>NC_045438.1:54859659-54962563 GCF_002776525.5 Piliocolobus tephrosceles | reverse complement strand
ACTTTGGCAATGCAAAAGAATTGCTGAAGTCTTGAATCTGACCAAATAGAACTCAAAATCAGCAGAACAGAATTTTGCTTATTGACTCTGGTTTTCCCTTTGTGACTCAAATTTAACTCTGGCAACAACTGCTGAGTTCATTTAGAACAATTTTCTTGTTTTACAAATGAGGAAACTTAGCCTCATCAAGCTTGATTGTCAAGGTTAGGTCATGGCTCATCACAGATTAGAACCCTGGGCTTCAGTAATGCTTCAATTTCAGTGTAAAAAAGTGGATGGGGGAAATGAGGGTGGGATGAATGGGAGGGGCAGGATTATTCCTGACATCCTGCCTGGAAAATATATAGTGTGGCTGAAGCCATATCTTTGGAAAACCACTGACAGAGACAGACCATGGACCTGTCTTTCTCCTGTGAAGCTTCAGCAATCTACAGTCATTCCTGGATATTTGCAGAACATTGGTTCTAGGACAATTCAGTGGATACCAAAATTTATGGATACTCTAGTCCCTATAAATTTATGGATACTCTAGTCCCTGATGTAAAATGGTATAGTATTTGTTTATAGCCTACATATATTCTCCCATGTACTTTAAATCACCTCTAGATTACTTACAAGGCCTGAGAATATGTAAATGCGGTGTAGATAGGGGTTATTGTCTTTTTGTTTGTATTACTATTATTATTATTTTGAGACAGGGTCTCACTCTGTCATTCAGGCTGGAGTGCAATGGCATAATTTGCACTCACTGCAGCCTTGACATTCTGGATTCAGATGATCCTCCCACCTCAGCCTCCCAAGTAGCTGGGACTATAGCTGTGTGTCACCGCACCCAGCTAATTTTTTGTAGAGAGAGAGTTGCACCATGTTGCCCAGGATGGTTTCTGACTCCTGGGCTCAAGCAATCCTCCCACCTCAGCCTTCCAAAAATGCTAAGATTACAGGTGTGAGCCACTGTGCCCGGCCTTGTTTGCATTATTTTTTATTGTTGCATTATTATTTACTATTATTTTCCCAAATATTTTGTATCAGTAGAATCTGCAGATGGGAGCCTGTGGATCCAGAGGGCTAACTGTAAATTGACTATAGGCACTCACCAGGGGAGTACTTTTCCTTACAGAGAAAGCTGGTAAGAGCTCCCTACTTAGTTGGTTAGAACATATTCTGAAACATAATATGACTCTTGGTAAAATCTTATGGGTTTGTTAAGAAATTGTCAAATAAATATTAAATATTTATTTCTATTCTAAACTTTATAAACTGCTGTTTTACAGAATAACTTTCAGAGTTTCTCAAAAAGATTTTTCTTAAAAAATCAAGGATATGACAAAGATCACTAGCTGTCCATCAAATATTCATGCTCTTCCTTCCATAGCAGATAGCTACTTCTTAAATGGTTTTTCTCCAAGAACATCATATCCCAGGTATCTCCAGTTCAGTGTGAGCATGTGGCTTAAATCTAGTCAATGGAGTGTACTTAGGATACTAGGCATCACTTCTAAGCCTGTTTCATAAAATCTTCCCCGAGATGTTTCTCCTGATCTTTTGTCCAGCTGGTTGCTAATCACGGACAACTTCTCAGGACCACCTGCGAACTCCCAAGTAGATCACACAGCCTTGCTCAGCCTGAATCTGTGGAATATTACATGGAAGTACACCCCCAGCCTACCAACCCCCAACCCCTTAGATGTGCTTAGCAGTTGGTACTATCTATTCCATAATCAGAAAGTAAACTTACACTGTGTTTGAATCAATATATACTATGAATTCATAGTATACACAGCAATCAGGCAGCCTGAGCAAATGCAAAGTAAAATTCAAGATGGACGCAGTTGTATCAGATTCAAGTATTGTTTTTAAGGATAAAATTTAATGATTCTTTTAACACCTACTGTTCATAATTACAAATATATGTACCAACAACTCAATTACCTTCTTACATCTGTGATCATTTCAAAATTTCTTTGATGTGTTGTATATTTACTCTACCCCCACCATTATAAAAATAGAAAATGTAAAAGCACTAGAGATTATTTAGTTTAACTCTCCAATTTTATCAATGAAGGAATTAAGTTGTTAAGATATGTAATAAATTATGGAATGTTATACTAATGAAATGATGAAATCAGAATTCTTTCCCTGATTGCTAGAGTGTTTATTACAATAGACTGATCTTCTTCCAGAGTAATAATTGCAACTACATTTCCTTCTTAACAATGGTTTGTACATTGCTCTTAGCACAATGGGTATTCAAAAAATGTCAACTAGATGAATCAATGAGCTTAGGAATTAAATAAAAATTAACTTAAACTAGATTTATATAAATTTATTATAGCAATGTATTGGGTTACTAAAATGGTATTCTTTAAGCAAACTTAAGCTATTTCATGACAAAATGAAAATTAAATTTTTGTAACCACATAAGGCATTTTTGAGCAAAACATATTAAATGTTGGACATTATTCCTTTTAATGAAAGTTCAATGCAAATTACATATCTTGCTCATTATTATAAGTTGATTTAAATATCATTTATTTTCTAAGTTGAAATCTGGACTGTCTTTTTTGAATTTGGCACATCTAAGCAGCAAAAAATTTGAAAGTAGCTCTAATGATTACATTTTATCATTTGTCAGATTTTTGAATTTATGTTTTCTGTATATATGTTTAAAACCTGTTTACAAGTTAAACATGTCAATTATATAAATATAATTACTGAATTGTACATCTCTGTATAAACGAACATACTTAGAAAGTAATAAACTGGTTTTCAGTTGTCTAATTCATGATAAATGATTTGGTTGGTAAAGGATAAAGTTATGGCAAATTTCCAAAAAACTTGGAAAATGTTTGGTTAGAAGGAATGCTTACATGATAGCTACCTTTAAAGGTAAAATCTACATCTAACCACGTATACATTTAAAGTTATATTTTTGTTTTAGAATATTTTAACAGTGTTATCTTTTAGAAAGATTTTTTGTAGATGGAAAATTGCTTTTTATACAATTTAGGTGTTATATATTTAAATATAATGAAATAACCTACTTTTGTCTTTAGTAGTATTGACTCTTTCAGTATAAGCTTTGTTTCTTTAATTTTCTTATTCATTTATATGGTAGAAAATATATTTTACTATACATAATATCTCACAGTACCACCATACTGTTGAAACATTTGTATGGCAAAAGTTTTGAGAAAGCTAAAATGTACTTGCCACTTCTACTCATTGTTTATCACAAAAATTGCCTTATATGAGATAGTTTGAAAATCAGTGACAAAATCTAAACCCCTTCCAATAACAAAAATAAACACCCTGAAATTATGCTTTCTCCTTTTCATGTGTATGTTCCCTGTCTTCAAGATACTAAAAGGGGAAACTCCTTCAGGAGCCTTTACAACCTCTGTTATGCTCGAAAACAGTCACCTGAAAGATGAGCCTACTCTTTCAGGTGCTTATTTTTAGGAAAGGATTTACTTCCAGGGATTAACAGATGGATGACAGACGAGCCTTCTTAGGTGACATGAGGGTGTGATCATAAAGATACTAAATGAGATACAGTCTCATTAGTCATTGGAAGAAAACTGGACATATCTTATAATGTATTCACGTGTTAAAATACTATTTGGTAGTGAAAATGAATAAACTACCACTTCAAAAGGATAAATGCCACAAATATAATGTTGAGCAAAAGAAATGTCACTCTGTTCAAGAAATAGTTATTTTTAAATGTAAAGTCAAATATGTAGACTGTTGTATATTTAAACATAAAATACATACATGAATGTATGTGTATATAGTAAAGCTAATATTTAAGCGAATGACAAACACACAGCTCTTCATGATAGCCATATATATGGGGGTGGGGAGGTTGGTGTTAATGACAAAAGGGATGAATTCACCAATTGACTGCATAATCATCTATATCTTAATCTCTTTGATGGGCACTTTGGGGTCCTTTTATTGTTATTAATTGTATGAATAACAGTATGCATTATTTTATCTGTATGAAGTATTTTATTAAGAGCAATAAAATAGATTGAAAAAATAGTGGAAAGCTAATATCTCAGGAAAAATATAAAGAAGCCACTAATGAATAAAATATCAGATGCAGCTTTCCTTAAAGTCTTTCTTTTTCCTAAAGAGGAAAATGAGCAGTTTACTACCTGTTAAACATGGCATTTAAATTAGTAGGTTTGTCTATTAGTAAGATAACCATTGAGAAAAATATATAAACCTAGATCCCTTTTTTACTACTTCTATGTCCCAGGATTCCAGATGCCCTTAGATAACTAAATGTAAAAATATAAAAGCTATTTAAAAACCCATAAGTAATTAATTTTATAATTTTGAGAGGGGAGATCTTCCAAATCCAGGGCTGGGGTAAGATGAACTGAATGAGGGAAGTGCCTCACTGACCTCTTGTGCACAATTAGAAGGGATGCCAAAAAGCTCAGTCATAAAGATAATATTTAAAACGTTATGCTGAAATATTTTTAAATACTTAAATATTCTAAAAATCAAAGCCATCTATCATGAACAAAATTTTAACTAAGGATAGGATTATTATTATTGATGTTTGAATTAAATCATTGCCCTAAATCCAGAAGCCATGAAGAAACAAAGAACAAGCATGAACATGAAAAGCAAATGATGAATGGTGATGATAAACTATGTATGCCCACATTTTTACAAAAAAAATCAAAGGACAAGACAGAATTGGGTATAAATTGACTATAACATATCTTATAAATGTTGTAACATATCTTACAATTCCATATAAAGAATTGGAAAATGATATAAAAATTTTAAAAAAAGAATAATAAATGTTCAACTAATATATAAAAATGTTTAACTCCAAACATAATTAAGCAAACACATATCAAATCAATAAATTATAATTTATCATGTAATCAGATAATTTACAAACTGTTATAATAGGTAATATATAGCAATACATTCTGATAAATAATGAAGATACATATGTACATGTATATAAAACAAAGTTGATATCTTAAAATATGGTCATCACTTATAAACTGCCATGCAAACTTGAACAAATAAAAATGAAATTTAATTCAGTTGGACACAAATAATGGTTTAACCATTTGATTCTAGAAATCAAAGAATGCAAATTATTACAATAATGAGAAACTAATCTTATACTCTAAATGAGAAAAGAAAAATAATTAATGATATTCACTCTTGGAAAACCCTGATTTAAGGAAAGTCTGAGATACTTCTTCTCAGTGTATAGTAATTTGAATTCTGGAACTTCCCCCAAGAAATAGTCAAAAGACAAATGTAATGGAGATTCATTTCAGTGTAAATTATATTTGTGAAAAATAGGAAGAGGTAATGATAAAATAAAAATTATAAACCTGCACATTAAGACATAGGTTTTATTCCTACTGATTAATTTGAAAAGATATTTATAACATAATCTTGTCTGAAAAATCAAGTTACAAAATAGAATGTATAACATGATCTCATACATTTTATGAATATATATATGTGTGTTCATGTGTTCCTAGACATTTTGAGAACGTGCTCACCAAAATGTTATTGTAAAACATCTGTTTAATAGATTAAAGGTGGTTTTCCCTTTCTTGTTACTATCTTGCATTATTTCCTGTACGACTAGTTTTGTAATTTGACAACATTACATTAATTAAAATGTAATTTAGAAATGTAAGGGGGGACTTTTACTAAAATACGTGTCAAAAGTAAAGCTAGCCATCCAAAGTAATTAATTTAACCAAAGTTTGGTGACACCTTACCTGTGCTTCAAGCAGTAACAACTGAAGAATATCATTTCACCTGTTGAACAGGGATGATTTAACCTGAATTCCTTTCTCCTGTATTTTTTTCCTGTAGTGGAAAGCTTGAGGGTGCTCTGCTTAACTTGGGGCAGGTTGGACTTACGATATAATATATGTCAGGCAATAGTACCAATTGATATGCTTAGGATAAGTGAAAATGAATAAATTGCAAATGTGACACATTTCTTGATAAGTAAGAGGACAAGAACAGTTAAGCAACATGTCTTAATATCCCAAGTGAACAGGCATACTCATGAAATCCAGCATCTAGATCGTAGGACTGAGCAAAGAAGCTCTATTTGCTTTCATGGGTAAGGTCTGGAAAACTAAGGGCATTGGGACTGTAAAAATATAATAAGATATATCCCATAAAGCAGTTCTCATAATGGTCATAAAAATCCTTTATTCTGAAGAATAAGGAAATGCTGGCGCACTGGAAAGACAACTCAGCCAAGTCACATTATTGAGTGTTTAAATTGTTGTTATTGTTGCTGCTGTTGCCATTATTGTTGCATTGTTGTTGTTATTTTAAATATTTAGGGCATTCACATTGTGAACATTGAAGATTGCAGAAAAAATAAACAACCACGTTCGTACTATGCCCCCAAGAATTCCAAGAATTCTAGTTTCCTGGCTCATAGGCCAGTACCCTTATAGATTCACATAATGGACAAGGTAAGGAGGTAAATATCTCCATGATACTTCATAATTATCACATAAGCCTTCTTTGATGTTCATATAGTTGAGGTTAATGATCTTATTTGCCACCTTTATCATTTTCTGAAACTCTTCTGAAGACAGAAGAGATTTTTAAATGAAATTAACGGTCTTTTCCTAAAACTGACTTAAAGATGAACTCCAGTTTATTATTATTATTATTATCATTATTTTACTTTTTTTTTTGAGACGGAATCTTGCTCTGTCACCCAGGCTGGAGTGCAGTGGTGCAGTCTTGGCTCAATGCAACCTCTGTCTCCTGGGTTCAAGTGATTCTCCTGCCTCAGTCTCCCAAACAGCTGAGATTACAGTCGTATGCCACTACCATGCCTGGCTAACTTTTTGTACTTTTGTAAAGACGGGGTTTCATCATGTTGACCAGGCTGGTCTCAAACTCCTGACCTCAGGTGATCTGCCTGCTTCAGCCTTCCAAAGTGCTGGGATTACAGGCATGAGCCACTACGCCTGGCCAAGTTAAGTGTTTTTTACCACAATAAAAACAAAAACAAAAACAGTAATCAGGTCCATATTCTTAATTAGCCATCATTCTAAATAACAGGCTATAAACAAAAATTAATCAAAATTGGTAATGAGATAGAAATAAAGTCAAGGAATTATTCGTTTTAATGCAACCAGAAAACTTAGTCATGAAATTGGCCATATAAGCTCCTCCTACATTATGACATTTCAAATTATGAATTTTCATAGCTATGAAGGAAGATTCTTTCCTGAGGATAAATGTCACCTCTGCCTGCCATCAAATGCCTTATAATTTGCATGCTGTCATTTTTGTCTCCTCTATCACACTGTTTCTAATCATACTTTGTGTTCATTTTGTCCTTAGTGTAGAGGTGCTTTATGAATAATTTAAACCCATCATGTCCAATGAATATGCAAAACCATGAGAAGGTTGAAAGTGCTAATAAGATCGGTAGTGCAGTTAAAATGAAAATGGAAGTACAGCTCATTTAAAAGCCCAAAGGAATTAGAAAAATCACACATGTTGCCTGTGCTTATGGGAGAAATTATCAGAGTAAGAACTATTTTGAAAAACAGATTAAATGATGCAACATGTAAATAATTTAATCGACAATAATCAGCGAGAGGTGAGGAAAGCAATTAATTAAATAACAACATTGAGTGTGTGCCGAAGGAATTATCGCTAAAGTTAGAAACTTATTTGTAAAATGTTAATTCTGAGGAAGTTCAAGAAGTTAAAAGATGGGCACGCTGAAAATGCTGCCAATAGCAAATTTTACTCAAGAACATATGATTGCACATGCTCAAGGTTCTATTCTGCCAATGAAAATGAGTGGCAAAGCAGTAAGGTATTAAGCAGTTCTTTGGAACACCTATGGGATGATAAAGAGAGAGTGCTACTACTCTCATTAGATACTTTAGCACAGAACACATTGTTCTATTTTGGGGGAGGTTCAACAAGGAAATATGCATCTGTGAATAAGGGAAGGGCATTCTATTTGAATGACTTGAAGTGTAGGTCTGTTTCTATTTGGCCTACAAAGTTAGAGCAGCCTTTGGAACCCAACCTTTCTCCAACATAGGCATGCATCACTCAATGACAAGAATACTTTAATTTTATTTAAATTTATTTAAATTTATTTTTAAGTAACTATAATTTATAGATAATAAAATGTGAGCCAAAAAGGTAAACCACATATGTAGTTTCTTTCTTTTATGAGATCATTATAAATCAACATGAAGTTACAAGAAATAGTACTGAGCAATATTGTTGTTCCCTTTACCCAGCTTCCTGCATTGGCAACATCTTGCAAATATATAGTGCAGTATACAATTGAGATAGTGACATTACATGGAACATTGTTCATGACAAGCATTGTCATGTGGTCCTTTTATAGCCACACCCAATCCCCACTCACCTTCACTGACTTCTTAACCTTAACCCCTAGCAACCACTAATGTGTTCTCCATTTCTATAATTTTGTCATCTAAAAAATGTCATGTTAAAGGAGTCATGGCCGGGCGCGGTAGCTCACACCTGTAATCCCAGCACTTTGGGAGGCCGAGGCGGGCGGATCACAAAGTCAGGATATCGAGACCACGGTGAAACCCCGTCTCTACTAAAAATACAAAAAAAAGTTAGCCGGGCGCCGTGGCGGGCGCCTGTAGTCCCAGCTACTCGGGAGGCTGAGGCAGGAGAATGGCGGGAACCCGGGAGGAGGAGCTTGCAGTGAGCCGAGATAGCGCCACCGCACTCCAGCCTGGTGGACAGAGCGAGACTCCGTCTCAAAAAAAAAGGAGTCATATAGCATGTAACCTTTTGGCATGTAACCTTTTGGTTTGACTTTTTTTTCATTCACCATAATTCTCTGGAGATTCATCCAGGTTGCTGCATGGATTAGTATTTTGTCCTTTATATGGCTGAATGTACTACAGCTGTGTTAACCTCTTGAAGGGCCTTTGGGTTGTCCTCAATTTGGGCCTATTACAAATAAAAAGCAAATTAGGTACAGGTTTTAGTGTTAAGATACATTTTCATATTCCTGGGATAAATGCGCAGATGTTTAAATGCTGAGTCGTATGACAGTTGCATGGTTAGTCTTTAAAGAAACTGCCAGGTGGTTTTCCAGAGTGACAATGTTGTTTTCCATTTCCACTAGCAATGTATGAGTAATCTAATTTCTGCAAATCTTTGCCAGCATTTGGTAATTGTCACTACTTTTCTTTAATTTTAGCTATTCTGATAAGAGTGTAAAAATCCTGCATTGTGCTGTTCATTTGCACACTTTAATAGCTGATGATGCTGAACATGTTTTCATGCTTATTTGTTATTTGCGTTTTTTCTTTGGTGAACTCTTTCTTCGTATTTTTTGCCTATTTTCTAGTTGGATTTATTATTTTTACTGTTAAATTTAGAAATACATACATATATGTATGCATATATATGTTCTAGGTATTTGTCCTTTGCCATATTCACAAATACTCTTGCTCTGTAGTTCGTTTTCTAAAATCTTTTCAACTAAGTACTTTGCAGAAAAAAAGGTTTTGATTTTGATAATGCCAAATTGATCAATTTTTTTTCTTTTATGGACTGTATTTTTGGTGTTATGCCTAAGAATTTCGCCAAGTTTTAGATTTCAAAAATGTTATCCTAAATTTTTCTAAATGTTTTATGTTTTCATTTAAGTCCATGATCCATTTTAATTAAGTTTTTTTTTTGTTTTTTTTTTTTTTTGAGCAGGAGTTCTGCTCTTGTTGCCCAGGCTGGAGTGCAGTGGCTTGATTTCGGCTCACTGCAACCTCCGCCTCCAGGGTTCAAGCTATTCTGCCTCAGCCTCCCAAGTAGCTGGAATTACAGGTGCCTGCCACCACATCTGCTTTTTTTTTTTTTTTTTTTTTTCTTTTTTTGTATCTTTAGTAGAGATGGGGTTTCATCATGTTGGCCAGGCTGGTCTCAAACTCCTGACCTCAGGTGATCCACTCGCCTCAGCCTCCCAAAGCGCTGGGACTACAGGCGTGAGCCACCACGCTCGGCCCATTTTAGTTAACTTTTAAGTCTTAGTGGAGTTTCATTTTTTGCCTATGAATGTTTAATTGTTCCAGCAGCATTTGTTGAAATGGCTATTATTTTCCCCACGTAGAATTGCTTTTGCACCATCTTTGTCAGAAAGCAGTTGGACATATTTAGGAGAGTCTATTTCTGGTGTTCTGTTCTATTGCTTTACGTGTCTATGCCTCCAGCACTTAAAATCAGGTAAACCAATTCCTTCTACTTTATTCTTATTTTTCAAAATTGTTTAATTTATTCTAATTTCCCTGTCTTTCTATATCGATTTTAGAATATTCTAGTCTATAACTACAAAAAAGTCTTGCAGGGATTTGGTAGGAATTGTATTAAACCTGTATATGCTTGAGAAATTAACATCTTTACTGTGTTGGATCTTTCAATCCATGAACAAAGTAAGTTTCTTCATTTATGTAGATCTTCTTTCATGTCTTTCATCACTGTTGTGTAGTTTCCAGTGTATGGGTCCTATACATGCTGGTGTGATTTGGATATCTGTCTCCTCCAAATCTCATGTTAAAATTTTAACTCGAATGTTGGAGGTGGCGCCTGGTGGGAGGTGTTTGGATCACGGGGGAAGATTCCTCATAAATGACTGGAAACCCTCGCCATGGTAATGAGTGAGTTCTCACTTTATAGTTCACATGAGAGCTGGTTGTTTAAAAAAAGGCTGGCACCTCCTCCCCTCTCTTCTTGCTCACTCTCTCACCATGTGACATGTCTGCTCCCCGTGTGCCTGATGCCATAAGTAAAAGCTTCCTGCGACCTCACCAAAAGCCTAGTAGATGCTGGTGCCATGCTTGCACAGCCTGAAGAACCATGAGCCATAAAAAACCTCTTTACATAATAAATTACCCAATCGCAGGTATTCCCTTCTAGCAATGCAAAATGGGCTAACCCAATGCCTTATTAGATTTACACACAAGCAGTTCATTTTGTGAAGTAGTTATTATTTCTAGTGCATTTTAATTTTGATGTCTGCCCATATGTTCACTGCTAGTATATTGAAATGGAATTCATTTTTGTGTTGGACTTGCATCTTGCATGTGACCTTGCTGAATTCACTAATTAGTTCTAAGGAGGGTTTTGTTTAAAAAAAAAAAAAAGGTAGTTATAATGCATGCAAATAGAAATAGTTTTATGTCCTCCTTTCTGATTTGTATGATTTTTTTTTTTTTTTTTTTTTTTTTTTTTTAGCGGGGGGCTTATTCCGATAGAATTCCAAAGAAGTGTTTCATGCTCTTCTATTATCTGAAAGAAATTGTATAGAATTGGAATTAATTCTTTAAAAGTTTGGTTAAATTTTTCAGAAAAACCATCTGGGGCTGACTATTTATTTTATTGGGTGTTTTCAACTTTTGAATTCAATTTTGTTAATAGTTATGGGGCTATTCAATTCAAATTTTTAATTTCATATTAGTTGACTTGTGATAAATTGTGTTTTTCAAAGAGTTGGTCCATTTAGTTTAAGTTGCCAAATTTATGAGTGTAGTCGTTTTTGTAGTATTTTCTTACTTATCTTCTTGATGTCTGCAGGATCTGTAGTGGTATCTCCTGTTTCATTTTGGATATTGTTAATTTGTATCTTCTCTCTTTTTTTCTTTATCAGTATTGCTAGAGTTTGTCAATTTGATTGATCTTTTTAATGAACCAGCTCTCTGTTTGACTTTCTAGATTTTTCTCTTTTAAATTTCAGTATTTACATAGTTATAAATTTTCTAACAGCCACATTGAAAAAGGGAAAAGATGTGGGTGAATTTAATTTAATACCATATTTTATTTATTCCACCATAGAATCAATGTAAAATGTATTACTGAGATATTTTAAACCCTTGTTTTTATTCTATGTCTTTAAAATCTGATGTATAATTTAAAATTATCACATATTTTATTTTAGATCAGTACATTTCAAGGCCACAGGCTACCATATTGAATAGTGAACATCTACAGGCCTTTTTGACATAACAAAATATCAAAATGTAGTGCATTTCTGTGCATCCTTTTAGAATTTGGGACTAGCAACGGGAAAAAGAATGGATAAATAACATTGAGATTGAAATAATAACTGTCAATTGCACTGCCACTTAAAAGTGTTTCCTGGTGGATAGATTTACTGTGATGTCACAGCTTCATTTATTCACTTATTGATTCTTTCATTTCTGATTATTTATTACGTAACAACATGTGCCAGGTAAATGGGACAAAGTGGGGGACAGGTGAATCCAAATATTTGATTGCTTGCACTTTCATTTTATTGGAGAAGCACAAACAATGAACAAAATAAATTCTAGTATGTTGAATTGACTTGGTGGTCCTAAGAGTGATGAAGAAAAATTGGGGAAGGTGGAGTTAGTGTTGAGACTTTTCATTTGAGTTAGTTATAAAGGGCCTCACTGAGAAGATGATACTTGAGGAATGACTTTATAAAGCCAAGTCCTAATCTAACCCTCAGGCCCTTATGTTCCCTTTACACTATGTATGTATGTCCCAACTATAACCTAAAATTCAGAACACCTAAAACAGAAGTATACTTTCCTTTTAGTTTCCCATATCTTAATGAATGTTACCTATCAACCATCTAGTTGTTTAACCCAGATGTCTGGTATTAAGCCTCCCATCTACCATCATTTCCCACTGGGTTTAACAAACTAGTCTCCTGCATCCACACTTGCCCCACCTGCAATGAGAAATCAAATTATGTTAATCAGCTCCTGACTGCCTTGTGAATGCACACCATCATACACACACGTATACTCATCACAATCATTTACAAACAAAAGATTTCCAATCCTTCTTAAGATAAAGAACAAAACTGTCCTAACACATATAACAACCCTTTACATTATTTGTCTCCTTCTACTTCCCCACCGTCAACTAAAATTTGTTCCCTCTAACACTGTTTTGTGGACATGTTATGACTACATTACAATCAATAATTTTGTTTTATTGTTTTGGTGGTTAAACTTTGTGTTGTTGTCAATTATTTGCTATAAAAAGCAATTCTATCCAAAACATTACTTTATATGTGTCCTTGAACATACTTGTGATATTCTACAAAAGAGGGTCTTTCAGATTTTTTTACCTCAACTCAGGGTAAGAAACACAACTGATATCAAGATTCAGCACAAAAGAACATGCATGCACATAAATAGGTGAACTATAACTTGACAAACCGATACTTTACTTTCTTAGTCACAATACATTCTGATTTCTGTATTTTAATATTATATTATAACAATCGATTACATTAATTTCATAACACACTAATATGTGAAGACTTGTGGTTTGGAAAATACTCCTCTAGGATACAGATGGAATAGAATTGTTAGGTGAGTGGGCATGCACAATCTTAAATACACTATGTACTGTCAACATATTCTACCAATCTACATTTCTACAAATAAGCATATATAAGCATTCTGATTGCATCATATACATATCAAAACAATATTCTGACACACAAGATTTATGCCAGCTTGATATATGAAATGCCATCTTATTTTTGCTTTAGTGTGCAGTTTTCCACCCGTGAGGTTGAGAAACTTCTCATATGTACATTGGATATTCTAGCATCCTCTTCTATTAATTTCCTATTGATAGATTTTGCCCACCTTTTTTAACAGTTACTTGTCTTTTTTTGCATTTGGAAGATTTTTATATATTTAGGATATTAACTTTTATGAGGTAATTCTATTGCAAATGCTTGCATTTATTTGTGATTTATTTTTATTTCAAATACGCATTTTATCTGTGGCTTTTCTGTTCAATTGCTTTATAAAATCTTTTGATTCATGATTTAAATTTTTTTTTATATAATCAAATTATCTGTATCATTATTGTTTGTGGTTCGTTTCATGGATTTGTCTTATAATACTCCTTTGTTATAGGATATATTTTTACCTAATGCCTTTAAAGAATGTTCAAAAATATTTACTTTTCAATTCATAAAGAATTTTTTGTTACATAGGATTGGAGATAGAGATCATACTACAAACATATTTTTTCCTATGAGTAATTAATTGTTTCAGCAGCCTTTACTGAAAAAAAAAAATACTTCTACTCTAATACACAATGCAACTCTTCCACATATTCAATTTACAGTTATAAATGGAATTATTTCCAGATGTTTTTGTTCATTATTCTGTTTTTATCACGATAGACTTTTTCCTGAATACATAATAAAGTGCTTCCCCTATTACCGTGCTATATAAATATAAAATTTTGAATCTGTATTGATTTTCTAAGCATTAGAAAAGCAACAACTGACTGGGCATGGTAGCTCATGCTTGCGATCCCAGTGCTTTGAGAGGCCACGGTAGGAAGACCACTTGAGCCCAGCAGTTTGAGACCAGCCTTGGAAACATAGTGACATCTTGTCTCTACAAAAACAAATGAAAAAAAAATAAAAAAAAAAATAGTGAGGCATGGTGGCATGCGTCTGTAGTTCCAACTATTCGGGAAGCTGAGGCGAGAGGATCAATTGAGGCCAGGAGGCTGAAGTTGCAGTGAGCTGTGTTGGTGCCACCACACTCCAGCCTGGGCCGCAGAGTGAGATTCTGTCTCAAAAAAAGAAAAACAACAATAAAAAAAAAAAAGAAAGAAAGAAAGGAAAAGAAAAGCAAAGAAAGAAAGCAACAACTATCTCTTCTTGGAAGTTTAGGAGTTTTTAGGGGAGGTACCCGTCACTATGATACTGGAACTTATTCAGGAGTCCAGCATGTTTTGTCATACATATAGCTATTCTTTAAATGATTTTGAAGAAGTTTATCATCTGCTCCATGTAGTCTATTTATTTCTATTGTTAGATTTCTTCCTAATTGACTTATTTTATTATTATAAACAATGCCTTCTGTAAATATCACATTATGCATATATTTGTTACTTCTGTGCGAGTATGCTGTTGACTTTTGAATACTGCTGAACAATATAAAGGAATGTTGTTGAACTCTATTATTAATTTGAATTATTTTTTCTACATTAGATGCAGTCTCTTATACAGAAAATCTTGTCCTTGGTAAATAATATCATATTCATCCAAATTTATGGGGTTTTTGTTATTTTCCTCCTTTTACTGCTCTGGTTAGCACCTCAGGTTCCATGTTTAGATATCTAGTGAGAGTGGAAATACTTGTCTCACTTTAAGGAGATTATTCCAGCAATTCACTGCAGTAGGCCATGTTTATTTGCTTTCTGAAACCAACTTCATTTAGATTGAATTTACATGTGATAAAGCAAAAGTGCCTATTTTAAGTGTCAGTGAGTTTTGTCAAATATAATTAGCTGTGTAACAGCCATCCAAGCCATGGTATACAAAATTTTCATCACCCCTCAAAATTATCTAGTGCTCTTTTCCAGTCAAATCACTTACAATAGCTGGCTTAGGCTAACACTGGTCTAATAGCGCCTGACTGTAAATCAAACAAGTGTGCATTCTTTTATGTCTGGCTTCTTTTACTCAGCTTAGTATTTGAGAGGTTTGTCCATGATGTTATATACTATCATTTGCATTGCTGCATAGTATCTCTTTCTAAGAGTATACCATTTATATGTGCCACATTTCATGGATGGATATCCATTCACCTGCTGAAGGATGTACTTCATTGGAATTTTAAAAAACATTTAATGCAATATTTTTAAAGATTAAAACTAATGCCAAAAAATCAATGATGAACAAATATGAACATTTTAATAATGACGAGACCAGTCACAGTGCTGTGCAGAGCCATAGTGAAGTTGGAGGCAAAAGGAAACATCAGTAATATAAAGTCCCTTTTATTTAAACTTCTTATATGTTTTTCCTCTTTGGAATTTTAATTTTCATTTCTTTATGACTGACTAAAAGCTCTTAAAATTACACATGAATATTAAATTGAATTAAATGGCTATTCTTCCTCAATAGAGATTATTATAAAATATTATGTGAGTTACAGCAAATTTTCTAAAGTTAAACTACCTTTTAATCTCTCACGTGATAATATTTGCTTATGATATATAATTTTTAGAATTGTTGGATTTAGTGTGGCAGATTTTTGATTTTATATTTTGCATCCATGTGAAAGACAGCACTTTTAATTTCTCAAATTTTGTTCATCTTTTTTTTTCTGAAACAGTTTTCTTGAAGATGTTGTATGAGGCTGTGATTATCCGTTAGTTAAATGTTTAGTAAAATTTGCTTATATTCATATACACATCTTTGCGTAGTATTTTTTTTCCTATTTTTACATCTGTTTTTTATATGTTTTAAAATGACTCATATTTTGTGGCTATGTTCTGTTTAGATTTCCCATATATTTTAAAATTCATCTTAGTAAGTTAAACTTTTAGAGAAAATTGTCTATTTATTCTACCTCTCAATTATATTTGAATAAAGTAGTTCATATAGTTATAATTGTGTTTTATTTGCAACTTGTCTACAACTGTTTGCCTTTTAATTTCTTATTTTTTTATGTGAGCTTTCTTTTTTACTTTAACAATATTGCCAGAAATTTACCTAATTCATTGATCTGTTCAAATAATCAAATTTTGGTTTTGGCAATATTCTATATTAAATATTTATTTTTCCTTAATTTTGGTATACATTTTCTGTTTTATATTATTCCTTCTACTTTCTCGGGCATATTTTACTTTCTAAAGTTGGATGCTAATAACATTAACTTTGTCTTTCTTACTAATACATGCATTTGAGTTGGTAAATATCTAAATACCACTTTACCTGCTTCCCACAAGTTTTGATATATATTTACTTTTGTCCTATTTTGATTATTTCCCAATTTTAGTGATTGCTTTTTCATTGACCAATTAGTTATTTAGAAATAGATTATGAGCGGCAAACAAATAGTGTTTTTGTATTCATATATTTTTAAATACTTGCTAATTTAGTTGCATTTAAGTAAAAGAATGTGCTCAGGGTGATGCTGTTTGAAATTTGTTGAGACTGGAATTCACAGCACTACACATGATCAGATTTTACATATATTTCATGTGAGCTTGGGGAAAAAGTATTTTTAGGTCATTCATTATACATTCCTCTAGATATGATTTTCAGATAAAACTTTATGTGTTGTTCAAATATTCCATAACCATACTATTTATCTGACTATCAATTACTGAATGAGGAAATACATAATAGTCTTCTGCATAGATTAATAAATTACCTCTTATAATTTTGTCAATTTTTGCTTCTAATACTTTGAGGCTATTTTATTAAGTGAATGCTAGTTTTGAATCATCATATATATGCATATATATATATATATACACACACACATATCCTAGTATATTGAATTTTTCCCTAATATTGCCTTTTGGCTTATAAACTCTATTTTTGAGACATGCTTCCTCTTATTTGGTATTCATCTGTAATATAATTTTCCAACCTTAAAATTCAAACTTTTCATGTCCTTACTTAGTAAATTTGTGCAATATAAATACAAACATGGTAATTATAACAGATATGGATAGCTGTTACATTAATTGACAAGTTCAATCCATTTACATTTATTGAGATTGTACATATTTGTAAATTTTTTCTTATTTTATATTGTGCTTTTTATTTATCTGTTGCAAAGCATCTTGTTTTTCTCCTACCTGTTTTTTTTTCCTTAAATTGAGTTTTTAAACAATTTCCTTACCTCTAGTAATTTAAAACTGTATGCAATTGCTAGTTTGGATCATTATGATTAAAAATAATAGTTACATTTAACCACACTCTAATTTTAATCAATATCTTTATTTTCTTTCCAAATATCATAGGAACTTAGCATGCTTAGCACTAATTATATCTGTCCAAAAAAGAAATTATTGTATTCTGGCATTTTGTTTCCAGATTATTTTTTCTTATTGAATTTAACATTACTGTTACCATTTTATACAGTTGATATCTGTTTAGATCTACTTACCTGTTTACCATTATTTTTGTTGGTAACCATGGTTCAAGAAGAACCATTCCTTCTCCTGCTGCTAATGCTCATTTTGACATTATTATCCTTCTTCCAGAAGTTCATCCTTTACAGAAGATGTGTTGGTAGAAAACACTAAATTTAGTTTCTCTGAAAATGTCTTGCTTTGGAAAGATAGCTTTGCTAGGCATACAATTCTAAGTTGATAATTATTTTCCATTAGCACTTTTTAGGTGTTATCCATTGTTTCTGCCATTCCCTTTTACAATTGTAGCTATTGTAATTGTAATAAAATTTCTATTTTGTGTTGTATGTTATTCTGCTGAATCTCACTCAAGGTGGCATTTTCCATTTTCTAAGTTTATTTATAAGAACAGGCTGAGCTCATATGCAGTAACCAGGGAAAGCTTACAGCAGGCCATGGCCAAGACCCAGTGCTGCATTGGCTTCAGGTCTGACCAAGCGCGGTCATAGTGATGGTGCCACAGGTGTGTTTGTGCCACTCCACCCCCAGATTTAGGTGGCTGAGAATAGAGAAAGAGACTTTGTTTGCTTGGTATAAAGTAAGAGAAGACAGCAGGAGTCTCCACCTGGTAATTCAGATAATTCTCTTAGATCTTGTCCAAGACCATCAAGGTAGTACTCTACAAGTATGCAAGAATCACAGCATTGCTGGGCTTGGGGTGACCCTAAAGCAGATACAGCTTGGATTACAACACCCAAGTTATTTCAAATGTCTGGAAAATCTTCCCAAATAGAATGAGTACAAACAAGGCCAGACAATAAAGACTACAACAATTACATCACTCTTCAATGCCCAGACACCAAAGAATATCTACAAGCCTCAACACCAAGCAGGAAAATATAACCTCACCAAATAAATTAAATAAGACACAAAGGACCAAATCTGGAGAAACAGAGATAGGTGACCTTTCAGACAGAGAATTCAAAACAGCTTTATTGAGGAAACTCAAAAAAAAAAAAAAAAAAAAAAATGAAGATAACACAGAGAAAGAATTCAAAATCCTATCAAATAGATTTAACAAGGAAATTGAAATAATCAAAAGGAATCAAGCAGAAATTCTGGAGCTGAAAAAATGCAAGTGGTATACTGAAAAAAGCATGAGTCCTTTGCTAGCAGAATTGATCAAGCAGAAGAATTTGTGAGCTTGAAGATAGGCTATTTGAAAATATATAGTCACTGAAGGCCGGGTGAGGTGGCTTACGCCTGTAATCCCAGCAGTTTGGGAGGCCGAGGCAGGCAGATCACAAAGTCAGGAGATGGAGACGATCCTGGCTAACATGGTGAAACGTCATCTCTACTAAAAATACAAAAAATTAGCTGGACATGGTGGTGGGTGCCTGTAGTCCCAGCTACTAGGGAGGCTGAGGCAGGAGAATGGCATAAACCCAGGAGGTGGAGCTTGCAGTGAGCCGAGATCATGCCACTGCACTCCAGCCTGGGCAACAGAGCAAGACTTCGTCTCAAAGAAATACCACAAAAAACAAAAAACAAAACAAAACAAAAAACAATGAAACATGCCTATAGGATCTAGAAAGTAGCCTCAAAAGGACAAATCTAGGAGTTATTGGCCTTAACATAGAGATAAAGAGATAGGGGCAGAAAGTTTACTTAAAGAGATAATAAGATAAAATTTCCCAAACCTAGAGAAAGGTATCAATTCCAAGTACAAGAAGATTATGGAACACTAAGCAGATTTAACCTAAAGAACACTACCTTAAGGCATTTAATAATCAAACTCCCAACGATCGAGAATAAAGACAAGATCCTAAAAGCAGCAAGATAAAAGAAATGAATACCATTCAATGGAGCTCCAATCTGCCTGGCAGCAGACTTTTCAGTGGAAACCTCACAGGCCAGGAGAGAGTGGCATGACATATTTAAGTGCTAAGGGAAGAAAAATACTTTTAACCTAGAATAGCATATTTATTGAAAATAACCGTCCAACATGAAGGAGAAATGAAGAATTTCATGGAAAAACAAAAGCTGAGAGATTTCATCAACACCAGACCTGTCCTACCAGAAATGCTAAAGGGAGTACTTCAATCAGAAAGAAAAGGATTTTAATGCACAATAAGCAATCACCTGAAAGTTAAAAACTCACTGGTAATAGTAAGTACACAGAAAAACACAGAATGTTATAACGCTGTAACTGAAACTACTCTTATCCTAAGTAGAAACATAAAAGATTAATGAATTAAAAATTAAATCTGCAACTTTTCAAGACTTAAGCAGTACAATAAGATATGAATAGAAACAAGAAAAAGTTAAAGCTAAATATATCAGTAAAAAATATGAAGTTAAGGTGTAGCATTTTTATTAGTTTTCTTTTTGCTTGCTTGTTTATGCAAACAATGTTGAGTTATCAGGTTAAAATAATGATTTATAAGATAGTATTTTCAAGCTTCATAGTAACCTCAAACGAAAAAATATACAATGGATACACAAAAAATGAAAAGCCAGAAACTAAATCATATCACCGCAGGTAATCACCTTCACTAAAAGAAAGATAGGTCAGAAAAAAATAATGAAGACAAGATCATAAAACAACCAGAAAACAAATAACAAAATGGTAGGAGTAAGTCCTTACTTATCAATGATAGCATTGAATGTAAACAGACTAAACTGTCTAATCAAAAGATATAGAGAGGCTGAATGGATTAAAAAAACAAGACCCATTGATCTGTTGCCTATAAGAAACACATTTCTATCAAGACACACATAGACTGAAACTAAAAGAATGGAAAAAAGATATTCTATGCTAATGGAAACCAAAAATGAGCAGGAGTAGCTATATTTATATCAGACAAAAAATATTACAAGGCAAAGCCTATAAGAAGAGACAATAAAGGTCACTATATAATGATAAGCAAGTGTATTCAGCAAGGGGATATGCAACAGGCATATGTTGCATGTACATAATTTTAAATGTATGTACACCCAACACTTGGGCACCCAGATATATAAAGCAACTATTATTAGAGCTAAACAGAGAGCTAGGCTCCAATACAGTTTTAACTGGACAGTTCCACAACACACTTTCAGCATTGGACAGATATTCCAGACAGAAAATCAACAAAGAAATAAGGGACTGAATCTGCACTAAAGACCAAATGGATCTAATAGATATTTACAGAACATTTTTTTCAAGACCTGCAGAATACATACTCTTTTCCTTAGCACATGGATGATTCTCAAGGATAGATCGTGTGATAGGTGACAAAACAAGTCTTAAATCATTCCAAGAATTGAAATAATATCAAGCATTTTCTCTGACCACATGGAATAAAACCAGAAATTAATAACCAGGGGAATTTTTGGAAACTATACAAACATATGGAAATTAAATAATATGCTCCCAAATGACTAATGGATCAATGAAGAAATTAAGATGAAAATTGAAAAATTTCTTGAAACAAATGATAATGGAAACACATATGCCAAAACCTATGGGATACAGCAAAAAGCGTGTTCAGATGGAAGTTGAAGTTTACAGCTATAAGTGCCTACATCAAAAAAGTAGAAAAACTTCAAATAAACAATGTAATTATGCATCCTGAAGAAGTGGAAAAGCAAGAGCAAACCAAACCCAGAATTAGTAGAAGAAAAGAAGTAATAAAAATCAGAGCAGAAATAAATGAAATTGAAAGAAAAAACAACACAAAGATCAATGAAACAAAGTTGATTTTTAGAAAAGTTAAACAAAGTTGAGAAACCTTTAACCAGACTAAGAAAAAGAGAAGATACAAATAAATCAAATCAGAAATAAAAAAGGAAACATTACAACAGATACTGCAGAAATTCAAATAATCACGAATGGCTACTATGGGCAACTATATGACAATAAATTGGAAAACCCAGGAAAAAAAATAGACAAATTCCTAGAGACATACAACCTACCAAGATTGAACCAGGAAAGAAAACCCCAAACTTGAACACATAAATAACAAGTAATGAGATCGAAGCTATAATAAGTCTCCCAGCAAAGAAAAGCCTGGGACCTGATGGCTTAATTGCTGAATTCTATCAAACATTTAAAGAAGAACTAATACCAATACTACTCAAACTATTCCAAAAAATAGATGAGGAGGGGTAACTTCCAAACTCATTTTACAAGGCCAGTATTGCCTTGATATCAAAACCAGACAAATGCACATCAAAGAAAGAAAACTACAGACCAATATCTCTGAAGAATATTGATGCAAAAATCGTGAACATAATACTAGCAAATGAAGTTCAACAATACATTAGAAAGGTAATTTATTATGACTAAGTGATTTATGCCCGGGATGCATGGAAGGTTCAACATGCAATTCAATCAATGTGATAAATCATATCAACAGAATGAAGGATAGAAATCATATGATCATTTCAGTTGATGCTGAAGAAACATTTGATAAAATTCAACATCCCTTCATGATAAAAGCTCTTTAAAAACTGGGTATAGAAGAAACATACTTCAACATAATAAAAACCTATGTCAACAAACCCATAGCCAGTATATGAATGGAAAAATATTGAAAGCCTTTTCTCTAAGATCTTAAAAACAACAAGGAGGCCCACTGTCATGACTGTTATTCAGCATAGTACTGAAGTCCTAGCTAGAGCCATCAGATAAGGAAAATAAATAAAGGTCATTCAAATTTCAAAGGAAAAAGTCCAATTATCTTTGTTTGCAGATGATATGATCTTATATTTGAAAAAAACTAAATAACCCACACATTAAAACTGTTAGAACTGACCAACTAATTCAGCAAATTTGCATGATACAAAATCAACATACAAAAATTAGTAGAATTTTTATTTGCCAACAGTGAACAATATAAAACAGGAATAAAAAGGTGATCCTATTTACAATAGCCACACATAAAATTACACACCCAGGAATTAACTTAACCAAAGAAGTGAAAGTTCTCTATAATGAAAACTTCAAAATACTGGTGAAAGAAATTGAAGAGGAAATTTAAAAAATGGAAAAATATTTTGTGTTCATGAATTGGAAGAATCAATTATTGTTAAAATGTCCATACTACCCAAAGCAATCTACAGATTCCATGTGCTCACTATCAAAATACTAATGACATTTTTCATAGAAATAGAAAAATCAGTCCCATAATTTATATGGATTAAAAATTCTATGGCTACCCATAGTAGCCAAAGATATCCTAAGCAAAAAGAACAATATTGGAGAAATCTCATTACCTGACTTCAAATTATGCTACAGAGCTTTAGTAACCAAAACAACAGGACACTGGCATAAAAATAGACACATAGATCAATGGAACGGAATAGAGAATCCAGAAAGAAATCCACACTGGTGAAAAGACAATCTCTTCAATAATTGGTGCTGTGAAAACTGGATATCCACATGCAGAAGAATGAAAATAGACCCCTATCTCTCACCATATACAACAATCAAATCAAAATGAATTAAAGACTTAAATCTAAGTCCTCACACTATGAACTTATTATAAGAAAATATTGGCAGGGCACGGTGGCTTACGCCTGTAATCCCAGCACTTTGGGAGGCTGAGGTAAGCAAATCATGAGGTCAAGACATCAAGACCATCCTAGCCAACATGGTGAAAATCTGTCTCTACTAAAAATACAAAAATTAGCGTTTGTAATTTTTGTGGCGCACACCTGTAGTCCCAGCTACTCTGGAAGCTGAGGCAGGAGAATCGCTTGAACCCGGGAAGCGAAGGTTGCAGTGAGCTGAGATCGCGCCAATGCACTCCAGCCTCCAGGACATTGCTCTGGGCAAACATTTCCTGAGCAATATCCCCATAAGCACAGACAACCAAAGCAAAAATGGATAAATAGGATCACATCAAATTAAAAAGCTCCTGCACAGCAAAAGAAACTATCAATAAATTGAAGAGCCAACTAACAGAATGGGAGAAAATATTGACAAATTACCATCTGATAAGCGATTGATAACCGGAATAAATAAGGAGCTCAAACAACTCTATAGGAAAAAGTCCAATAATCTGATTTTTTAAATGGGCAAATATCTGAATAGACATTTCTCAAAAGAAGACATGCAAATGGCCAACGGGCATATGAAAAGGTCCTGAACATCACTGGATTATCAGAGAAATGCAAATCAAAGCTACAATGAAACGTCATCTCACCTCAGAATGGCTTATATCCAAAAGACAAGCAATAACAAATTCTGGCAAGGATGTGGAAAAAACGAAACCCTTGTATACTGTTGGTGGAAATGTAGATTAGTACAACCAATGTGGAGAACCATTTGGAGCTACCATATGATCCTGCAACCCCATTGCTGGGTATGTACCCAAAAGGAAGGAAAGCAGTATATCAAAGAACTGTCTGCATGCCTATGTTCATTGTAGCACTGTTCACAGTAGATAAGCACTGGAAGCAACCTAAGTGTCCATCAACTTATGAATGAATAAAGAAAATGTGGTACATATACATAATGGAGTAGTGTTCATCCATAAAAAAGAATGAGATCCCGTCATTTGCAACAACATGGATGAAACCAGAGATCATTATGTTAAGTGAAATAAGCCAAGCACAGAAAGACAAACATCACTTTGTCTCACTTACTTGTGGGATCTAAAAATTAAAACGACTGAACTAATGAACATAGAGTGTAGAAGAATGGTTACCGGAGGCTGGGAATGGTAGTTGGGGGTTGGGGAGGGAGAGGGAATGGATAATGGGTACAAAATTGATTAGAAATAATGAATAAGACCTACTATTTGATAGCAGAGCAGGATGACATATAGTCAAAATAACTTATTTGTACATTTTTAAATAACTAAAGGAGTATAATTGGATTGCTTGTAATACAAAGGATAAGTACTTAAGGGGATGAATACCCCATTCAAAAAATAAAATAAAATAAAGCTAATAAGCATGTCAAAAAATTTAAAAAGCAAAAAATAAAAATAAAAACTACGCAATGCAAGCCTTTTGCTTATACATATCCAAAAATGCCATCATGAAACTGCATTTTTTGTATAAGTTTACCACTCTGGTTGCATGTGTTTTATTTTGTTTGCTTTGCTTGTTTGCTTGTTTCTGATTTGTTTTGTTTTGCTTTTGCTCTGCAGAATTTATTTACTTTCTTTGGAACCCTGTTTTGCATTTAAACATGTTTATAGTAATTTATCCAACATTTCTAAATGTTCCGTACACAATTGCCTTTTGCTGAATATACCTGACTATTGTATTATCAGCTATCGAAGTACAAAATCTGCTTGTTCACCCAACAGTACATGTTATTTATCTTTTCTATTTTGGCACACAAGAAATGTGCTTCCGTTTTTTTCTTGTGACTATAATACCATAATATGAACATTAACAATTTTTGTCATTTCTCCAGCGACAGGCATCCAAATTATTTTATTATTTATTACTACATTACATGACCAAAATCAACACCCATATATATGCCTTCCTGTGGAAAAGTGGAAAGGTTTTTCTAGTGGAGAAGAAGGAACTTTGAAATCATAAAGTGTGCTCACTTTAATTGTAATGAACTTTTATGTTGCCTTCCAAAGTGGCTTTGCCCAATTACATTGACGGCAGGATCCGTTTCCTGAAGCCTCTTCAATACTCTCAAAGATAAATTGTGTGGTTTCTTAAATGGGTAATATATTATACTACATTTTTCTTTTAAATTTGTCTGACTGCTATTAGACCGAATGCTTACACATACAGATTAGCCATTTATATTATCTTTTCTTTTGAATTACCTATTTTCATCATATGTCCACTGAGCTGTGTTTACTTGATGATTTGAAATCACATGAGTCTTATGTTTTTAACATGTTGCAAGTTTTCTTTCCCAGTCATGTACTTAATTTGCCTCAGTTCACTATGTTAAGAACAAGCAGAAGAGTAAAGATTACTTTGGGCTGAGTTCACAATGGTTTCAGATTTCTTTGCTCTGTTGAACTGATTCTTCAGAGCAAAACAAAACAAAATATTGAATAGAATTTAATGGCTAGTGATGAGCATTTCTCTGCAATTTCTGAAAAACTGTTAGTGCTTCCAGCATTTCTTTAAACATTTCTGATGGTGTTCATACATTATAATTAGGCAGTCTGTTCAGAGAAAAAGATGACGGAGAGTTTTCTTATTTGTTGTTTCTCTTTGTTTTTGTTCACTGTCCCTTTATGATAATATTACACTCTTTAAGTCACTCCACTACCAGGATCTGGGGAAATGTACAAAATGACACATCAATCTTATAACTACAATCTATTTGTGCATTCTTGACAGTCCATGAGATATTCTTTTTTTCTCTTTCTTTTCTTTCGTAAAATATTTAATAGTGAAAAGTCCTCCTGGAGCTTTAAATCTTTTCCACAAATGAAAAAAACAAAAGTAAAACACTACAGACTTCTATTTCTATCAGAACTGTAAACTATTTTAACTGTAGACTATCTGAAGCTGTAATCCTAAAGGCATGCAGAAAGTCTTGTCATAGAAATATACTGGTTACCCATTTAATATCACAAAAAATTAGGACCACAATAAATTGTCTTAGTCCTTTTCAAATAAAACTGTAAATAATAGTAATGCTTAGGAAATGAAGAATTATTTAGATAATTTAACACTTAAAAACAAATTGCTCTAAGAGAATAGTAGCTTATTAAGACTTTGTCATTCCCACCGTGCCATTTCAGAATTTAGTACAGACAAACCTCAGACATATTGCACGTTTGGTTCTAGACCATTGCAATAAAGTGAAAATTGCAATAAAGTGAGTCACACAGATTTATCAGTTTCCCAGTGCATATAAAAGTTATGTTTACACTGTACTTGCTACCGTCTAGTAAGTGTCCAGTGGTATTAGATCTTAGAAAAAACAATGTACATACCTTACCTAAAAAATACTTTATACCTATCCCAAATAGCCAAAGTCAAGAGTATTGGCATAAATTATGTGGAAACTTAATAATAACGATGCTGATGATAATGATAACAATTATGAAGCAATTCCTTTTCCTTAAAAGCAATGAAAAAATACAGAGTAAATGTATCAATTATGTATCCCTTCAGTAATGCTGCATAACAAACCACGTGAAAAATTAGTTGTTTACAATGGCCGAAGTATATTATTTCTCATAACTTTATGGGTTAGCAGACTTGCTCTGCTCATCTGAGCCAGGACTGACTGAGACTGGCTGGGTTCTCTCATGCATCTGCAGGTAGTTGGTTTGGTAGGCTGGGGGCATGCTGTTTTAACATGGCCTTTGCTGTGCAATTGAGTGCTCTTCCACACATCTCTCATAGTACTCTAGGAGGCTAGCTGAGCACATTCTTGTGATAGTGGCAGGGGTCCAGAAGAGAAAGTAGAAATGCACAAGTCAAATTCAAGTCTCTGCTGTCATCATATGTGCTAACATTAATTGCCGAAGCAAGCTCATGGACCAGTCATGAGTCAGCATGACAAGGAACTATAGAGCCACAAGGCAAAGGACTTTGATTCAATTAAGGTGGGTCCTTAATACAAACAATCTACTTCAGTAGAAATATAAAGTTTTAAAATTTTATTTTGTACATAGAATTGCAAAATTGAAAGTTTTAATTCATGTTATGCCTCTTTTAAGTGGGGCTTTGATCAAATAATTGCTGAAATATATTTGATGATATTTTACATGAAATGATTTACTTAAAGGGCTTATCAGAACGGAGCCATTTTGATTTATTTGCAGAATATTAGGATTGGCTTTATAGATTCTTGCAAAAAATTTCAAGGCCTACTACTATTGGTTTAAAAATGAAAATACCAGCCAGGCGCGGTGGCTCACGCCTGTAATCCCAGCACTTTGAGAGGTCGAGGAGGGTAGATCACCTGAGGTCAGGAGTTCGAAACCAGTCAGGCCAACATGGCAAAATGCTGTCTCTACTGAAAATACAAAAATGAGCTGGGCACGGTGGCGGACACCTGTAATCCTAGCTACTCAGCAGGCTGAGGCAGGAGAATCACTTGAACCCAGAAGCAGAGGTTGCAGTGAGCCGAGATCGCACCACTGCACTCCAGCCTGGGTGACAGAGTGAGACTCCATCTCAAAGAAAAAAGAAAATACCTACTTTGTGTGAGATTCTGTACCAGAGGTTTCTGGCAAAAAAACATGTTACACAAAGTACTTAGAACACCTTCAACTACTGTAACTTGTAGAAAAACTAGTTTAAATATCAGTTTTTATTATAATAAATAAATTTCTTTGTTGCTTATAAAAAATGTAGGCAATTTTTATTCTGTAACAGTTTAAAAAATCCTAAGTTGAATCAAATGATTTAAAAGTGTAACAATAACAAGGAGTAATCTTTTTAAACACCCTTAGCCAAATTTAATCCTCATAAGGAAAACATGACTCTGTGAATTAAGGAAATAAAAAAGAAAATATGAGTGGGTAAAAACTAAATGGTGCAAAAATAAATGAAAATTATTTTCAATGACAACCAGCAAAGTTACTGATTTGGTTTTCAAAATTGAAATAAGCAATAGAGTTGGAAAGAAATAGCATCATAGTGAGTAATGTGAATAACAATGGTTTTTGCAGTATATGTCATACTTTGTAAGAGGTGTTAGGTTTCAGTTTTATTGGTTTTTGGTTTTTTGAAACAAATAGAAAACAGTCTTTTTACACAAGACTTAACACAGAGGACAAATAATGTGGCAATTTATGGCTGAATTGGGAAAATTAATGCCAATTAGAATAGAGATTTTAATAAAAATAGGAGAGGTAGGATAAAAATGATGAATATGGTATTTATTTTAAGAACCATTTTTCCATTCAGCTACCATTGACTTTTTTCACAGAATTGGAAAAAAAAAACTACTGTAAATTTCTTATGGAACCAAAAAAGAGCCCGCATAGCCAAGACAATCCTAAGCAAAAAGAACAAAGTTGGAGACATCATGCTACCTGACTTCAAACTATGCTATAAGGTTACAGTCACCAAAAGAGCACAGTACTGGTACCGAAGCAGATATATAAACCAGTGGAATAGAACAGAGGCCTCAGAAATAACACCACACATCTACAATCATCTGATATTTGACAAACCTGACCAAAACAAGCAATGGGGAAAGGATTCCCTATTTAATAAGTGGTGTTGGGAAAACTGGTTAGCCATACACAGAAAACTGAAACTGGACCCCTTTCTTACACCTTATACAAAAATTAACTCAAGATGGATTAAAGACTTAACTGTAAGACCTAAAACCATAAAAATCCTAAAAGAAAACCTAAGCAGTTCCATTCAGGACATAGACATAGGCAAAGATTTCATGATGAAAACACTGAAAGCAATGGCAAAAAAAGCCAAAATTGACAAACGGGAATGGGATCTAATTAAATGAAAGAGCTTCTGTACAGGAAAAAAAAAAAAAAAAAAAAAAAAAAACTATCTTCGAAGTAAACAGGCAACCTACAGAATGGGAGAAAATTGTTGCAATCTATCCATCTGACAAAGGGTTCATATCCAGAATCTACAAAAAATTTAAACAAATTTAAAAGAAAAAAAAACATCAAAAAGTGGGCTAAAGATATGAACAGACACTTTTCAAAAGAAGACATTCAAGTGGCCAAAGAGTGCATCATCACTGGTCATTAGAGAAATGCAAATCAAAATCACAATGAGATACCATTTCATGCCAGTGAGAATGGTGATCATTAAAAAGTCAGGAAACAATAGATGGTGGAGAAGATGTGGAGAAATAGGAATGCTTTTACACTGTTGGTGGGAGTGTAAATTAGTTCATCCATTGTGGAAGACAGTGTGGCAATTCCTTAAGTATCTAGAACCAGAAATACTATTTGACCCAGCAATTCTATTACTGGGTATATAATTTAAAGGATTATAAATTATTCTACTATAAAGACACATGCACACCTGTGTTTCTTGCAGCACTGTTCACAATAGCAAAGACATGGAACCAACCCAAATGCCCATCAATGATAGACTGGATAAAGAAAATGTGGCACATGTACACCATGGAATACTATGCAGCCATAAAAAAGGATGAGTTCGTGTCCTTTGCCAGGGACATGGATGAAGCTGGAAACCATCATTCTCAGCAAACTAACAGAAGAACAGAAAACCAAACACGACATGTTCTCATTCATAAGTGGGAGTTGAACAATGAGAATACATGGATACAGGGAGGGGAGCATCACACACCAGGGCCTATTGGGGGGTGGGGGGATAGAGGAGGGATAGCATTAGGAGAAATACCTAGTGTAGATGATGGGTTGATGGATACAGCAAACCACCACAGCACGTGCATACCTATGTAACAAACCTGCATGTTCTGCACATGTACCCCAGAACTTAAAGTATAATAAAAATAAAAGAACCATCTTTCAGAAGTTTTATCATCAAGCCAGGAATGATAATCTTAATTGGTCACACTGAAAAAAACAATTTTCTTTCGGAATGATATCTTTTGAGATTAGAATTATCAATGTTTCTAGTTTAACCTGAAAATTGTATTACATACCTTTTTAAAATATAATATTAGAGACAATAATAAATAATATCATTATCAATTGCTATTCTATTTTTAACTTAGCAAGATATATTTAGAATTTTAAAATTCAGTATCTTGTTCTGTATCTATTTTACATAAATGATTTTGCTAAAAAAATAAAACAAAACAAAACAAAAACCTTTCTGGAATATAGGAGCCTGGCTCCCTGATGCTAAGATCAAAATCAACACAGGCTGAGGAAAAGGTCTATCTAAGATAGAATCATATTTTCTTAAATGTATGGAGAGCTGATTAAACGAGAATTTTGAGAAAAAGAAATCAGTGTTAAACTCAAGATATTACATCAAATTTGTGAATGTTAGAGGCTAGACTGTATTAACAATAAGGAGACTCTATCAAGCTTATAATGGAGGCAATGGTAATACTCATACTGAGAAAAATACATTTTATACAAATTGAATATGAACTTTTGCTTCAGGGAATATTTTGTGAATTCAGTTTAGTTAATTACATAATTACTTAACTTACTGAAATGGATTTGAGACAGACTTCTTGATATTGTGTGAATTTGAACGCATAGAACACCTAGCCATGCTATAATGAATACTCATCTACGATGGTACAGTTATTTGCAAATAGGGTCAGCACTACTTTTATCAAACCCAGAGTGCATGATAGGCCTCTATGATTCAATTTCAAGAATACTCTTTTTCCAGTAAGAAAATATCTCCTACTCTAAGAATAAAATGCCTAAATTTAGAATTTGTACATGCTCCTTTTATTGAAGATGTAGTTAACTCATTATAATTTAAAAGCTCTTGGAAAAGGCCATGCATTGCATTAGTATTTCTTGGCTTATATTTAAATTAGGTTATTAGATCTTCCAGAAGCAGATGTCAAAGTGTGTTCAGTAACAACAAAAATTGGGTGTTGTAAAGAAAGGAAAGAGGCAGCATTGCAAGACTGAAGGCACTGGAAAACAAACTTTCTTCTCAGAATTGTCTTTTCTCAAAGTTTATATCATATTTAGACAGTAGGAGCATTGGTTCTGTGGTTCTACAGCTAAAATCTAATTGCAGTTGCTATAATTTATAAACAGTGGCCTTGGGTACAATAATTTTTCCAAGCCTGTATCCTTTTGACAAAATAATGGACATTATTGACTCTCAGAGTAATGCAAGGATTACATAAAAGTTTCTCTCTAAAGCATTTGATGTACAAGAAGTCCTTGATAACACCAGTTCCTTTTCTCTGATGTAAGATATGTAGAAATTATTACGCAAACACAAAGTCTTCAATTTCTTGAAGATCATGTCAGAGGCTGGATGTCTAACCCAGATTGGGTTCATTTTTTAGGCACCCTTCAGGGAGAAACTAAAAATTAAACCCAAGTTTAATTTTTAGGTTTGAATCTATGAGGATTGATCTGAAGATCATTTTTTAGGCACCCTTCAGGGAGAAACTAAAAATTAAACCCAAGTCAGAGAGTAAAGTCACATATCAGTTGGCAATGGCCTCAAAGAAGCAGAACCCAGAAAGATCACAGAATACTGTGGCAGAGTAAGAATTTTCCAACAGAAGGTAGGAGTCAGTGAAAGAGATATCCTGTGTCTTTCAGCAGAACTGTGAATTTCTGGAATTCTCTTTAGGGTACTCACAGACTCTGCTCTGTATTGGTAGAGCAATATTAAGAACACCAAGCTAGCTGAGTCACATTCAATTAAATTATAATGTGAACTGGATTTGTTCTGGCAGGATCACTATTATTGAAGTCCAGTAGAAATAAAATGGAAAGTACTCATGTCATCTTACTTACAAGTTGTGCATCTTAAATTTTTCAAAAAAAAAAAAAAAAAATGCAAAAATGTAAGGGGATCTAACACATTTCCACAGTTCATTGATGAGAATTTCACATCTGGGAAAACATTACTGACAGAGTCAGCTGGAGAGATGGTTGGCATTGTCTTTCACAGTGAAGGTGAGAGGCAGAAAGTAGTGCATTTTGAGACTCTCCCTCTTTGGTTAAGGATTGATTTCTGGGAAAGTTAAAAAAATTAACCAACAAAAACAACCTGACATAGACCTATTATATTCCCCAATGTTCAATATGTGCTGAGAAATATTGCCTGAATATAGCATCATTGCTCTACCTTGAAGTCCTCTGTTCATGAAGTTAATATTCATGGCTAATATGATAAAACTAGTTAATGTATTTATTTTCAGTCTAATTGCTTCTGTACTTTTATTGGAAAACAGAGGAAGTTCTGACTCTGGATGAGAAGATATGATAAGCCTTGTAAAAATGCCTATAAAGATTCTAAGCCTGGTGAGATTGATTCATTTGCTTGTTCAACAAATATTTACAGAAAACCTACCATGTGCATGCCCCATGCCAGTCACTGGAGGTACTGTAAGGAACCTCACTAACACATTCCTTCTCTTCATCAAGCTTAGGCTTTAATGGAGACATGGAACACAGAGGGATAACAAAAAGTGAAAAGTGCTGCCTAGGAAATAAAACAATGAGATGATGCACAGTTGAAGAAAGTGAGATAGGTGAGCAGGGAACTTTGGATGGAGTGGGCAGGCAAAAGTCTCTTAAGAAGTGACATTTGACAAGAAAGATCCAGCAAACAAACAATGGTAGGAAAGAGGATAAAGGGCTAAAGAAACGAGTACAAGGGCTTGGAAAAGGGTCTGAAAAGCAGAAAAGACTGGTGTTATTTAACAGAAGTCAGTGAAAGGGAAACAGTGCATGCAGGCCTTCATAGGACATAATAAACTATTAGCAGAAAGTGAGTTGGGTTTGTTAAACAGTCCTTTTAAAAAGCTCACCCTGCCTCCTCAGAGGTGGATGACAGTTGCTGCAGATGCCATTGAGATCCACTTGTTCAAGACTGCAACACCTTCAGTTTCTGGTGGTTGGCTTTGGATGGCTTCAGCTGGCTTGCTTTGGGAAGGGCTCTTGGTCAAAGGGAGCTGCCTAGCTCAAGGGCATGCCTCCCCCTAAGTGCACTGTCCATGCCTGACCAATTAACGTGGGGGTATAAAGGCCTCAAAAGTTTGCTCCAATATTGAATAAATTTAAAGGCCATCCAAGCAATGGAGCTCTCCTTTAGGATTCACTGAGTTCTGTTGCAACTGGATCACAATTTAACTTTTTCTTCTGCCCACCTCTGCTTCCCTCCTAGGTGTTGGTTCAAAGACTGTTTCCCAATTAACTTCCTATAGGCAAATCTCTGTCTCAGAATGTGTTTTCGGGGTCTGACCAATGATGGCTGGTACAGAAGGAGGTCCTGTGAGGCAGATTCTAAAGAGTATTTTGGAGCTGGATCACTTGATAGCCAGTGGGCGAGGAGTACCCCTGGTTGTAGCATCAGGAGTGTTAAAACATCCACAGGTAGGGGCTATAATAGAATAATGTCAGAAGAGGACATGCCAAAGGGACTAACTAGACTTATTCGGGGAAGGCAGTATAAGTAAGGATTCAGAAACCGGATAGCTCTTACTGGGTTCTATTGGTACATTAGACAATGACAAGGAAAGGCTAAAGATGATTAATCACCAATTCAAGACAAAGTATGAAAAGTCAAAGGACCTCCTAGGAAGCATAGAAAGAAAATCTCATCTCCTGTAACCAGAGGGCAAAAAAAACAGAAGTCTACATCCAAGCCTTAAGTATAAGAGTGGCAGGGAAGGCAAAAAGAGTGAATTCTCAAACCCATCAAGGTTATTGCCCTGCTTGGGAAAAAAAAAAAATGGTACCTAAGACTTGGATTGGGATGCCAAATGATATAATTACCATTTCTTTTGCTCCTCATTTCTTCTACCAGATATTTTTCCATCTTGTACTGTTTCTCTTCAGCCTAAAGAATTTTCTTTATTATTTGTTTTAGTGGGAATCTGTGACCAACACACTCTTTTAGGTTTTGTTTATCTAAATATCTTTCATTTCTCTTTTCTCTCCGTTGAATATTTTTTACCAGATATCTATGTCTTGGGAGATGATATGTGCCCTCTCTCCACCAGAGGTCATTCCATTGTTTTCTGACTTGTATTGTTTCTGATGAGAAGTCAGCTGTCAGTCTCTGTCTGTTTTTAAGATTCTTTATCTTTTCTTTTGGCAATTTGACAATTATATTTCTTTGTATAATCTTTGTATCATTCAGCTTGGTATTTTTTGGGCTTCTTGCAATTGAATTGTTTTAGGGCACATTTTTAAAATTTCAGCAGTTTTTTCCTTTAATGTTTTTATTCTCCACTCATGTGATTTTAATTACTTACATGTTAGATTGTTTAATATTGTCCCCTAGGTTATGGAATTCAATTTTTTAAAACTTTTTTGGGGAATGTTTCCATTTGAATACTTTCTATTTTTTATTTCTAGTCAGATCCAATAATATTTTTAATTTCAGATGTTCTATTTTTCCATACTAGAATTTCCAGTTGTGTTTTCTTTATATTTTCTATTTTTTCTAACAAAATGCTCTACGTCTTCACTAATTATATCGGTCTTCTCTTAAACTTTTTTAACATCTTCCTAATAGTTTCTCTAAAGTCTTTGATAGTTTTTTATTACTGGGTCATCTATGAGATTATTTTTATTGATGGTTTTGATTCATATGATGTATCACAGCTTTTCTTGCATGCCTGTAACTTATTATTATTACAGATAAAGTATATTTTAAAATAAGCAGTGGATAAGTAACTATAATATACATTTTATGTTTTGTTTATAGCAAGTTGTATTCTCTGTCTAGCAGCTGGGATACCAAACTAATAATTCAAATTCCTCCTATCAGCTGGGACTGGGTCATAGCCTTAACTGTATTGAATGTATATCCAATTAGACCAACTCCCAAACTTTGAGACATCCACTATCTTTCTGATCTTACTGATATTTAAGCTAGTTTGGTGTTTGGCTGTGGTTTCATATATTTTTGGTTTATTTTTATATGCAACTCTGCTAGGGCTCTAAAATCTAAACACTGTATACTCATCGCCTGCTTTTGTGTGTAATTTCTCATCACCAAAAAGCACTTTATTTACAGCAGACCCACTCTTCTGTAGACAAGTATTCAAAGCAGATGTTGCTTCTTATGGGAAAGCTTTTATGGCTCTGTCTATATATTCAACAAATTTTCCTTTCTTTTACTGCTTTTTGTTGGCCTTAGAGACACATTAATTTTTGTTTTTCAGGTTATGCTAATTGGTACCATCGAAGAAAAGATCTTTTACACCATTCTACATCATAATTAAAAGTAAAACATTTTAATTTTTATTTCACTCAACTATATAGGGTGTATATTTTAACATGCCAGTATATATGAGTCTGCATCACATTTCGCATCAGAGTATCCTATGATATTTTATACCATAATGTGCTTAATCTTCTGGTTAAGCATAGACATTAAATATTGATGGCCATTAGGTTATTTCTAATTTATAATCATTTATACATAATCCATGGGTCTTTCACAACCACTTTTAAAATTTTCCTTAGGATACTGTAGGAAAGCAATAGGTTTTAGTCTATATCTCTCTTCAGTTTCCTTAGCAGTAGCTAGACAACATCATCATGTCATTGTTCCCGTCACTCCTCATAGCACAATATTCACTGGACTTCTAATATTGGCCTGACTCTCCAATGCATCACCTTCACTATTTATGGCTGCTCTTCTCTAAAGTTGCCCAGAGACTCCCAGTTCTCTTTTCATCCACACTGGCAGATTTTATAATGTACCTAAAATTCATTTTGGAAGAACTGGGAAATCCAAAAAGATACATCATAGGGAAAAAGGTACATCTCTGCTTTAAATAGTACTTCTCTCAGAGTCTTAAGAAAATAACCTATTTTCTAATGTGGTTCATCTTTCTTTCATATTGCCTCCTATTAAGTTTTCAGAAAAAAAGGAGTGAGTTTCAAATCTATTCTTTATACCTAGTCCTATTCACAGGGAATCATATTATTCTCATAATGATTTTTGTTGTTTTTATTGTTTGTAAATTTCCAAAGTCTAAGTCATTTGCTCTATAATATTGCCACAGGGAAATTTAAACAGGATGATCACTGATGCTCCTTTATGCACCAACTGCAAAACTATGATAAAGTAGCAAAGAGATGGCTGCATAGGAGAGTGGAGGAAAGGAAAAAGTATGAAAAGTCACAGCTTTGGAAGTCATAGTGCTGAGTCCGGTATGGGCAATGGGATATCACCTACCTGGCTGTCCAGCCTGGAAGGTCTCACTTGATATGGACAAGGAGTACCAGAATCTAATATTGTAGTAAAGGAATGGCCATCTCTAATTTCCAATCCAGGGGTTTTATTAGATTCCAATGTTGGGTAGAGTCATCACTGAAAATTGATTAAGCTTAGAGTTGCTTTCAAATCCCTGATGGGTGCATCCTGGATCATGTATAATTGGAATTTTTAAAAACACATGTAGACACTGTATCTTGCTATTATCCATTTTATTTTTAGTGTTAGTTCTGAACTAAATGACCCAATTACATGTGTTCCTAAAGAAATGTGGGAAAGTATCAGGAAATAGAAATTACTGTCTTTCTTACAACAGAAAATATAATATCCATAACATTAAATATGTTTTAAAATTATTGGTCTAAAATAGAGGTTGTCAAACCATGACCCTTGAGTCTAATCCAGTCTGCTGCCTATTATGTAAATAAGATTTTACTGGAACAAAACTGTATTCATTTGTTTGTAGTTGTTTATAACAGTGTTTGTGCCACAACAGCAGCATGGAGCAGTTGTGACAGAGACTGAATTGTCCAGAAAGACTAACATATCTACTACCCAGCCCTTTATACAAAATGTTAACAGATCCCTTGTCTACCACTGTGGTAAAAAATAAAAGAACTAAAATATACAACTTTTCAACAGATAATAAAAATGACAAATAACATATCAACATAAATGGAAATAAGTCAAGCAAATTACAATATTTTTGAATAACTGATAATGTAATTCTGATGATAATAACCTACTCCTTCTCTTTAGGGCATGTATTAGTCTGTTTTCACACTGCTCTAAAGAACCACCTGAGACTGGGTAAGTTATTAAGAAATTTAATTGACTCACAGTTCCACATGGCTGGGGAGGCCTCAGGACACCTACAATCATGACGGAAAGCAAAGGGGAAGCAAGACATCATAGCAGGCTTGAATTTCTCCCCAGGAAATGAGTTTTTCTTTTCTACTGCATGAAGAGGCTGCAAATTTTCTAAACTTCTATGCTCCGCTTCCCTTTTAAACATAAGTTCCAATGTTAAATCGTATCTTTGTGAATGCATATGGCTTTCAGAAAAAGCCAGCTAAACTCTTGAATGCTTTGCTGCTTAGAAATTTATTCTGCCAGATCCCTAAATCATCTCTTTCAAGTTCAAAGTTATACAGATCTCTAGAGTAGGGCACAGTACCACCAGTCTCTTTGATAAAGCATAACAAGAGTGACGCTGGCTCCAGTTGCTCATCTCCATCTGAGACCACCTCAGCCTAAACTTCGTTGTCCATATCACTACCACCATTTTGGTCAAAACCATTCAACAAGTCTCTAGGAAGTTTCAAACCTTCCCACATCTTCCAGTCTTCTTCTGAGCCCTCCAAACTGTTCCAACCTCTGTACGTTACCCAGTTCCAAAGTCGATTCCACATTTTCAGGTATCTTTATAGCAGTGCTGCAAACTCCTGGTACCAGGCATTTGGTAATTTATGAAGAGACACTGGGTAATTTATAAAGAGAAGGGATTTAATTGACTTACGTTCCACATGGCTTGGGAGGTTTCAAGAAAATTATAATCATGGCAGAAGGCAAAGGGGAAGCAAATCACATGTTATATGGCAGCAAGAGAGAGATAATGAGGGGGAAACTGCCAAACACTTTTAAACCATCAGATCCCATTTGAACTCACTCACTATCACGAGAACAGCATGGGGCGGGGAACTGCACCTATGATCTAATCACCTGCTACCAGGTCTCTCCCTTAACACCAGGGATTACAATTTGAGATGAGATTTGGTGGGGACCCAGAGCAAAACCCTATCAGGGAAGGTGGCAATCAGAAAAACTAAAAGCAATACTACACGGTAGATCTTGCCTTTGTTTGTTCTTTGGCGTTCTGTGCTCTCCATTTCCATCTGTGTTATATTTTTTAAATCCCATAATGCTTAGTTTCATATGTGATATTCTAGTATTAGTGCATATATGCTCATGGTAGAGAGTGTTCTGTCTATATTTTTTTTAAATTTAAGTCTCTAAATAAAAGCTTTTTTGACTTGGATACATGGCTGTCTCTTTTTCAGTCGACTTTCTGTACCTGTGCTCAGGAGCCATTCTGGGACATAGAAAAATGGCATCCCCACAGCAATCATTCCTGTGGGCTTTCCTTTCAAGTGTGATGTGCTTTGCCCAAGAACACACTTCTAATACACAGAGAGGGATGAGCTTAATGTTAAGCAAGAAAATAACATTCGGAATAAAGCATTATCTGAAATATTCCACTAAAAATAGTCGATAGTAAAAACTATCCGCTATATAAAATAAAACAGTAAAAACTTACATTTTGTTTGTCACATAGTTGTTTTTTTTTTTTTTTCTGTCTTTAATGCAAGTGCTCACACTACAAAGGATCAGGCTGTACTGCGAATTCACCTGGCAGAAACAAGAACTTGCTCTTTCATCCTTTTCACATTTTCTTCATAAACACTTTATTTTTTTGCCAACAAAGGTAATATTTCTACACAACTTTAGAAGCCAATGTTGTCAATTAAACTGTTATTAAAATAAAACAAAAGCTGGTAAGACAAGTTTTAATACCAACGTCCTAATCAAAATTATATTCCAAAATATAATTATCAAAGTAGATCACAATATAACTTCAAAATCAAAGTATAAATTAACCTATCCTAATTTACTATGTTATGTATTAGGTTTGGGATAGTGTGCATAATGAATAGGCTCTGGCTAGAGGCCCCTGGAATGTGAGCATCTTCTACCTGGAAAAGAGATATTTGGATTACTTTTACCAGTTTTAAAAAGGAAAAAAAGCTCTGAACTTAGACTGTGTGAGATGAAAGTTTTATTATCCAAACTCACCAGTAAATTTAAATTGTAACTATTATTATTTACTTTGAGGTTAATAAATTCAATTATACATGTATTTAGCAACTGCTTTGCTCAAAATTCTGTTTTAATTGTTGTGAAAGAAAAAATGAGACAAATTACCTATGCCTACACTATTTAAAAGTTAAGAAAATAATATTTGTTATAACTATGTAAAATGGTTACTTCTTTTAATATTCAAGAAGCATTTAACAAGTTAGTTTTTAGACCAGACGTGGTGACTCATGTCTGTAATCTCAGCACTCTGGGAGGCTAAAATAAGAGAATCACTTGAGCGCAGGAGTTTGAGACCAGCCTAGGCAACATAGTGAGACTTCATCTCTAAAATAAGTGAACAAAATTAGTGAGGTGTGGCGGTGTGCACTTATAGGACCACCTACCTGGGAGGTTTAGGTAGGAGGATCACTAGAGCCCAACACTACATTCCAGCTCGGTGACAGAGCTGAGATGTCACCTCTAAAAAAGAACAAAAGAAAGTTTTTTAAAATCTTAAACATGCTGATATTTTTAAAAAGACAAATGGTATGAAAACAAAATTTAAAGGCAGTATGTTGTTTAATAATATACAAAATTATTTCCACTAATATACATAAAAATATAAATTTAATTGTGACATAAATTTTCTGCTATAAAATTAGAATATGTTAAAAAAAAAGATAATTCACAGTGCTTACGTGAATGGAGGGGAAAGGCATCTCCTAATCACATACAGACATCAAAAAATAAAACATTATAGATAACATATTTGACAATATGTTGTGATAGCCTGAAATATTTGTAGATATATTGGCCAAGAAATTGCTCTTTTAGGAAAAATCTAAATTTATAGGAATATATCTTAAATAAATCAGAGATGTGGCCCAAGAATTAAGTCTTTTCATTACAGTATTATATTAAACAACAAATATAATGACCAGGTGTGGTGTCTCACACCTGTAATCTCAACACTTTGGGAGGTTGATGGGGGCAGATAAATTGAGGCCAGGAGTTCGAGAATAGCCTGGGCAACATGACAAAATCCTGTATCTACTAAAAATACAAAAAAAAGAAAAAATAATAGCCAGAATGGTGGCGCATACCTGTAATCCCAGCTACTTGGGAGGCTGAGGCACGAGAATTGCTCGAACCTGGGTGGTAGAGGTTGCAGTGAGCTGAGATCATACTACTGCACTCCAGCCTGGGTGACAGAGAGAGACTCTGTCTCAAAAACAACAACAACAAAAAAAAGACCAAATATAAGAAACAACTTAACTGTTTAGCAATAGGTAAAATGTTAAATGTATTAAGTAAATATGAAAAATGGAATACCCTGCATATTAAAATGCGTGATTTTAACGATATACAAAGCTTTTTAATGATATGCAAAAATCTTTATATGCTCTAAATTATATCAGGAAAATTGAAGGGGCATGGTAATAATCATATATAGAAGATATTATAGAATATTTCATTTTCTTCCATGTACCACCAGATATTATAAGAAATTTCTGTGATTTTATATGTATAACAAATAATCAGAATAAAGGCACCATTTTACTAAAATGAAACTTACAACCGTAAGAATAAAACTAGATATACCTAGAACTTACTTCATTTCACAGCAGTCTCTGATAAATCATCAAATCAAGGAAGATGTATTATGCTGTGATGAAAGATGAAGGAAACTGGGCCATCTCTAGAATGTGTAAGCGGAAAGAGGTAGAATACAACTTTGTCCTTGAGCGGGATTGTGATAGCAACATGGGTACATAAAAAGGGTTGTGAAAAATCTTCATTTGGATCCTAAGAGCAGACAGGGTAGAATGTAGCCTATGTGCAGGGAGATAATTAGTGTCTATTATATTAGGGGATGGTTGTGTAACAAGAGACACCTATGGAAAAGGAAGCAGAGACCACATGTTGGAAAGTTTTGAATGTTAGACCAAGGAATATGAGAAACCTTTTTTATGGAATGTACAGAACGAAGAACTATTGAAAGAAGCAGCAGTAACATGGCTCTGGATCTTTCCCCATTGTCGTATCTCAGAGTTAAATTCAGTACAGCTAAATGAGAGCTCTTGACTGAAGGGTTATTTTGGATTTGTTTTTAGTTTGTTGATGCATAATAAACGTATGTAGTTTGGTGATACGTATGATAATTTAATCCATTCATGTAATTTGTAAAGATCAAATCAATGTACTTGGGATATAATCACCTTAAATATTTGTCTTTTCTTTATCCTGGCAATGTTCAGATTATTCTCTTCTAGCTATTTTGAAATGTGCACTAGATTATTGGAAACTATAGTCATCCTACTGATCTATCTAACACTAGGTCATATTTTTTCTATCAACTCATATATTTGTGCCAATGAATCTGCTCATCCCTGCTCTTCCCACTATTGACTAAAGTTTTGCTGATACCAACTGGATAGGAAAGATAGGGATGGGTTTAAATAAGAACATTTCAGAGGGCAATTATCTTGTATGTTGCCATTGGATATGAGAGATGAATAGGATGAGAATTCCCTAGTGTCTAGTTTGAATAGCCCAATACAATCAATTTATTAAGATAGGTAACACTGAGGGGAAGTGCGGGTGGGCAGAGTGTAAGGGGATAAGTTAATATTTTTATATAAAATATTCCTGGCAATGAAACACCATGCTAATAAGAATGCTAAATATACATATATGTGTGTGCGTGTGTGTGTATCTGCACATGCATGTGTGTATATACACACATATACATATACATTTATGCATTAGAGATGGCATGGAACGGTACAAAATGAGAATGAGTACATGGAAAGATAAATGAGATGAGTAAAATGGGAATGAAACGAATTTTAAAATTTAAAAGGCATGAAAGTGATCCCAAAATTTTGAGATTTCCTATCTGTAACAGTGCCATTAAGAAATGGACAAGAAAGAGCAGAGCCCGCTAATAATGATCCAAGCTCTTTACTTTGAAAACTAAAGCGCAATTTTAGAAGAAATGAGATTTTCAGTTACGGTATAGGTTTGGGTTTTCCCTCCATTAAGTATTTTCTCCTTTCTTCTTAGTGATCTATTAATGTTTTCAGATAATGAGTCAGAAAATAAATATAACCAAAATCCAAGTAAAGATATGAGCTTAAATCAGTAAATAAGGGGAAGAACAAATACCTCACAATACACTTAGACTTATTTCTGCAAAGTATTATAATAATAATTTAAAATCAAGCCGCAGTTAAAGTATGTCAGGGAAGCCCATTATTTGTTTATTTCGTGATCGTTACTATTCACTTACACTTTTGTTTTTGTTTTTTGTTTTTTTTTTTTTTGAGACGGAGTCTCGCTCTGTCGCCCAGGCTGGAGTGCAGTGGCACAATCTTGGCTCACTGCAAGCTCTGCCTCCCGGGTTCATGCCATTCTCCTGCCTCAGCCTCCTGAGTAGCTGGGACTACAGGCGCCCCTCACCACGCCTGGCTAATTTTTTGTATTTTTAGTACAGACGGGGTTTCACCGTGTTAGCCAGGATGGTCTCGATCTCCTGACCTCGTGATCCGCCCGCCTCGGCCTCCCCAAGTGCCGGGATTATAGGCGTGAGCCACCGCGCCCAGCCTCACTTATACATTTTTTAAAGATACTCCAATTTTGAATAAGATTAGATTCACCTGACATAATGCAGTTGTTCCAAGAGCCACGTCTATTTATTAAAGATAAAATAATTAATGTCTGTTTTCTTTTCCTTATTCAAATTAGAAAGAATTTTACTACAGCGTCCTGTTTGTTGGATTGGTGTAAAGCGTAATCGCCACTGAGTGCTTATAAAGAAGAAAAATAGTAGAGAAAATAATAAGAATGAATTATTAATCATTTAATTTCACAATCTACAATAAAGGTATTCTTATCCTCATTTTCCAGATGAGAAAAACGGCTTAAGGATGATAAGAAATTTGCTGAATATTATTAATAAAAGGTGAAATTGTGGTTTAAAGACAGAGGACTCCAAAACCTAAGCTTTCACCCACGTGTTTTTTTCTCATATTTAGCCAAATGGGAAGAATTCTGACCGATATAATCCAAGTTGTTCTATACTTGCTCTTTATTGAGAAGCCACAGTGTAGCTGTTTAGTGCACAGGCTCTGGACCTAACCTGCTTAGGTATAATTGTGCCTGAATTTTTAACTACTAACTATCTAAATTTGGACAATTTAACACTGTGCCTCAATTTCTCACTTATAACATGGGGGATGTATTAGCCCCTTTGCATTACTATAAAGGAATACCTTAGACTGGGTGGTTTATAAAGAAGATATGTTTAATTGGCTCGGTGCTCTGCAAACTGTACAACAAGAGTGGTATTGGCATGTGCTTCTGGTGAAGGCCTTAGAATGGTGGTAAAAGGTGAAGCGTAAGCAGGTGTGTCACATGGTAAGAGCAGAGCAAGAGAGAGGGAGGAAGTCCTAGAGTTTTGAACAATTACATCTCCTGTGAACTAACTGAGCAAGAATTCACTTATCACCAAGGGGATGGTACTAAACCATTCATGAGGGATCTGCCCCCATGATCCAAACTCTCCCACCAGGACCTACCTCCAACATTGGGAATCACATTTCAACATGAGATTGGGAGGAGACAAATGTCCAAACCATCAGGGGATAATAACTGATCCTTTTTAATAGTAATTCTATATTAAATGCATTAACATATATACATGTTATATATATATAATATGTATGTTATATATATGTTAATTTATATATATATAAAACACCTGGAGGTGCTTAGTCTGTAAGCATTTAATAAATGAAGTTTTCGTCATACTTTAATATGATGAAATTCAATAATGTTCATCAATTATCTAATTACAAAGCTCAGAGAATCTCAGAGGAAAGTACTGAAGAGACAATTAATAAAAATATGTTTTTACAAAGTTGCATCCCCGTGTTATTAACCCAAGAACTGACCAGGTGCAGTGGCTCATGCCTGTAATCCCAGCACTCTGGGAGGCCAAGGTGGGCAGATCACTTGAGGTCAGGAGTTGAAGACCAGCCTGGCCAACATGGAGAAACCCCATCTCTACTAAAAATACAAAAATTAGCTGGGCGTGGTAACACATGCCTGTAATCCCAGCTACTAGGGAGGTTGAGGCAGGATAATTGCTTCAACCCAGGGGGCGGAGTTTGCAGTGAACCAAGATCCTACCACTGCCCTCCAGCCTGTGCCCAGGCGACAGAGCTAGACTCAAAGAAAGAAAGAAAGAAAGAAAGAAAGAAAGAAAGAAAGAAAGAAAGAAAGAAAGAAAGAAAGAAAGAAAGAAAGAAAGAAAGAAAGAAAGAAAGAAAGAAAGAAGAAAGAAAGAGAGAGAAAGAAAGAGAAAAGAAAGAAAGAAAGAGAAAAAGAAAGAAAGAAGAACGAAAGAAAGAAAGAGAGAGAGAGAGAGGGAGGGAGGGAGGAAGGAAGGAAGAGAGGAAAGAAGGCAGCAGGCAGGCAAGAGCTGAGCTTTAATTACTGGTGAATCTTGGGATCCTGGCTATACTCTCCACCAAATTTGACAAATCGGTTTGTGATCAGAAATATCTGTGATCATACATTTAACACTCCATGAGTCTACATTTAACACTCCATGAGTCTACTTGCTTTGCGTTTGCATAGCCTGCTATAAAACAATTACCCCACTGCCTTTTTGTGAAATTAATGGTCATCCTACAAAACTGAGGTTAAAACTAACTTATACATTTGGAGATAGACCACTCTGAAAGAAGACCCAGAGAAAGGAGTACTATAAAAACCGTAGTCATTTAATTTGTGCATTAACAAGGTATAGATGATATTCTAGTCTCTGTATTCTATAAAATTTGTGAGATTTGATTAAATGTATCAAACTAATGATCTTTTGATTTACCAAATTACTATTTCATGTACATAATATATATAATCTAATAATAAAAACATTTAAATTTATATATCCAGTGACATGATAGATGAGATTCTATAATGAGCTATTAATTTTAAGAGATAAATTATTTAAAGAATAGTTCTTTGAGATAATCAGATGGAACTAACTCGGATCTGGGAATATGGAGACAGTGAATCTGGCCTGGGCTTTCATTGACAGTTAGGTAAATCTTAACATGTCCTGTCTGTGCTCACTTTTTCCATTGAAAAACAATGAAACCATCTGACTGCTGGCATCACATGTCTCTGGTTCATATGAGATGAAATAAGTGTAAGTGTCTTGTAAAATGTAAATTATATTGATAAAATACAGGTTTAATAATAATTTAGAAAGGTTTGTTCAAAGCATTTCAATAACCAAGTCAGAAAAATTAATATCTACCAACTACAGCAAGGGTGAAACAGACTTCTAAGTCATTATCCAATTATCCTGTAATTATACAGTTGTAAATCCACCATCATACATCATTTTCAAGGACTTTTTATAAAAGAAAACCTCCTGACTGTAATCAAAGCTTTGGATAAAATACTATTTTTGTAAACCATCTATGTTAATTATGAGATAATAGAGTAAATTACATTTCATATCGCCACGTAATAAAGACGTGCAAGAATACCTATAAACTGTCATGCTGCAACAAATATGCTGAATAAATGATTAACACTCAACACATACATATCTCTTGGAGATTAATGTTTAGTAATACTAGGTTTTACATTAGACAGCTTTTTATTTTGTCTACCTCATATATCTTTTTCTGGGAAACTGACCCTATTTCTACTTCCATGATTCTGATAAGCTACCAGTCCTGGCATCCAAGCCATAATCAAAAACGTGGCCTCATATAAGGAAATTGGATTGTCTTCTGAGATTTGAAGGTAGTGGAAGGCATTTGGGGTTATGACATACAATGTTTCTAGTCTCTACTTCTGAGATTCTCAGAGCTACCTTGGTTCCCATCTACCCTGAGCCCTGATTATTATTCCACTCTGCCTAAATCTGTGAATTACTTTCTATTACATCAATACCTTTGACATCATCAGTGTAAGTTACCCAGAATTGCTTTATGTTGTGGGCAAAAAGGAAAACCTCACTCAAAGTGAAGAAAATAAATTTTAAAATTTCACAAGTTTCATAAAACAGGAAAATAAATCACGTTTAAGAACAAAATAGTCAACCTCATTAGGAATCAAAGATATGCAAATAGAGTCAGTAAGTCAGATCAGAAACCTGCAATCCTCTCCAAATTCACTCAGTGTGAAAGCCTAGGTCCTACCAGTGGCCTACAAGACTCTTCATAATCTGCCATGCATTTATACTCTGACATTTACAAGTTTCTCCTACTTTCCTCTATCTGTCCCACTTGAGCCTTCTTACTGTTTCTCACACACACTAAGCACATTCCAGTCTCAGGATCTTCCCTCAAGCCATTCCTTCTGCCCCCTTCCAAACTTCACCAGTCCTCTTGCCCAGTCCCCTCATGCATGTTTTGCTTAAAGCTTCCCTACTCGAAGACTTTACTCTGTCATCCCCTCCAGGTCTTTATTCCGTGTACCCTATTCTAATGTTGTTTTTATATCTAACACTTATTTCATTTAACATGATATATAGTGTAGTCAGTAATTTACAAGTAATTTATTGAATGAGGCATGTGTTATTTTAGCTCATTCAATTAGCATTTTTTAATGGTGTAGATGAGGTGAAATGGAAAGGCAATGTAGCATAATGTAGAAGCATCCAGAATCCAGGACCAGATTCCAGAACCCAAGACCAGATTCCCTTCTTTCAAACCTTAGCTCCACCACCTACACTCTGTCCAGCCTTGAACAGTTCACATGTTTGTGCCACAGTTTCTGCATGTCTGAAATGCAAAGAATGACAAAATCAAAATTATATGGTTCCTGTGATGATCAAATATAAAGCACTTAAATATTTTCTAGCATATAGGAAACAATAACTGTTACTTATAATAGCATATAACATAGGCAAATGATAATTTATGTCTGGAGACCCAGTAATGGTCATTAGTTCAGTAAACTTGAGAGTTAAACTTAAAAAATATATGAATAAATATGAGCAAAGCATAATGAAATACTGGAAGTAATCTAGATATTTAACAATATAGAATAGCTATATAAATGATAAAATATTGTAGGCATTAAATTCCATCTATAGAGATGTGGTAATAGCTGGATAAGCTTCTGCTATGATAATATGTGAAGAAAGTAGCATATATTTCATAATTATGTCACCTACAGTATATACAACATAAATGAAAAACATTTTTTAAAGTAGCAAAATATGAAGAATTGTCTTTCTGTTATACATTTGTAGGGAATTTTAAACACTACTTTTTTACAGTTTTGCTGTGCTAGTTTTAAATCATAGTAACTTTTTTTAAGTAATTCATCTGACTATGCAGGAAACAAATCCATTTCCCATATGTAGTTTCAATCACATGAATGCGTGGTTTAATTCAAAAGTTCTGAGAAAAAGAATAAAATATAACATTTTATGAGACTAACATATATACACTTCTAGCAATGTTTTCTTTTTTTAAAATGTGGTGCTTCCCTGGCATGGTGGCTCACGCCTGTAATCCCGGCACTTTGGGAGGCCGAGGTGGATGGATCTCTTGAGGTCAGGAGTTTGAGACCAACCTGGCCAACATGATGAAACCCCATCTCTACTAAAAATACAAAAAACTAGCTGGGCGTGGTGGCACACGTCTGGAATCCCAGCTACTCATGAGGCTGTGGCAGGAGAATCGCGTGAACCCAGGAGGCGGAGGTTACAGTGAGCCAAGATTGTGCTGCTGCACTCCAGCCTGGGAAACAGAGCAAGAGTCCGTGTCAAAAAAAAAACTATTGCTGTGGTGGGAAATCCCATCATAATGTGTTACATTCCACAGATCGAAAAGGCAAACCAAGGTCAACTTACATATTTTGAATAATGCTATTTTCTGATTAAAATATTTTTAGTACCAGAAATATAATTAGGAGTTAGGAAATAAAATCAGGAGTTGCCTATATTATTAAAGGTCCATTTAAACCTCAACTTCACAAACTTATTTGTTAATAAATAGTTGAGTCTTTGATATAAGTTATTGTAAACTTTTTAAACATTTCCTAAGCTTAAAGACAGCTATTGTCAACTTCAACTTTGATACATAAAGAGCTTAGAAGTCATTACTCCCATCCCTACAACAAGTAAAACCTGAAAGTCAATTGTTTTTATTGATCCCATAAGAAAACTGAGGTCCCAGGTCAAATCACTACCCTAAATCTAAAAAGGCAGGTATTTCCAGGGATATATAGCAACCAAAGGCCACTTGCCTGCAGCAAAAGCCAACAGAGCTATAAATCTTAAATGTGTGAATTGCTCAGGCTGAGTGAGAGCCAGCATGAGACAAACTCTGCAAAGTGTACTTTTAGAGGGCCTCATACACTTTCGTTGGCTTTCTCATCAGGACCATCCCAGGTTCTAACGGTGAGATCCCACAATGATCTCCGTGTGGTCTGCGTGGCCCTGACAGGAGGAGGGGAACAAGAATAGCTATTTTGAAACATTTTCAGAGCCTTCTCCTTGGCAAAGACCTAATCTCCAGGGGAAAGGACCTTGCAAAAGTACAATTCTGAAATCTTATCTGAGCTGGAGGAAGGGCCGTTCTCCCCATCCTTGCCTCTTCTGGTCTTTCTTTCTTAGCTAAGGAAGTTCAAGAAACATCTATAGTGGGAGTCAGGCATTCAAGGAAACCCATTGGTAATGTGACAGCCAGGGAAGGGAGTAGTGGGCAGGGCCCAAAACAGCTCTACTACTAGAGGAGAGATTGAAACACATGTGAAGACTATAGTCCTACACATAGGCCCACTAAGTGACTGCGATTTACTTGAACTGGCAAAGAACACTCCCCACCTCCCACTCCTTATAACCCTACCAATAGGGATCCAGAAAAGTGCATAGTGGATTAAGGTGTAAGAGCTGCCAGCACAGACTGTCTCTGAGAAGTGTTTCGGGAAGAACCAGGGCAAAGAGAGATTAAAACAAAAACACTGGACAAAATTGTATCCTCTGGTATCCAAAGCTACAACAATCACTAAACACAGAAAAACTGCTGGCCAAATTAGCATAAATCCTCCTGCTAAAGGACTATTTACCTCAGTCTATTTTATTTAATAAGTCTGGATTTCAATAATAAATAACAAGGCATGACAAAAAAGCAAGACGGAAAACAGTATGAAGGGATAAAGCAATCATCAGAGTCACATTCTCATAAAATACAAACATTGAAACTATTAGACAATTTGAAACAACTATGATTAATATGGGCTCTGATGGGAAAAACAGATAATATGCAAAAGCATATGCATGATATAAGCAGAGATGGAAATTCCAACAATAAAAGGAAATGTTAGAAATCAAAAACACAGCACCTGAAATGAAAATTGTCTTAAATGGACTAATTAATAGACTACGTAGAATAGAAAAGATTCAGTGAGCTCAAAGGTAAGTCAATAGAAACTTCCCTAAATGAAATGCAAAGAAAAATAGTAAGAAACCATCAGAACACTACATTCAAGAACTGAGACAAAATTTCAAAAATTACAAAATATATATAATTGGAATACCAGAATAAGACAAAAGATGAAACAGAGCAGAAGAAATATTTCCAAAATTATCAACAGATAGGAGACAAGAGACCCAAGGAGATGAGAGAAAAGCAAACAACGTAAATAACAAAAACCAAAACAAAAAATGACATATATGTATACCATATTCAAACTGCAGAAAACCAGGGCAAAGAGAAAATCCTGAGAGAAGCCAGAGGGAAAATGTCTTACTCAGAAAGGAACAATGGTAGGAATTGCAGCATATTTCCCATTAGAAACCATGAAGGGGGAGCGGGGGGGGAAACAGAGAGAGAAAGAGTGGACTGAAATATTTAAAATGTTGAAAGAAAAAATCTTAGGTTGCTGCATAAATAATTGGGGGTTTTATCGTTACTTTTCAATGGAAAAAAAAAAAAACGCAGTAACTTTTACACCAACCTAGTATCTTACCAACCTGGAATTCAATATCCAAAGTAATAATTCTTAAAAAGATATTTGTTGCCAGCAGACCTGTAGTGTCAGAAATGTGAAAAGAAGTTCTCAGGGCCAGGCGTGGTGGCTCATTCCTGTAATCCCAGCACTTTGGAAGGCCTAGGCGGGCGGATCATGAGGTCAGGAGATCGAGACCATCCTGGCTAACACGGAGAAACCCCGTCTCTACTAAAAAATACAAAAAATTTAGCCAGATGTGGTGGCGGGCGCCTGTAATCCCATCCACTCAGGAAGCTGAGGCAGGAAGAATAGCGTGAACCCGGGTGGTGGAACTTGCAGTGAGCAGAGATCATGCCACTGCACTCCAGCCTGGGCGACAGAGCTAGACTCTGTCTCAAAAAAAAAAAAAAAAAAAAATTCTCAGGCATAAGGAAGATTATATAAATGAGAAACTCGTATCTATATAAAGAAAGGAAAAGTATTCAGCAACAAATAAATATAAAAATACTTTCTTTTTTTAACTCTTAATTACTCTAAATGATAACATTTGCTTAAAGTCATAACAGCAACATATTTAACTTACAGCATTGGAAAGCTGGAAAGTTGCCTTGGAAAGTCCCCGGCTTCAGTGTCACCTCTACATAATTTGACCATACAATTCTAGCACACTCCATGGGATTCCTTCTTTTCCTTTACTTTGAAATATGTATTTTGCCTAATTTGTCAATTTTTTCTAGTTTGTAGAAAGGAGAGGGAAATATTCCAAGTACCTATTCAACTATTATCTCTCTTGGACTATATTTTTAAACTGGCTTTTGTTTCTAAACAGGAAAGAAACACATTTTTTTTCTATTCTTAAAAAATATTACTTCACATAAAATGATATTTTACAATAATGTCATGATGATGAAAATTCTCATTGCTGTTCCAATTTCTCCTTTTTCTAATTTTATAGCTCAATGCAATTTTCTTTAAAAAAAGATAAAATCTTGATTTGAGACCTCATAACTTGATGCTTAATTTAATATTTGATTTTAAACTGTTCAACATAAGCATGTTTTGAATTAGGATTAAGTTAGGTAAGTTTTAAAATTTTTGTGCAATCAAAATAGCCAAAAGTGTCTATCCTCCATAACCATAAATTTAAATTATGTGCCACAAAAATAAAAATTTTTCTTAAGAAATAATTTCATTGAGAGCAAAACTGGAATGTGAAATTAATCTTGTAGTAGGTGTCTTACAGATGTCAAGCCTTATAATGACAATATATTTTTAATTCCATTTCTTTTAACTATCAGAATATAGCTTACATATTCTGACCAAAAAAAAATTTCTAATTTCTCTAAACTTTAGCTCTTTTACTTCTATGCTTTAATGGTTACTGGTCAGGGTAATTGATTTTAACTAATGATTAACTCCGGAATTTCAGTAGCTTAGTACAATGATGCTTTATTTCTCGCTCATATTACAATTCATTTGTTGTTTTTTGTTTTGTTTTGTTTTTCGTTTTTTTTGTTGTTGTTGTTTTGAGATGGAGTCTCGCTCTGTGGCCAGGCTGGAGTGCAGTGGCGCAATCTCAGCTCACTGCCACCTCTATCTCATGGTTTCAAGCAATTCTCCTGCCTCAGCCTCCCAAGTAGCTGGTACTAGAGGCGTGCACCACCACACCCAGCTAATATCTTGTATTTTTAGTAGAAACAGTATTTCACCATGTTGGCCAATTGTCTCAATCTTTTGACCTCATGGTCCACTCACTTTGGCCTCCCAAAGTGCTGGGATTACAGACATGAGCCACTGCACCTGGCCAATTCATTTGTTTTTTAATCATCTCTCCATGCAGTAATTCAGGGCTCCCAGGACCTGTCATCCTGCTGGGCCGCCACACTCCTTGGGCCTCCTTGAGTTTCTCCACTGCTCTGTGTTCGGTAGGACTAAGGAGTAAAAAGAGAGAGAGAGCAAGGATGATGATTTGGGGTATGTTAGAGTCTCAGATCTAAAGGTAGCATTCGTCCCTTGAACTCACATTCCACTCGCCAAATCTCTGTCATGTGGCTCCAAACTCACTGCAAGAAAAAAATGGGAAAAGTAGTTCCTTTGTACCTAGGAAGAGGAAATAGAATGAGGTCGCTTTAAACTACGGTCTGCCAAATTTCCGTTAAAAGCAAATACTTGGAAACCATATGGACTGAGTTAAAATCTTTGTTTTGCCACTTCCTTGTTGAAACAGATTACATAACTTCTATGGATAATTATAGAATTTACAAGGTTGTGAACAAATTAAATGAGTTAACTTATATAAAGTTTTTAGCAAAGGGCTTTGCACTTCCTGGTTAGGTACTCTTATGGGCTGAATCGTGTGCCTCAAAAGTTCACATGCTGAATTTCTAACCCCAGTGCCTCAGATTGTAACTGTGTTTGAAGATACAGTCGATAGAGAGGTAATTCAATTAAAATGAGGCCATTAGAATGGACCCTAATTCAATATTAGGCAAGAGGGAGTTTGAACACAGGCACACACAGAGGAAAGAGGATATGAAGACACAGGAAGACGACGACCATCTACGAGCTAAGGAGAGAGGCCTGGAACAGATTACCTCACAGCCCTTAGAAGGAACCCACCCTGCCAACATCCTGATCTCAGACTTTCAGCCTCCAGGACTATGAGAAAATAAACTCCTGTTGCTCAAGTCACCCAGTCTGTGGTACTTTGTTACGGCATCCCTGGTAAACTAGTATGGGCACTGCAATGTGTTAGTTATAATTAGCCATTTCTTCTGGCCAACAGGCCATTCAATCTCCCTATATACATTTTACCTTTATGTATAAGGTAATTGGAAAATGTTACTCTTTTCTAGAGGATAGATCTTATGTTACACTTTTATGAGACTAAAGCCTTTCTCTCTCTGAGTAAAATCCCAAATATCCAAAGCACAAAATACAATGCAATTCATGTTGTGGCCAATCAGTAATTCTCTCCCACTTGCTTCTACAGTTACTGCAACACCCACGTTTTATTCCCATTCCTCCAGTTTGAGTTATGTGCACTTCTCTGAATCAATCATGATGTGTCAGAAGCCAGAAAAGACTTTAATCCTCAGTTTAGGAGCTCACTCAGCATTTTATAACCATAGCTAAGGCTACAGTTTCAGTTCAGAAATTATCTTTCTCTTTTCCCAAGATCCTTATAAATATCATGTATTTTATATTGCAGTAATCTAAATTTGAGAGATTGTATATGGTTTGCTTTCTGAAATATTTCATAGAAGGCAGTTAAGGGCTTTTAAGTGATAACAATAACAACATTAATGATCATAGTACTTTAGAGTTTAAAGTAATCTTCGGAATCATCTTTCATGTATTGGACTGATGTGGTACAGAAACGGTAAATAAACGCCTTGCCTGCTCCCCACAGATGAGCAGGAGAATTAATTAGTTAAGGTCCCCTGACTCTAGGCTCTTGTTGTTCCCACTCATCACAACATCAATAACGAAAATGAAATGCACTTTCTGCTAAGAAAGACAATTAGTAGTATGAAAAATTGAAATTGTTACTTTTTTCTCTATCAAAAGAAATCAGACTTTTTTGTTTCACTCGCCCTCGTGCATAACTAAACGTAATTCTTCCATGACTGCAAATGATCACTCTCTAAACACTTTGACAAACTGAAGCGGCAGAGCAGGGAAGGGATGTCAGTGATTTTTAAGCTCATCACTTGCAATGCTGAGACAGCTAACAGACCCCAAGTTTGGTGACGATGGTAGAAAAAGAAATACATTCTTATGATAGAGTATTTCTTAACACTTACTTTGTAAAAATGGTTTTAAATACCCCTACCTTTACAGTCACGTCAAATTAAGACTGACAGTCCAGCCTGAACAGTGAGTCCTCATTTCCATAAACTACTCCTACCACTAAGCAGAAACTAACCAAATATGATATGAATCATATATACATGAGTCTGTGTGTGTGTATATACATACATACATATATATATATAGAGAGAGAGAGAGAGGGAGAGAGAGAGAGAGAGAGAAGGATCTGTATTGGATTAACCTCTTTCCAGGAAATTGTTCAGCTGAATGAAATCCAGGATGAAAGTGGCTCTCACAGGAAAAGGGTGTATTCATCTCATGGGTCATCCTGGTTTGGGGAAGTGCTTCTTCTGATGTCTCCTTGGCAAATAAATAGGCCTTTCTGACATGAAGAGAAATAGAAAAACTTTGAATAAAATGTAACTGCCGTTCTGATATTTCAGGTCTCATTTATTCTACTGACAATATCTGCATGAATTAGGTGATTTCAAAAGCATTTAACTCCCTTTCGTCTCTTCAGTAGCTAGCTATGGAATCATCAGGCCTTAATATAGAGGAAAATAACGTTGGACTTTGTCTCATTTCCACAACTTTCCAGTACTTCAGGTGGGAAAGGGGTAAATTTAGTCGTTCAGCCAAGAAGCTTTTATATTTTAAAATGTTTTCCTGTGATTTTAAGCTCAGTGGTATTCTGTAATTCATTTTTTAAAAGCAACATTCCTCTTCTAGACTTTTCTAACCATCTGAAAGAGTAACAAAATCTGAGAATGCTTTAGTGAAATTGTAATTTGGTGCCCTGATCTAATCATTTTCCTTGAGAATGACAGAAATATTTCACAAAACGGTGAGAACATGATTATTATCCTATTTATCTGGAATCTTTTGGCAGCACAAAGAACATCTTTCTTGCCCAGCATGACTTTGAACAGGCAGGTACTTTTGTTTGACAGGAAAGATTATCACATTGACTGATCTGAACTGTGGGCTTAGAGACATCGATCTCCAGGGAGAAATAGCAGCTGGGCTTCAATTCCAACTCACTTGGAAGAAATAAACTATTTCTTTAAATGGCTTTTCAAACAGTGTGCACAACATTTGAAGAGACTTTCATTTAATCACGCTTTTCTGTACATTAGTTACTTGTCCATTAATGCCACCAATATTAGCCACACATGAGCAATGGGCAAAGCTGTCATAGCGACTCCAATTAGACCTGGTTATCTCTAAAACTTTAAATAGACTAAATAAGAATGCATCAAATGAGTCACAGCAGGAAAGACCTGTCTAGTTTTTCTGTTTATTAGCAGGATGACCTTTCTTATTTGAAGAGAGAAAAGTCAAACTATAAAAAACATCTTATTTATTTATTAATAATGAGAAAAAAGTCGTACAGGTCCAGAAAGTCTTTCTGTTTGATGTTCACAAACCTTACACTGAAAATAAAAGCAGGTGTTAGAGAAGGGCATGAACTTTTCCAAGTCTCTAGCTGTCTGGACATGTCTCACCTGCCATGACACTGCTGGCCCCTACCGTCTTGTGTCCTGGTTAACACCTTCTTATTTTGAAGATTCAATTCAAAGTAGAGTTCCTATACAAAGCTTGTTAAACACTGCTTTATGCCTCCTCATTCTCCAAACTTGAACATTTAATTCTATTTATTCTGCCTGATATAGATATATATAATATATATAATATTATGTATATTATATATTATGTAGACTTAATATATCTATAATGGTATAGATATATATCTATATCAGGGAGAATAAATAGATATTAAATATATATAATATACATTATATATAATATATATATTCTTTCTATTATATTTTTTTGCCACTTCCTTGTTGAAACAAATTACATAACTTCTATGGCTAATTATAGAATTTACAAGGTTGTGAACAAATTAAATTAGTTAACTTATATGAAGTTTTTAGCAAAGGGCTTTGCACTTCCTTGTTAGGCACTCTTATGGACTGATTCTATTATATATATATAATTATATATATATTTATAAATTTATTTATAAATAATATACTATATAGTATATATACTATGTATAATAGCATAATATATAGTATATATATTACTTATATAATAGTATATATAAGTATAATGTATAGATGTGTGTGTATATATATATGTGTGTGTGTATATATATACTTCAACCTTGGTATCTTCTTTTCCGAATTCTACCCTATGAGAATGTAAATTAGTTAACAGCAGGGAGCTTGAACTATTTATGTTCCATTCCCATTGCCTTATGTAATGTCTTGCACATTATCAATAATAAACTCATACTTAATGCTGTAATAATGGATTAATGACAAAAACCCATAATTTTCTTTCTACATATTTATTTTACATCAGTGTATATGTATACACACATTCATATCTATTCTCTGTATAATTGCAATCACTTATAAAATTATAAAGGATATTTAGCAATATTCAAACATGAAAAAATAAAACTATTTAGCTAGATTGTTATCTCTGTAATGATCTGCTCTGCATTCTCCTCTTGTTTTGTCCAAATTTTGCCAGCTGCATTTGGCACATTCTACAATAATCTTGCCCCTTGCCAATTATATCATTTTTCTGACACACAGATCTCATCTCCAGCTCACACACAGTCATTTGAAATGTCACCCGTGTTCACTGATCCCACGGAGTTGTCTCTGCCTAGCTTGCCTACTCTCCTCTTCATCTCAGGATGGTTGCGCATTCTGTTTTTCTTTATATGCAATAACTCCATTTTTGAAAATTTTAAGAGAAATGCCTTCAGTTCCTGTATACAAAAGATCACAATTAAGAGCAGTTTGCCTGGATGTGTAGAATATGTCTTAGAAAACTCCAGTGGTCTTTTACTATTTCTTCACCCAAAGCAAATAACCTGAAAAGCAGAGAAAAAATCTGTCAGGTTCAAATGGAATATTTAACTTCATAAGTACTCATTCAGTAAGTCCTGAGTGATGTAATATGTAAATAATATTAGTGAAAAAAAGATCACTTAGTATTTCATTTTAATAGCCTATTTATCCACATGTGCCTTGCATCTACTGTTTGCACATACTTATCTGCCACAGATCTTGTCATTTGTGTTAATTTCATTAGGCCAGAATAACTTTCCACACATTGAGGGCACAGTCTATGTTTTGCCAGGTCTGGTGACTCAGGAATAGCAGTCGATTTTTTCTCAGAAATCTTAAATCTCTCCTTGCACATGATTTTCTCAAAGTTAGCTCTAGTTGCAATCTATAGTTATTAATTTCTGCAGCATATTCCTTTGTGGAACATTTCCTGATGCTCTGTCCATTCATCCAGGAATGCCTTTTCTCTCCGTTTTCTCCATCCTACTTCACATTCTGCAAGAATTTTAAAGACAAAGACTTTGATAAAGAAAACAAGCAAACACATAAAACCCCTTTCAATAATAATTGCTTTAATCCTCTGCTGCCCTGGGTGCAAGTGGGATAGGAAAAGTGATGTCATTTGATATTCTTTGCATCAAGTGAGTGTTTTGAAAACAGATAAAGCAAACAAAAAGCTGGCATCCTAGACCACACTTTCTCCAGCTCTCATGTGCATATGAATTACCTGGGGATCTTCTAAAATGGGGTGGAAGGGAGCCTGAGATTCTGATTACTTAACAAGCTCTGAGGTGACTCAATCTGCGTGTCCAGGGCCACACTTTGAGTAGCAAGCCCTTGGGCTTCCGTTACCACCTGTGAAGTCAAGATGTCTCACAGCAGGACCAGGCACTTTTGTTCTCACTAAGCTGCCCCGGGGGACCACATGTAACCAACAGACAACTTCCACAGGCCAACATCTGGGAACAAATGTGTTCTGTAATTGAGTGTTCTTTAATTTTATGGAGACAGCATTCAGCATTCTAACAAGTCACTTTTAATTCAATGCTTCAGTTACTACGGGTGATTATTATACATTGAAATGAAACTGAGAAACTTATCATTGTATCCTAAGGTAACTTGTATGTAAGATTAATCATTTTTCAAATTGAAAACATGAGTAGCAGGAATCAATGTGCATGTACCCTTAACTATATGTGCTGTACCAATATCTTAACTGAAATGACTATTATTTTTCATAAATGCCTGCAATTTTCAAAAAAAAAGATGTTATGAAACATGCTGTCACTAGTATGTGGAATTTTTCCCTTAAGGTATCTCTAGCATTATTAAGATCTCAAACCCACCGTGACAAAAGCCTTTCATTAGCTTTTATTACCTAATTTCAATTTGAGAAAATTTCCCTTCAGCAAAGTATCTGAAATTATTAATGAAAAAAATTTGAAAGCTAAGTTATACAAGGTTGCATTCCTTATTGGAAAAAATATCTGGTAGTGGAATGAAACAGATTGTCAAATAAAAGACTACTATTAAATACTGTATAGGCTTCTAGAAAGATTAACTAAAATGTATTTCTGATACACATTCAACATATAGCAGGCTTAGGATAAAAATATTTTAAGCATGAAGGCTTGAGCCTCTCTCATTCCCCTAGTGTCCGATTTTACTAGCATGGTCTTTGACTGTCATGTGGTTTAACTTTAGGCTATTCATCCACTTAGAGAAGATGCTAAAATGTAATTTTGTGCTAATGATGCTGTGGACATATGATTTGTATCATTCATTGGTGGCTGCTGCTACACGTGCTTTAATTTTTGTGGGGACCACCCTACTCAATTGTATCTATTACTTTAGTATTTTGTTGTGTACCCAGGAATTCTTGCAGTCCTATAGAGAACAGAGACAAGAATCCAGAAGATTGTTTATACTCTGCCTAGAGCCTTTCTGGATGAAAATTTTCAGAAGATTTTTATCTAAATAAGAAAGAATTTTTTTTTTTTTTAGTTTTTTAACATTGATTTATTATATCTTTGAGATGTCTGATGGCTAAAGGAATATGGTACTATCTTTTGAGCTCAAATCATGTGATAAAAATAGAGGTAATTACAGAGCATAAGAAAATTTGATCTTGACTCAAGATATTAATAATCTTGATTATACTCTTTCTACCTCTCACTTAAAATTGTAATGATGACTTTTAGAACTTTCTCTATTATGATCATAATGTTAAATCGTATCAAGTTATACTTGAGAACTCCTATATTTTTAACAATTAAAATATTTTTGATTCTTTCTTTTTTATGCTCAGTGAATACTATCTCCCATCTCATTTGTGACAATAAAGAAAAAGTGAGCAGAATATCTTAGAATTTAAGATCTTAGCAAGTGTTGACAATTTTCTCTTTATTCTCTCTAAAATTCTCCCTGATCCTTCAACCCATACTTAAATTTGTAATAAGCACTGCACACTTCGGTCACACTCCTACAAATAACACTACCATCCTGTTATACAGACTGCAAAATCTCTTAAATAATGCCTTCTCCCATATCTACTTACTTCCTAAGTCTGTTAGGAGAATCATATATTTCACAGTATAAGAATAATAATTAGGCTGGGCGTAGTGGCTCACAACTGTAATTCCAGCACTTTGGGAAGCCGAGATGGGCAGATCACCTGAGGTCAGGAGTTCAAGACCAGCCTGACCAACATGGTGAAACCCCATCTCTACAAAAATACAAAAATTAGCAGGTGTGGTGGCGGGCACCTATAATCCCAGCTACTCGGGAACCTGAGGCTGGTGAATTGCTTGAACCCAGCAAGCAGAGGTTGTAGTGAGCTGAGATCACACTACTGCACTCTAACCTGGGCAATAGAGCAAGACTCCAACTCAAATAATAGTAATAACAATTGGAGAATTTTTAGATATGAAGAAATATTTTATATCTTATTAAAGGCAACTGAAATACGCAGGGACAAAGAATCTCAATCTTTAGAGAAGACCCAGGAGATAGTAAATGTACTTAAGCCAAAAATGTGTTAGCTTGTCAGCAACAGTCTCAAGTATAAAACGCTTGATGAGCTCAGGGAGGAGAAAGGAAAATAAAACATGTGTCTGAGAATCATATTTGAATTAAAACATACAACATTCCTATTTGTAAGCTTGAAATGGTTTCTGAGTTTTACATAATTACACGGCACAACTATTCAAGTGATAGGGCAGATGAAAATGTCTCCAGTGCCTCCTTGTTCTCACCTAATACAGACTTTCTCTAGGTGTATATCCGAGTCAGGTATATTTCTTTCTGGTTTCTGACTCATATTATTTCTTATCTACTTCTGCTTTCCTACTATTTTGAGTTTTAATTCATTAGTTAATATGAGCATTTTGCTTTCTTCAAAACTGCTGTGCAAAAGTGTGGCTATGGAATCTTCAGCTCTCAGTGTCTCTAAATTGGATGTTACTGATCTGTAAAAATCAACAATTATACTCTACATTAGGCCATGGCAGGCATAGTGTTTTATTCTTTCTTTTTTTTTTTTATTTTTATTATACTTTAAGTTCTAGGGTACATGTGCATAACGTGCAGGTTTGTTACATATGTATATATGTGCCATGTTGGTGTGCTGCACCCATCAACTCGTCAGCACCCATCAATTCATCATTTATATCAGGTATAACTCCCCAGTGCAATCCCTCCCCCCTCCCCCCTCCCCATGATAGGCCCCATTGTGTGATGTTCCCCTTCCCGAGTCCAAGTGAGCTCATTGTTCAGTTCCCACCTATGAGTGAGAACATGCGGTGTTTGGTTTTCTCTTCTTGTGATAGTTTGCTAAGAATGATGGTTTCCAGCTGCATCCATGTCCCTACAAAGGACGCAAACTCATCCTGTTTTATGGCTGCATAGTATTCCATGGTGTATATGTGCCACATTTTCTTAATCCAGTCTGTCACTGATGGACATTTGGGTTGATTCCAAGTCTTTGCTATTGTGAATAGTGCCACAATAAACATACGTGTGCATGTGTCTTCGTAGTAGAATAATTTATAATCCTTTGGGTATATACCCAGTAGTGGGATGGCTGGGTCATATGGTACATCTAGTTCTAGATCTTTGAGGAATTGCCATACTGTTTTCCATAATGGTTGAACTAGTTTACAATCCCACCAACAGTGTAAAAGTGTTCCTATTTCTCCACATCCTCTCCAACACCTATTGTTTCCTGATTTTTTAATGATTGCCATTCTAACTGGTGTGAGATGGTATCTCATTGTGGTTTTGATTTGCATTTCTCTGATGGCCAGTGATGATGAGCATTTTTTCATCTGTCTGTTGGCTATATGAATGTCTTCTTTTGAGAAATGTCTGTTCATATCCTTTCCCCACTTTTGGATGGGGTTGTTTGTTTTTTTCTTGTATATTTGCTTGAGTTCTTTGTAGATTCTGGAAATGAGCCCTTTGTCAGATGAGTAGATTGCAAAAATTTTCTCCCATTCTGTAGGTTGCCTGTTCACTCTGATGGTAGTTTCTTTTGCTGTGCAGAAGCTCTTTAGTTTAATTAGATCCCATTTGTCAATTTTGGCTTTTGCTGCCGTTGCTTTTGGTGTTTTAGACATGAAGTCCTTGCCCATGCCTATGTCCTGAATGGTACTACCTAGATTTTCTTCTAGGGTTTTTATGGTATTAGGTCTAACATTTAAGTCTCTAATCCATCTTGAATTAATCTTCGTATAAGGAGTAAGGAAAGGATCCAGTTTCAGCTTTCTACTTATGGCTAGCCAATTTTCCCAGCACCATTTATTAAATAGGGAATCCTTTCCCCATTTCTTGTTTTTGTCAGGTTTGTCAAAGATCAGATGGTTGTAGATGTGTGGCATTATTTCTGAAGGCTCCGTTCTGTTCCATTGGTCTATATCTCTGTTTTGGTACCAGTACCATGCTGTTTTGGTTACTGTAGCCTTGTAGTATAGTTTGAAGTCAGGTAGCGTGACACCTCCGGCTTTGTCCTTTTGACTTAGGATTGTATTGGCAATGCGGGCTCTTTTTTGGTTCCATATGAACTGTAAAGCAGTTTTTTCCAATTCGGTGAAGAAACTCATTGGTAGCTTGATGGGGATGGCATTGAATCTATAAATAACCTTGGGCAGTATGGCCATTTTCACGATATTGATTCTTCCTATCCATGAGCATGGTATGTTCTTCCATTTGTTTGTGTCCTCTTTTATTTCACTGAGCAGTGGTTTGTAGTTCTCCTTGAAGAGGTCCTTTACATCCCTTGTAAGTTGGATTCCTAGGTATATTATTCTCTTTGAAGCAATTGTGAATGGAAGTTCATTCCTGATTTGGCTCTCTGCTTGTCTGTTACTGGTGTATAAGAATGCTTGTGATTTTTGCACATTAATTTTGTATCCTGAGACTTTGCTGAAGTTGCTTATCAGCTTAAGAAGATTTTGGGCTGAGACGATGGAGTTTTCTAAATATACAATCATGTCATCTGCAAACAGGGACAATTTGACTTCTTCTTTTCCTAACTGAATACCCTTGATTTCTTTCTCTTGCCTGATTGCCCTAGCCAGAACTTCCAACACTATGTTGAATAGGAGTGGTGAGAGAGGGCATCCCTGTCTTGTGCCAGTTTTCAAAGGGAATTTTTCCAGTTTTTGCCCATTCAGTATGATATTAGCTGTGGGTTTGTCATAAATAGCTCTTATTATTTTGAGGTACGTTCCATCAATACCGAATTTGTTGAGCGTTTTTAGCATGAAGGGCTGTTGAATTTTGTCAAAAGCCTTTTCTGCATCTATTGAGATAATCATGTGGTTCTTGTCTTTGGTTCTGTTGATATGCTGGATTACGTTGATTGATTTGCGAATGTTGAACCAGCCTTGCATCCCAGGGATGAAGCCCACTTGATCATGGTGGATAAGCTTTTTGATGTGCTGCTGAATCCGGTTTGCCAGTATTTTATTGAGGATTTTTGCATCGATGTTCATCAGGGAGATTGGTCTAAAATTCTCTTTTTTTGTTGTGTCTCTGCCAGGCTTTGGTATCAGGATGATGCTGGCCTCATAAAATGAGTTAGGGAGGATTCCCTCTTTTTCTATTGATTGGAATAGTTTCAGAAGGAATGGTACCAGCTCCTCCTTGTACCTCTGGTAGAATTCAGCTGTGAATCCATCTGGTCCTGGGCTTTTTTTGGTGGGCAGGCTATTAATTGTTGCCTCAATTTCAGAGGCTGCTATTGGTCTATTCAGGGATTCAACTTCTTCCTGGTTTAGTCTTGGAAGAGTGTACGTGTCCAGGAAATTATCCATTTCTTCTAGATTTTCTAGTTGATTTGCGTAGAGGTGTTTATAGTATTCTCTGATGGTAGTTTGTATTTCTGTGGGGTCGGTGGTGATATCCCCTTTATCATTTTTTATTGCGTCTATTTGATTCCTCTCTCTTTTCTTCTTTATTAATCTTGCTAGCGGTCTGTCAATTTTGTTGATCTTTTCAAAAAACCAACTCCTGGATTCATTGATTTTTTGGAGGGTTTTTTGTGTCTCTATCTCCTTCAGTTCTGCTCTGATCTTAGTTATTTCTTGCTTTCTGCTAGCTTTTGAATGTGTTTGCTCTTGCCTCTCTAGTTCTTTTAATTGTGATGTTAGAGTGTCAATTTTAGATCTTTCCTGCTTTCTCTTGTGGGCACTTAGTGCTATAAATTTCCCTCTACATACTGCTTTAAATGTGTCCCAGAGATTCTGGTATGTTGTATCTTTGTTCTCATTGGATTCAAAGAACATCTTTATTTCTGCTTTCATTTCGTTATGTACCCAGTAGTCATTCAGGAGCAGGTTGTTCAGTTTCCATGTAGTTGAGCGGTTTTGATTGAGTTTCTTAGTCCTGAGTTCTAGTTTGATTGCACTGTGGTCAGAGAGACAGTTTGTTATAATTTCTGTTCTTTTACATTTGCTGAGGAGTGCTTTACTTCCAATTATGTGGTCAATTTTGGAATAAGTGTGATGTGGTGCTGAGAAGAATGTATATTCTGTTGATTTGGGGTGGAGAGTTCTATAGATGTCTATTAGGTCCGCTTGGTGCAGAGATGAGTTCAATTCCTGGATATCCTTGTTAACTTTCTGTCTCGTTGCTCTGTCTAATGTTGACAGTGGAGTGTTGAAGTCTCCCATTATTATTGTATGGGAGTCTAAGTCTCTTTGTAAGTCTCTAAGGACTTGCTTTATGAATCTGGGTGCTCCTGTATTAGGTGCATATATATTTAGGATAGTTAGCTCTTCCTGTTGGATTGATCCCTTTACCATTATGTAATGGCCTTCTTTGTCTCTTTTGATCTTTGATGGTTTAAAGTCTGTTTTATCAGAGACTAGGATTGCAACCCCTGCTTTTTTTTGTTCTCCATTTGCTTGGTAGATCTTCCTCCATCCCTTTATTTTGAGCCTATGTATGTCTCTGCATGTGAGATGGGTCTCCTGAAGACAGCAGACTGATGGGTCTTGACTCTTTATCCAGTTTGCCAGTCTGTGTCTTTTAATTGGAGCATTTAGTCCATTTACATTTAAGGTTAATATTGTTATGTGTGAACTTGATCCTGCCATTATGATATTAACTGGTTATTTTGCTCATTAGTTGATGCAGTTTCTTCCTAGCCTCGATGGTCTTTACATTTTGGCATGTTTTTGCAATGGCTGGTACCGGTTGTTCCTTTCCATGTTTAGGGCTTCCTTCAGGGTCTCTTGTAAGGCAGGCCTGGTGGTGACAAAATCTCTAAGCATTTGCTTATCTGTAAAGAATTTTATTTCTCCTTCACTTATGAAACTTAGTTTGGCTGGATATGAAATTCTGGGTTTAAAATTCTTTTCTTTAAGAACGTTGAATATTGGCCCCCACTCTCTTCTGGCTTGTAGAGTTTCTGCCGAGAGATCTGCTGTCAGTCTGATGGGCTTCCCTTTGTGGGTAACCCGACCTTTCTCTCTGGCTGCCCTTAAGATTTTTTCCTTCATTTCAACTTTGGTGAATCTGGCAATTATGTGTCTTGGAGTTGCTCTTCTGGAGGAGTATCTTTGTGGCGTTCTCTGTATTTCCTGAATTTGAATGTTGGCCTGGCCTGCTAGGTTGGGGAAGTTCTCCTGGATGATATCCTGTAGAGTGTTTTCCAACTTGGTTCCATTTTCCCCCTCACTTTCAGGCACCCCAATCAGACATAGATTTGGTCTTTTGACATAATCCCATACTTCTTGCAGGCTTTGTTCATTTCTTTTTCTTCTTTTTTCTTTTGGTTTCTCTTCTCGCTTCATTTCATTCATTTGATCCTCTATCGCTGATACTCTTTCTTCCAGTTGATCGAGTCGTTTACTGAAGCTTGTGCATTTGTCACGTATTTCTCATGTCATGGTTTTCATCTCTGTCATTTCGTTTATGACCTTCTCTGCATTAATTAGTCTAGCTGTCAATTCTTCCACTTTTTTTTCAAGATTTTTAGTTTCTTTGCGCTGGGTAAGTAATTCCTCCTTTAGCTCTGAGAGGTTTGATGGACTGAAGCCTTCTTCTCTCATCTCATCAAAATCATTCTCTGACCAGCTTTGATCCGTTGCTGGCGATGGGCTGTGCTCCTTTGCAGGAGGAGATGCGCTCTTATTTTTTGAATTTCCAGCTTTTCTGCCCTGCTTTTTCCCCATCTTTGTGGTTTTATCTGTCACTGGTCTTTGATGATGGTGACGTGCTGATGGGGTTTTGATATAGGTGTCCTTCCTGTTTGATAGGTTTCCTTCTGACTGTCAGGACCCTCAGCTATAGGTCTGTTGGAGATTGCTTGAGGTCCACTCCAGACCCTGTTTGCCTGGGTATCAGCAGCAGAGGTTGCAGAAGATAGAATATTGCTGAACAGCGAGTGCACCTGTCTGATTCTTGCTTTGGAAGCTTCCTCTCAGGGGTGTACTCCACCCTGTGAGGTGTGGGGTGTCAGACTGCCCCTAGTGGGGGATGTCTCCCAGTTAGGCTACTCAGGGGTCAGTGACCCACTTGAGCAGGCAGACTGCCCCTTCTCAGATCTCAACCTCCGTGTTGGGAGATCCACTGCTCTCTTCAAAGCTGTCAGACAGAGTCGTTCGCGTTTCACAGGCTTCTACTCCTTTAGCTGAGCCCTGTCCCCAGAGGCGCAGTCTACAGAGACAGGCAGGTTTCCTTGAGCTGCTGTGAGCTCCACCCAGTTCCAGCTTCCCAGCGGCTTTAGTTACCTACTTAAGCCTCAGCGATGGCGGGCACCCCTCCCCCAGCCTCGCTGCTGCCTTGCGGTTAGATTGCGGCAGACTGCTGTGTTAGCAAGGAGAGAGGCTCCGTGGGCATGGGACCCTCCCGGCCAGGTGTGGGATACAATCTCCGGTGTGCCGGTGTTACAGCGCAGTATTGGGGTGGGAGTTACCCGATTTTCCAGGTGTTGTGTGTCTCAGTTCCCCTGGCTAGGAAAAGGGACTCCCTTCCCCCTCGCGCTTCCCAGGTGAGGCGATGCCTCGCCCTGCTTCAGCTCTCGCTGGTCGGGCTGCAGCAGCTGACCAGCACCGATTGTCCAGCACTCCCGAGTGAGATGACCCCAGTACCTCAGTTGAAAATGCAGAAATCGCTGGTCTTCTGTGTCGCTCGCGCTGGGAGATGGAGATTGAAGCTGTATCCTATTCGGCCATCTTGCTCCGCCCTCCCATTTTTGTTTATTTTATTATAATGTTTTAATAATTCTTTATGCATTTTGAATAACAGTCTTTTTTTCTGATATGAATTTTGTAAATATTTTCTTGAGGTCTGTGGCTTGACTTTTCACCTCTAGCAATGTATTTGCACAGCAGAACTCTTTAATCTTAGTGAAGTCCAACTTAATATTTTTTATGGACCCTACTTTTAGTGTTATATCTAAAAATTCATCACTGAACCCAAGGGCACCTAGATTTTTTTATGTTATCTTTTTAGAAGATTTTTGGTTGCATTTTACATTTAGGTATACAATCCATTTTGAGTTAATTTCTGTTTAAAATATAAGCTGTATGTCTAGATTCATTTTTTTTGCATGTGGATGTCCAGTTGTTCCAGCACACTTACTACTACCCAGCAATTTAACCTTTAGGTATCTAACCAAAAGAAATGAAAACACACAAAAGTTACACAAAGGCTTAAACATGAATGCTTACAGAATTAGTCATGTTATACAAAAACTAAGGATATGCATCTATCAACCAGTAAATGGAGAAAAAAATATTATGAGAGAAACTTTGAGGAGTGATGGAACTGTTATAAAACTGGATTGGGTGATGAATACATAACTACAAATCTACAAAAACTGATTTATATGTATACTTGAGATAGATAAAATTAGTAACACACGAATTAGACCTCAATAATGCTACCAGTAATATACTATCCAAGAATACACAGGAAGTAAATCTCCCTAAATTTTTTATTCAGTGGTGACTAAATTTATTATAGTAATTTATCTGCAAATGGAGGGCAATGCAATCAGTGAGGAATGATAGAGAACTTGTTAAATACTGTTAGGTTCTGGTAAATTGTATTTCTCAACCTGATTAATGAGTATATGAGTGTTGATTTAAAAAATAAGTGTGTTTGTGTGTACTTCAAAATTTTTATTTTTAACATAAAAATATTAAATTAATGTGTACTACATATAATTATGTATATATAAGCTGCTTTAAAAGCTCCAAGAATAAAATTGCTAACCATTCGTGAGATATAGGAGAATTGGGTTGAATCAATTGATATAAAAAAGACATGTATAACGTATGACATTTTATCATGCACAATGGATTCTCTAGTTTCTCCTTTCCTTGATTTACCATCTCACAAATGACTAAATATTTATATCATTCAGTATCTGAAATCAGAGCATAAAAAGTAATAAAGTTGTAGAATTTTGTTATGGCAGAATTTCCAACAGTGTGTTCTGCATGGCCCTAGTTTTATCAAACCTAAATTGATTAATTAAAAGTTAATAAAAGAAAGTTGAATTGATTATTTTCTCTAAGCCTTCTTAGAGTCTACACTATACAGTGTAGATCAGGAACATAAAATGTACCATGGAGCAGCAAGTTTGATTCACAAACTTATTTATCTACTCACCCTCTTTTTGAAGAATATTTCACAGAACAAATGCTCTCAAAAGTATATACTGAGATACACTCTGTCTTATGAGTTCCCATTATCTGCACTCTGCAGGTTTTGAAAATTGAAACTGCACACATCTGTCCCTATTAACTAAAACTTTAACAGAAAGATTAGTCTCTGTCTATCAATATTCTTTCCCCTTTAATGCCTATTCTCAATTTAATTTTTCTCATCAATAAGTTAGTAAATACATTCATTATTGGTTTTAAAATTTTACTTCTAGTTTGCCAAAATGCAGGTGTAACATCAAAGTTCATATTTACCATTACAGTTTTGGTACTGAGTAGCAATTTTAGTGATGGTTTGTTCTCCATGAAAAAAAATTTTAAAAATGATGGTTAACTGGTTATCCTACCAGACCAGAGATTTCATTTGAACAATATCTCTAAGTATGAAAATAACTACCCAGTGAAAACCTTATATTAGCTACAAATTAAAAACAACTTATCTGGCAAGTGTATCAACTCTTCCTTTCTGGTGGATATTTTATTACATGGTCTGCATTCTCACACATGCTGTGATTATCCACCAGTCCAAATATACTTGATATGGTTTGGCTCTGTGTCCCCACCCAAATCTCATCTTGAATTGTAATCCCCGGTGTTGAGGGAGAGGTGTGGTGGTAGGTGGTTGGATCATGGGGGAGGTTTTCCCCGTGCTGTTCTTATGATAGTGAGGGAGTTCTCACAAGATCAGATGGCTTTACCAATGGTAGTTTCCCCTAGACTTCTTTCTCTCTCTCTCTCTCCTCTCTCTCTCTCTTTCTCACCTACCACCATGTAAGACATGACTGCTTCCCCTTCTGCCATAATTATAAGTTTCCTGAGACCTCTCCAGCTAGGAAGAACTGTGAATCAATTAAACCACTTTCCTTTATAAATTACCCAGTCTCAGGTAGTATCTTTATGGCAGTGCGAAAACAGACTAATAATACAGTACTCATATGCACGTATGCACACACATCCAAACACATCTTTCTGCATTCAATATATATCCCCAAAACAGGATTACCGTGTTTTCCACCTATAAGGGTTCATTTGGCCTGGAATGTATTGAAATTTGTATCATAGAAGTCATATTGGAAAGTATTTTTTTTTTTTTTTTTGAGATGGAGTTTGGCTCTTGTTGCTCAGGCTGGAGTGCAATTGCGTGATCTCGGCTCACTGAAACCTCCACCTCCCAAGTTCAAGCAATTCTTCTGCCTCAGCCTACCAAGTAGCTGGGATTACAGGCATGTACCATCATGCCCAGCTAATTTTTGTATTTTGAGTAGAGATGGGGTTTCACCATGTTGGCCGGGCTGGTCTCGAATTCCTGACCTTAGGTGATCTGCCCATCTCGGCCTCCCAAAGTGCTGGGATTACAGGTGTGAGCCACTGCGCCCAGCCAGAAAGTCTTATAACCATATATATTACCATTATAAACATTAAAAAGGACTGAGAACTAGAGCCACATCATTAACAATTCAAAACAGATATTTTGGAAATAACTTTTTGCATTTGTGGTGTTCAACTTAATGCAACACAAAATTCTTGGTTACTTACTTTGAGAGACTTAAATATAATGTCTATGAGCCTTTGGTAAGTTCTTTACACAGTAAAGAGTAAGTACTCAATTGTGCTAATTCTACTCTTTGGCATATTGCCAGGTAAACTGCATGGGCTCCTTTTTATGGAGCAGCATGTTTTGAACTGGTTTCTGCAAAGCTTCTAACTGACTTTGATACAAATTATGTTTCCTTTAATTTGAGTCTCAACCAAATAGAAAATGTTATGTTACATTTGAATTTTGTTAGGTTGGATTTAGTTGTGATGGATTCTAAGACAGTTGATTGAAAAACTAAGTAATTCTCAAGGTGTCCATCAATGTATTTTTGGTTTAACATATTCAGATTTGATGAACCTAAACATGTTTATGGATGTGTTTCAATTCTTCTTTCATATATTATATTCCACAAAAACATAAGAAAAAAAGCACAACATACCCTCAAAGAATATAAAATGCCTAACTGACATTCTTAAACATAATTAAATCTGTATTTATTTCCAAAATTTTAATTTTAATATTGTAGGAATCTAATAACTAGTAGACTTTTAGACGATGAGTATATTAGTATGCTATAATTCTTGAGGTGTGCGGTAAAAATTCAACTGAATTTTGCAATTCTACTCCTAAGTATGTACCCAAGAAAAAGGAAAACAAATGTCCACACAAAAACTTGTACCTGAATGTTCATAGCAGCATTATTCATCATAGCCCCAAAGTGGAAACAAGCCAAATGTCCTTTGGCTAATTAATGAATGAAAAATGTAGTATATCCATTCAATGGAATATTGTTCATCAACACACTACAACACGGATAAACTCTGAAAGCATTGTGCTAATTGAAAACAGCCAATCACAAGAGACTGTATATTAAATGATTATATGAACTCACCAGAATGGGCAATGGGAAAATCCATAGAGACAGAAAGTAGATCAACAACTGCCTGGGGCTGGTGGAGAGAGGATGGTTTGAGTTTGTGGGGCAGGCTAAAGGGTGTGGGTGTTTCTTTCTGAGATAATAAGGTTCCAAAATCGGGTTGTGATGATAATTATACAACTATATATTCTAAAAACCATTTAAGTATATACTTTAAATAAGTGAGTTGTAAGGTATGTGAGTTACATCTCAATAAAAATGTTAGAAAATAAGGATTGTCTGTACTATTCCAGACCTTAGATACAAGTAGAAAGTTCCTCATTTCATGTCACAGGTCCATTTAAATTTAATATAAAATATGACAAAAAATGAATTAAAAACAAAAAACAGTTAAGGATGATGTTGTTTAGCATGATGGAAGAAAAGAATTGTAAATTAATATAAGCAAGTAAAATCTAGCTTTGTATAAAAATAATTATACCTTGCAACACAGCAGTGAATTCAAGATGGAACACAGTCAGAAATTCTATTATCCCAACCCATTACATCATAAAATTAAAGGGATAAGATTATATGAACATAGCAGCAGATGGTGAGAAAATTCAATAAAATACAATAATATATTTAAGTGGCATCAAATTAGAAAGAAAATAGCTAATCATAACAATTGTTGGCCAAAAAACAATAGAAAATGGTTTCTGATATGGTGAACAGTAAAATCAACTAAGGACAAGAATTTCACAGAAATGTTAACTAATACATTTATTAACTAGAATTTTATTTGATGTTTTGGGAAAAGCAACATAAATATAAAATGAAATGACTGATGTTAACATTAGAAAAGAGGAAACAAACAATCTTTTTTTGAAGATGATAATGTTCCGTACTTACAGAAACACTCTCACAGAAGACCAAAAGCTATTCTTTTCTTTGCTATCCTGCTTGAGATTTGTAACACTTTTGAATCCAGTTTGTGATGTCTTTCACCAAGTTTGGAAAATTCCCAGCCATTACCAATTCAAATAACATAATTTATTCAAATATTATTTCTTTCTTTTCTGTCTTCTGAAATTCCAATTATATCTTCTATCCCATATATCTCTAACATGATTTCTTTATCTTAATCCTTTATTACCATCTGGGTTTCAAATTTTCTTCTGCTCTGTATTACAGTTTACTTCCCATACATTATTTTTAGCTCTTTCTCATCTGTTAGCACATAATTTGGGTCCTTAACTACACTTAAAAAATTAGTTCTTTGCTCAGAGGCAATGTTCTATAAAAAACCATAATGGTATTGTCAAATTACCAACAAACAATACACTGTATCTTGAACTCAGCAAATTCTTTAAGACAAATGTAACATTGCAATAAAAAAGGAATCTGAGAAATAGCAACATACTTCCCAATCACTGCCCTGAACTCCGTGTATGTAATCTGGTTTATTTATCTGATAGAACTTATCATCATTTAAAACATGTTTTCTATTTATTTACTTATTATATCTGCCTCACAATGCAAGCACCTCAAAGGCAGTATTTTGTTTGTTTTGAACATCACAATAGCTTCATCACTGAGAATATCCTGGCGCTCAGTAAATACTTTTAGATAGACATTTGTTTATGTAAATTTTTCCGTGTTTTTAATCTTATTTTCTAAGAGGAAGGTGGCTAAACAGACATTTTAGAATATTAACATGAAAGTAAAAGCATTTGTGCATAATATTCATGACTATAAGGTATATCACACACAAAACTTTAAAACTTAACAGAACGTTTAGTTGAAACTGAACGATATTGAGCTTTCCTTTCTTTGCTTAAATGCCAGTGGAATTACTGAGGCACATGTCAAAAATTTATTCTCTTTTTATGGAATTCATCTAATCTAAACTCGATTTCACTGTTGAATCAAAGTTAGAATAAGAAACAGTAACGAAGTTGTTGATATATAAACTTCTGTGAACATTATTTTTTGGCTGAATCTGTTTCACCTTATCAACTCTGTCATCCCTATTTCTGTTTCTCTCAAATTTACAGGATGTAAACAGAAAGAAACTTCACTATGAAAGAACAGAAACTGAAAAGGTCTGCGACAAAGCATGAGGACAGATTTGTGACTTTCATTTCCAGGAACCCGAGGAGCAAGAGAACCACAAAAAAATACTTTCCTTCAAAATTCTTTTACTTATCAATGGATATAGTTGTCACACTTATCAAGGCAAAGTTCTATAAACACAGACTTGCTGAATCTCATTGCAAGGTTAACTTTATAGATCACCTAACTCTAATCCATTAAAATGGACTTTGCTAATTCCTACAGTATTATAAACCCTGCAAAAATCGCTGTCTCCAAAGTGATATTCTCATGTGGAAAGGATCATGCCCATAACATTAGATTGAGACATTAGTTTCAAACAACTCACAAAATAAATAAATGTGAGTAGAGTCAATGATCTAGACATTGGCTGAAGCAAAATTATTTTTCAGTTCTCTGTATATTAGGAAAAGTTGACTTTTGATATATGTAGTCTGGAGTATCTTCGTGTAAGAAAACTTATTGTAATGAAAGGAAAAGAAATCCCTGTTTTAGAAAGGATTCCTTCTCCTTTTTCATGTTAAAAGTGTCTGGTATGCCCAGAGGTGAGTCAAGTGTCTTGGGGAAAACGAATGCACTGTAGACATTAAACCCACTATAATTAAAGATAAAGAGGAGATTTTGCTATAACATTTTCAAAATGTGATTTTAATGCTAAGAAAGAGAAATTTTAAATTGAAACCAATGAGAATGAATCAATTTTGTCTTCTTTGAACTTCTGCTTCCTAAACACTTAGCAAAGAAAGATTTTAAGAGGAGTTGGCATGGCCAGTCAGTCAATGATCTCACCAATCCTGGTGCAGGCACATTTCTACTGGAAGATGTGAATATCTGAGTTGGACTGCTGGGAGGTGCTGTTCTTTTATAGGAGATTGCCTAAGAGAACCGTGTGAATCTTACACAGAAATTGCAATATATTTTCATAGAAAAAGAAACCACATTTTCTCAGTCTCCAAAGTTTCCTATGTTGAATTATATAATGTGAATCAAAATCCTACATTAGTCAGAACAGCTCTAAATTTTGAAATTATTTTTGCTTCTCCTGTCATTCAAGATACATTTCATTATCTTCCACATTTTGCTGTATTCCACATCTTTTCCTTTACTTATATGCCTTTCTTAATATTTTCTTCTTATTTTTGCTTTCATTTTTTAGCATGTGTTATCACTTGTCAAATCACAGTTTTCCAATTTCTTAGAGGTCTAATTTGCATCAGAATGCTTATAGCTAATTTTCACCCAATTTTCCCCCATTGTTCCTGTTCCTCTGAATTCTCCAACTCCATCAAACGGAACTCTCCATCTTTCCAACTCCATCAAACGGAACTCTCCATCTTTCCAACTCCAACATGATAAAAACACTCCACTGGGGATTTTGTCTTTCTTTTCAAGCCACCATGCAAACCTCTGCAGGCTGCCTGTCATCTGCATGTGTTAGAACTGCACAAACCTGGTCTTTGAGATTTACACAATATGTAGCTTATACATTTTGTTGAAAAATAATTTGCTCCCTTGTCTTCGTCGTGGCACCATTACCCATCCATTTGCTTCAACCAGATTCACTCCTTCTTCCTGCTGAATAATTCCTATGTCTCTATCTTCTTTCCAGAGTTGCTCAGGTCTCATCTCTTCTTATTTGGATATAAATTCTCTTTTCCTTTGTATTTCTCTCTTTTTAAATTTTCAGACTGACTTCAGGGTGATATTCCTAATATTCTAGTTTTATTACATTATTCCTCTATATAAAAATATGTTACAGAAATCTTTATATTTAGAGCAAGTTTGTAATGTTTGTAATGTAACCATCACATCCAAGCTACCTTAATGTCTGCTGCCTGACCAATTCCTGCCTTAGTTGCTCCATTTATAATTTTCTAACAACACAGAACTACTTAAATATCAGGAAATACATTAACTTCCCATGTCTTCTTGCCTTTTATCTTCTAACTGCCTGGAGTGCTCTGCCCTCGACTATATCCTCATTTTGAACTTCTACTCATCTTTTCAATCCTATCTCAAATAATATTTTCTCAGTGAAGTCTTTCCTTGGGCTTCTGGAAGAATTTATGCACCTCTTTAAGCTGCTTCTGCAAGTTAGAGTTAATGCAGAGCCAGTGGCAAACACAACTTAAACTTATTTTAACTACAATTTTAAAGTATAATATAGCAAACATTCTGTTCTAAAAATGACAACTTCCCATCAGGAAATGTCCTGTTGGTAAATACATGTTTATGACAATCCTAAAGGGCCTTAACAATAGGAATCTTATTTTCCTCTAATTATCCAGTTATCTGGTAAATCTATCAGACTGTCTGTCTCAAAATAGGGACAAAATATTCACAAGTTTGTGTTACCATTCAAACACATTTTCAGTGTAGGTGTAACTGCTTGTTTACTTTTGATTTAAAACAAATCTAAAAACTAGATTAGAATTCCAGTGCATTACTGGTATTTTAATCAATACCATTATCTACAGCTCTTAAATGAAAATTCATATACAAGAAACATGGTGTGTACTAATAAACCATTTTATACAAATAATTCAAATTCATGTTTGTTAGCACGTAGTTTCAAAGATCTGAAAATCTTTCAATAGACATAAAGAGACATAAAGGAAATATGAGTTTCAGAGAAAAGGTAGTAAATCTGTTAATGAGAAGTGGAGAAAGGGCTGAGGAAAAACAAGCTGTCTTATCCCTAGTCCCTGAAATGGTGAAGTCCAAGGTGAGTCACTGATGTTCTAGGTTGATGGTACAAATATCTATAGCGCAGCTTTGTTGCTCTCACTTCTTCCTTCACACCCTACTGCCCTAAACACACACATGTATTCCTAAATAGCATTTTATTAAAAATTATACTACTGATTGCATTACCAGTTGGATGTAATAGAAAAACACTGAACTATTTATCAAGATACATGAATTCTAGTCCCAGATCTGCTATTGACCAGTTTTGTGACTTTGAGTTCATTATACCTAATTGCTTTGGTTTTCTTCACCTCCCAAATGAAGATGAAGTTTGTTCTTTCTCCACAGAATGGCTGTGGGGAACAAATAATATTATGGCTCCAGATTACTTTGTAAATGCCAAAGTCTTGCACAAATATAGGAACTTACTTATGTGCCAGGTTAGTTCTCACCATTGTCTCAATGTTTCCTCTTCCTGTGTTCTTTTTGTTAGATTCATGGAGTCACTCTCCTTCCATGACCTGCGGGCTGAAAACACGAGTCATTGTTTTTCCCCCTTCTTTTCCTCCTTCATCAATTCAGCCATCACTCCCTTCAATTAGGCCTCCATAGTGTGTACCAAATTGTTCCCCTCTAGCTTCCTTTCCGCTCCCTGAGCCAAAGCATTTGCAGGACTCATTATTCCACTGACAGGCTGCTAGTTTCTCTTCTAATTCATTGCCAAAAGTGCTGGAATTGTTTCCTATAAATACAGATTTCTAGCTGACAACATACACACTCCTCAGACTGGCATTCAAAGCCCTCCCACACTTTTCACCATTACTAACCGTTCCTGTCCTATGTGTGTGTTTGAGTGGGTGGGGGGAAGTTGAAGTGACCAATATCTCATCTTCCATCAATCAAAGCCCTCCCACACTTTCATCACTGCTAGCCATTCCCGTCGATGTATGTGTTTGGGTTGGATGGGGGGAGTTGAAGTGGCCCATCTCTCACCTTCCATCAATCATGCCAGCTGCAGTGCAACATTAAGCATTAACACAGACTATTCCATCGTTGTGGGATGCCTGTGCTCTTCCACTTCTGAATCCCCTACCATCTTAAGTCCTATTTCAAATCCAAGCTTTCTTCCAGCTCCCTAGTCATAACAGATCTCCCCATCCCTCTTCCTCCCTTGTTGTAACTATATTCATTATCCACTGGTATGTAAATAAGTACTACACGACTCAGCAGCTTAAAATAGGAAACATTTATTATCTAATGCTTTTTCCAAGGAGCAGCTTAGGTATTTACCTCTAGCTCAAGATTTTTTCCAAGGATGCAAATGGTTGTGGTCATTTCAAGACTTAGCTGGGGTTGAAGATGCTGCTTCCAATTTCACCCACATGGCTGTTGGCATGAGGCTTCTCTACCTCCCTACATAACCATCTCCTGGGGGCTGGTTGTGATGTATCTTCTCTTGAGCAAGTGATCCATGGGAAAGGTACAACAAGCACTCAATATACCAGCCAATAATCTTAGAAATGGCATATCATCACTTTCTCCGTAAGGTATTGGTCACACAGACCAACCTTAGTGTAATGGGGAGGGGAGGCTGTACAAGGTGTGAGTATCAGAGGCATGGATCTTTGTGAAGTTGAAGGCTGGCCAGCACATTCCTCTAGCACATTATTTTGTGGTTACTATAGTACTTACCATTATACCACTGCTCCAGAGTTACACCACTCCTCCAGAGTGGTAAAACTTCTCCTACTAGACACCAAACAATCTGACTTTACTTGTTACACTCTTACATCATTAGGAAAAATGATTCATGCAAAGTAGATGCCCATGAGATGTTATTTTACGTAAGTACATTTCTACCATGTTCAAGGTTCTAGGTTATTTATAGCCTTGTGTTAAGAAAGTTCAGGTCCTGAGTGTGATTTTCTCTGAGGGTTAGTGAGTCTTATGGAGAAACTGTATATATTACTTGTGCTTTAAACTTAGGAACTCATATTTCAAACACATTTCACTGCTAACAAAGTTGGTTGTAAAAGAGATTTGAAGGGCATTAATTACATTCCATCACCACTGCTAAAAATTAATTAGGAATGTGTGTTCTACCAACCTACTGACAGTGATCAAATATGTACACTTGATCTTATAAGAAGAATAAGAGTGCATGGCAGAAAAACACTGGTTTTCCAAGAACTTATATTCCAAGATAAATTAACTTTTTTACATTAAACCAGTTTACATGTTGCCTCTTATCCTCATCATCAAAAAACAAGTTTATTCCAACTCTAAAACTGAGATAAAAATTATTGCTTAATAGCTGGAATTTTGAATGAAGATGAGAATAGAAAATACATGTGAAAATGTATATCAACTTGTAAGAAAGACTCAATAACCTTGTACTCGTCACTTGATACTTTATACATTGAGGAATGTTGCTTCCCAATTTTTGCCATCTGTGCTTCTATCTTTCACCATTAGACCACAAAATTGACCCTATGACATCCAGTTTTCACAGGTATCAGATATTCCAATTAGGATTTATATCTCACTAGCAATCTAGAGGTTAGGACAATGAAAGGAGGGCTACTTTCATGAGGCAAATAGGTGCTTCTTCTTTTATCTAAGAAAACTCTTGGACACATTAGGGCAATCTAGGATAATTTTAAAATTACAATTCCAAACTCCCAAAGACATCTTTAGAATACAATTTAATAAATACAATTGCAAGCTCCTCAAAGACCAATTAAATCAGAATTTCTAGAAGCAGGACCTTAGCATCTTCATTTTTAAAAGGTCCACAGTAAATTCTGATATTCATTTATTATTGAGAATCACTGGGGGAAGAGCTATGGGATTGCAAGAAAAAACTTCCAGAAAGCAAGCGAAAAAATGTAATTTCATCTTATGCTCAGCAAGTCATAGATTTAGAATTTTCCTAAGCTCAAACGGAAAACTAGATTGAATGTACCTCACTGGTCTTTGAATGTGCAAATAAAATATCTTCTTTTTAAATAGTAAATCCAAAGGCATAATATTCTTTTGAACATGCTTTAATGTAAATGTTTTTCATATTTAAAATATACATAATTATAAATATATGACTCATTTTCTACTTTATCTTATTTATTGCATATTTTCCAATAAGAGAAGGCCTATTCTCTGGAATGAATTAGTAAAATAAATAGCAGGTCTTAAATTTGAATTCGTGTACTTAGATTGATAGCTCAGTATTTTCTCATTAAATTGCAATAGTAAGTATATCAACTTGTAATATAATATTTGTAATATGAGATAGTTGTGCTTGTGCACACACCCATGTGTTTAGTTTGTAGGGATAGCAACACTGTCTTCCTACAGATACCTGTACTGTTAACTCGGAAAATGTCTGGGATCCAGTGAGTCCTCCTATAATTAATCATTTCAAGGACTTGCCATTAGACTAAGTTAACTCCTCATTGAATCCTCTCAGCTCAAAACAACCAATTTTGAATGTATGTCTTTTGAAAAATCACATTTACTGTGTGTTGGTTGAAAGAAGGAAAGAAAAGATTACCTGTAAGCTTATTTAAGCATTTGTTTTAGTATCTGTGAAAACCTAACCCTTTTTTTTTGCTTTTTATCTTCTGTCAATTATAGTAATATATAATTGACAATAAAATAGAAATAAAACAAATAAAAAAGATACTTCAAAGTTGAATACAGTTTGAGAAAACATGGCCTTTCTAGAAAGGATGACTTTAATGTCAAATGGCAAGCCTTTGACTCTATATAAATTGCTCTATTCATTAAAATGTTGAAGCTCAGCACATAAAGATGAAAGCCAAGTTTCTTTTCATTACCAATACCCTCCTGTTGAGTATTTGGAAACTTATATTTCCATCAATGCATTTGATCTTTTCAAATTAAATTACTAACTTTGAGTGAGCTAGATGAAAAATGAGTTATATTAAAATTAATGGCTTTCCTCACCTTTCAAATGTGAACGGCAATAATTTTTTCTAGTTTTATTTTCTGTTTTACCATGCAAAAAGATTCTTTGGAACATATTGTAAACAGAAAAAATGCATATTATTGAATAGATATTTGCATGCCCCATGGCTCTGGGAAGTCTCCCTGGAAGTCTGTGTCCCCTCAGTTCTGGCTATAAGGAACTGCTCCATCTCAGCGTCTATACCTAGCAGGGCAGATGGCCCTCAGCAAATGTTTGTTACATTAAAACTTGAGATATAAGAATTAGATGATAAAGTTTTTCACTGTCTTCAAACTACAAAATTACATGAAGTGGTTACACAATACTACATATTAATTTCCAGCCTCTACCAGCAGGAGTTGGTTGCCTAAAATTGTCAGTTAGTCAAGACACAACACTGTTGAGGGCAATCCTACCATATGTTCTGGCCAATTTATATTGACTTTTCTTTAAATATTTTTTCAGGGATTATTACAGTTGGTTTGATTATGTTACTGTGTTGACATAAAGTAATAATTAGTCTAAATTAATATAATGTATAGAAATATTATATTACTTTTGGAGATAAAACCTATGAGATAGACACAAATTCTGTCTCTACCAAAAAATACACAAAAAGTTTGATATTATTCCTTTCAAACTCATGTTATAAACTGACAGTAAAGGCAGATTGGTTGACTTGCCTCCTACAGCATTTAAAATAAACCTGTTACAGACTACTACATATTCTATTCAATTGACTCAGAAAGAAGAATGCAATGGTAGAGAAAGAATCGGTTATTCTCTTATTCAACTCAATTTACAACCGTATATTTCAAGGAGATACAATTTATTACATTTATTACTAGATAAATTCAGTGGTGATTAATGGGTTTATATAAATGGCAGAATATTCATTTTTACTATGGTTACAATTTGGTATTCTAGATGTCTGAAAACTCATTTAGATAGGAGTTTAAATTTACGTAATGCCCCCAAAAGCATTCCAAATGCAATCATAATATGTTATTATTCTATTAGTAAGAATTCATTTGCAAATGATAGAAAACATTCTGGCTATCTTAAGCATGAAGTGATGTTTATAAAATTTTTAGAAGAATCATAGGGGCAAGTTTTAGGATGAATTTCAATAAAGGGTTTCCCGAACAACCCTGGGAATTGGGCGGCTCAGAGAATAATATAATCAGAGAGTTTTTCATTAAGAAACTGCTGTCACATTTGTTGGCTTTGGGTTAAAACATTCTAGCTGAGATTTGAGAGTAAATTTGTAGCAGCCGGAACAATTGCCACCTACTAGATTAAGAAAACTGTTTTCTAACACATTATGGTCTCCCTCCTACTTCAAGGGCCAAGCAAGGGCATAGTATCAGCAGAATGCTAAACACATACAAATCCTTTTTGTAAGTTTTTTTTTTTTTTTTTTTTGAGACATGAGGTGTTAGTTTCACAGTCTCCAATACACAGAAAGGCAATCTGAAAAGATGTTGGAATACATGTATAGTGAATCAATCTAACGCATACACCACATTGAACTTTAAATTCATGTTATTAATAACAAACACATAAAACCATTCCAAAGTGATCGTAAAATATCTAGTTTGATTAGAAAAACACAAACACATGATTTTATCTTTAATTAGGTAGGTTTTTTTGTTTGTATTATAACTGCATTATTAGAATAAACAATTCTAATACTTTTTAAACAAATGATGTCAGTATCTGTTGTATGAGCTGTATCATTATTAATTTCACATTATCACTAGTAAGATATCACATAGATACTGACAAAATTGTGGGCAAATTTTCCTACAATAATTTTATATTTTTCCCAGATAGACATCAATTTCTTTAAGTGACAGTTAGCTGTTTCATATGAGTCAATACAAATAAGAATCTTTAATATTTATTATTATTATTTTTATTGCAATTAAACTTTGATGATTTGGTAACAAGTTTCAAGGTGACATTTCTTGGCAAGAGCTCAAATAGTAAAAAAGTAATTATACTGTCATAATTTCTGAAGAAATTTGCATTTTGAAACAAACGATCTATCATTATGTAAATATTATGAGAACTTTCTCAATGCAAAAAATCCATTTGTATAGTAACTCAGGAAACAGTGAATGATCAGATGATATAGATTGTTGGATCTAAATCCCAAATTACCTCTTGTTAGAGTTCCTGTGATGAAAATAAAAAGTCAACATGTCTATAATTTTGAATAGTTCTTAGCAGGTTAGGAGAATATATTATTTTTGCCTGATATTTTGTAAGTCACAGGTTTCTAAATAGTCAGGTAAGATACCAAAACAGATATTGCATATATTCTTACGTGGCCAAAATACAGGCTCAGACAAAAATATTTACAACTTACTGAAATGAACAGATTTCCAAGATTTTCAATATTTGCATTGCTAGCATAGCTAGTTTAACAGCACCAGGTGTAAGTAGTTCTCAGAGGTTTTGTGTGACATCAAGGAAAAGAGAAGTCAACAGTATGATAAGGTTAACCAATATGCTAAAGCAACCAACTGAACTAACATAAGTATAGTATTCAAGATAAAAGATATAGCGCTTCTTGTTTATAATATGTTATTTAGTCAACTGTTGGAGAATGAATTGAGTTGTAAGTTCAGAGTACAATATTTTGGAAATGATATTAATAAATTGTAGTTTAGACTGAGGAAATTAAATAGATGGTAAATGGTCTTCAAACCGTATCATATGCATACTGATTAAGCAAAAAAGAACAGATAAAATTCCAGTGTAATAGGTGTGTTAGTTTGTTTGGGCTGTTATAACAAAAATACCATAGCCTGGGTGGTTTACAAGTCACAGAAATTTATTCTTCACAGTTTTGGAGGCTGGGAATTCTAAGATCAAGGCATTGGTAGATTTGGCACCTGGTGAAGGCCCCTTTCCTAGTTCATAAACAGTGTCTTCTTGCTGTGTTCTCACATGGTGGAAGGAGCAAACAAGCTCTCTAGGGCCTCTTTTATAAGGTCCCTAATAATATTTATGAGGATAGAGCCCTCATGACCTAATTACTCCCTGAAAGGCCCTGCCTCCTGATACCATCACCATGGGGGTTAGGATTTTAACATAGGAATTTTGGAAAAACACAAACAATCACATCATAGCCATAGGCCAGGATTAAAATTTTTTTAAAAAACTTAAACATTCAATCAATATTAAGAGTGCCTTCTCAAAATTAGAATGTCCCTGACAATGGGAACTTTTAAAGTAATGAAATGCTAGTCTTCACTAATATGCAAAAACCTTCAGAGTTATTAGATAAAGATAAGTTTTAAACAGCTACCCAAGATTGTGAGATTTCAGCTTTGATTGCCTGTGTAAAGACCTGTTTGCTCAGCATGAGACAGATAAAGCAGCTATCTTTTCAGCTGTCAAAAGTCTGCACCAGGCAGGTTACCAGAGAGATTTACCTCCAGTCAGAAATTAAAATAACATCCTTTTCTTTCCATCGTTGTAACACTTTTATTGTCCTGGTCTTGATAATTATCCTATGGTGATGTTAACACCAGGGGAAGTTGCCAGAAGGATATATGGGAACACTCTGTACTACTTTTGTGACTCCGCTGTAAGCCTTAAATTATTTCAAAATAAAAGTAAAAAAAAAACTGTTTCTCCCAAATTGAACAGATTTAATAGAAAACCAGGGAAGTAATTTATGCAGTTAATTGGATTCCTAATGTGTAAATTACTATTTTGTTCTTTATATTTATTTTACTGATAACCAGAGAGACATACGTCTTCATTTTAATCTGCATATCTATGTGTATATAACATCTGCACAGATTATTACTACAGCTTACCATTTTCTTCATTATTTTATAAATATAACCATACATAAACTGGAAGCCAACTGTACACTGAAATAAATAGCAAATTAGACATCAATTTTCAGGACATATTCTATTCTTGATAGAATTTCCTAATAACATACAACATTTGTTGACATACTCTTCTCTGATCTTCACTAGGGCAGGCGGGTGGGCAGAAATGCGAGAAAATTTTTCATTCTTTGGTGTTGGTAGCAAGAAATGCAGGAGCTGAGGAAGCAAGCTCCTCAACTGCGGTGACCTCATTCCAGTTGTCATAGTTTGGGGTCCCCAAGAAAACACCAAGACTCAGATTTGCACATAGGGAGAGATGTATGGGAGAGCATTTTGGGAAATAAAACCTATGGGAGGTGAAGAACACAGGAATGGGCAAAGGTGGAGGTGATACAGTTGCAGCAGAGGCTCTGGGGCTGGGATGGCCCTTTGAAATTGAGCTGAACTGGGGCTTGCCAGTACACCACATTGATTAGTCATTGTATGTGCATACACCCAGGAGAAGGGCCAGGGTCTTGGATATATTTAGCTGAATGCCCCATGGGAGAGACTGGGCTGACAGCCATCAGTGCCAGCCCTCCTAGCAGCTGGGAGAATGTGTCAGTACTGAAAGGGAGCTCTTAGCAGCACACTGCAGTTCATACTACATAAGCTCATACTGCAGTTCATCTCTTGGACTGCTTGGCTCAAATTGTTTCATATAGGCCAGGCATGTTGGCTCACACCTATAATCCCAGCACTTTGGGAGGCTGAGGTGGGTGGATCATCTGAGGTTAGAAGTTCGAGACCAGCCTGGCCAGCATGGTGAAACCCTGTCTCTACTAAAAATACAAAAATTAGCCTGGCATGGTGGTGCATGCCTGTAGTCTCAGTTACTCAGGAGGGTGAGGGAGGGGAATCACTTGAACTTGGGAGGCAGGCAGAGGTTGCAGTGAGCCGAGATCACGCCACTGCACTCCAGCCTGGGCAACAGAGTGAGACTTCGTCTCAAAAATAAAAAAAAATAAAAATAAAAAAAACAAGCAAACAAAAATTGCTTCATATAAGTTCTGCACAGCTCCTCACAGATTCTGATTGGTCTCTTTTCATGGAAAAATGTGCAAAACAGAGGTTAGTGTAACAAACTACAACCCCATCACAGCAGCCCTTATCCAGGCTGCAAATGAATATTCATCATCTTTCTCCTCTATATCAATCCTAGATTCCTCTCATTCTCAGCTAGCCCCTGAGTCTAGGTGACTTACCTGTTAGGGTGGCCCCAGTACCCTCTCTTTGAAATCTATGATCTTGTCCCAATGCCCTTCTCAGGACACGGATGCTACATCTGTGCTTTTTACCATCAAAACTTGGCAGGGGAGGATCAGAATCTTGTGAACGAATCCTTAGGCTGTGAAATGTATTCTTCCCAGCCCCCTTAAGCAATAGCAGAAATAGAAGCTCTTTCTGATAATCAGAGAAAATTACTCCTACCAATGTGATTACTTCTTTTCTTACCTACGGCTCTCTTGGGAAAACTACCTAAGCAACCCAGTGGCAGCCATGACTTAAAGTTTATTGGGACACCTGCTGTGTCTCTTAGTGGGAAAGGTTACCTTTCTGGGAAACAGAATGTCTAGACATTCAGAAAGGAGAGAATTGGGAGAGGAAGCACAAATTCCTCAAGTGGGTCACTGCCAAGTGATAGTAGATGTGGGCATGCCTACTGCCACTCTTGGGCTCTTGGGTCTCAGGGCATATAAAATAGTTATTGATTTAGGGTATGTTTTTCATTCTAAGGGTGGCGCAACATCATTTCAAGGTGTCATCTCTAAGCTGGCACCTCAGCTGCACCCCCAGAAGGCTATTTCACTGCTCCATCACAGTGGAGCTCCTGGAGCTGCAATATGTGATATGACTGGTGGTTCTCATGGCCATGCATCCATCGGTGTGTGCATCCCAGCATGGCCTTTGCTGTAATGTGGGAGTGCTGTGGGCTGATGTGATGTTATGCCTCATCCTGTGCTGCTGAATCAAGTACTGAATAAGCCCTTGTTCAGTAATGTGGACTTGGTCACTAAAGGCAGGACAGGCAAATGAAAATCCAGGATATATGCTGATTCCAGTCAAGATGAATTGCTGCCATTTCGAATGTAATAAACTAGATACCAAGTTACATTCATAACTCAAGGAGAGTCGCCAGATTTGTTCTGCGTTTTCTTGGTGTAAAGTACACAATTCAATAAATAGCCCTTTATTTTGGAAGAGATGTCTCAGCATGCGCCATAAAACGCAACTAACTTGTTCCTTAGCTCTTTATTGGCTTGATCTCACCCCACCTGAAAGTGCACATTTCTTGCCAAAGCCTTTCGTCTACTTCCCATTTCTTGCTCATCTGATATCATTATCATGACGCTCTCAATAGAGGAGACTAAAAGAATGTATGATGCTCCAGATGCCTTCTGACTATAGTGTAGCAGTGGATGAGAGAGTTACTGTAACCCTAGGGCAAAATGACAAATCTACTATTATCCTGTCCACGTGAATATGAACGGACAGCCATCTCCTCTCGGCGTCCATGTAGCAATGGGGGCAAGTAGAGAGGGCAAAATAACCTGAATCTGCTTTTATAGATCTATTGATGGAAGCAGCTAATAATGTACGAGGAAAAATGACAAATATGTGAGTATTATATGCTTATGTTTATGTGTGTGCTAATGTGTGTATATGAAATATATACACACATGTATGTGTTTAGTAAATACATATGAACATACACGCATATGTACATATATGTGCATTTCTCTGTGTATTTATGACCAATTGTGCTATTCCATTGGAGACTGGAGACTGGGTGATTTAGAAGGAAAATAGGGTTATCTGGCTCATGATTCTGCAGGTTGTCAATGAAGCACAGTGCCAGCATCTGCTTTTGGGTGGGGGGCCTCAGAAAGCTTACAGTCATGGCAGGAGGCAAAGGGGAAACCAGCGTGGCACATGACAAGAGAGGGAGGAAGAGAGAGAAGAAGAGGTGCGAGGCTCCCTTAAACAACTAGCTCTCCTGTGAATTCATTACCATGGGAAGGGAACCAAGTCATTCATCAGGGATTTGCTTCCATGACCCAAACACCCCCTAGTATGTCCCATCTTCAACCCTGGGGATCACATTTTAACATGAAATTTGCAGGCAGCAAACATCGAACTATATCAATGTTGTCTTCAAACAAACCAATGCTGTCTTCTAATAGAAGTGGCTATAAAATACTTGCTCGAATACACATCAGTTGCAGTGTTTACTGAAAATGATGATTCTAAAGTCCCACCTTCACTTCCACAACATGCAGTAGACTTTTGTTGTAACTTTGGAATTTTAATTTTAATTCAGCAGTAAAAATAATTATTCTGATTCCCAGGAAACTCACTTTGGAAACTATTTTACTTGAGAAGAGTTCCTAAAATTTCTATCTGTCAAACATTTCCTCATTTGACCACACTATTGAAGTGTGACAAACGCTAGTTCATGTTAAATAAATCATAAAAAATAGAGTAACTAAAAAGAATCTATATAAATAAAAACAGTTTAAGGCAAGTCTTTTTTCAAGAGCAAAACCTAAAGTGAGAGAATATTGAATAATCACCTTGCTTAATTTCACATCATAACTTTTACAATGTCCAGGGTACATCCTCATCATACTCAACTTCAATCCAGTGAAAGAAGAAAATATGACCAGTTCTCCAGAGAGCACACAATCATTGCAGGAAAACCTTATGAATAATTAGACGTTAGAATTGGCAAGAGATATTTTAAAGCAGCTATTATAACTGTGCTCAATAACACTAAAACAGTGCCTAATATACGAAAACATAAGAAATCAAAGTAAATAAATGGAAACTATAAAAAGAAACAAATAGAAATTTAGAACTAAAAAATACAATATTAAAGATTAAAAATTTCTTGGGGTAGGTATAAAAGCAGATTGGAGATGAGAGAGAAAAATGACAGTGTGCTAGAAGATAGTTCAATAAAAATTATCTGATGTTTTATTAGTAAAAAAAAGAGAGGGAGAATATGATTAAAAAATAAATGGTACCTCAGGGATCTCTGGGATAATATTCAAAGGTAACATGTCTGTAATTAGAGTCCAGGAGGAGAGCAGAGAGAAAATGGGACAGAAAAATTTTGAAATACATTATGGTGTACAAAGTCTCATCAATTTAGTGATAAGTTTAAGAGATTGAAGTTCAGACAATTCCAAGAAGGATGAATATGAAGAAATCCACATCAAACCCATCATAGTAAAACTACTAATACCACAGTTAAAAGAAAAATCCTTAAAATACCCATAGAAAAATGACACATTACATACAGAGGAGTACAGACTTTTTATAAAATTCTAGAACTGAACAACACAACAGCTGTAATAAAAAATTAATGAAAAATGAGTGACGTACAGAAGAATGGTCATGAACTTGAAGATAGGACTATGCAAATTATCCCATCTGAAGAAGACAGAGAAAAGTAAATTACAGAAAAATAATAGCACTTCAGTGATTCTGAGACAATACCAAGTAGACAAAATATAAATGTAGTTCTAGGAGAGGACAGGGGAAAATGAACAGAGAAAATATTTCAAGTAACAATGTCCAGATTTCTCCAACTTGGTGAAAGGCATCTATTTACAGATAAGACACAAGAAGCTCAGGACGTCTCAACCAAGTTAAATACCAAAAAGCTAAACATACCTTGGTACATACACAAACTGCTCCAGCCCGAATTCAAAGGGCAAATTTTGAAAGCCAGAGAAAAGGGGGACAATGAAAAAGGGAGAAAGAACAATAGAAATTATGTCTGACTTCTCATCGGAAGCAAGGCTGGAAGTAATGGAATGACATCCAGAGACCAGAGTAAAGAAAGCAAAATACACATACTACAACAACAACAATAACTACAAAAACACTTAACCCAAACTTTTAATCCAGCAAAAATATTCTTCAAAAATAAAGATTTTTTTTTAAGCTAAGAGAATTTGCCACCAGCACACCTAAACTGTAAGATAGAAGTTCTAATACTTCTATTTGAAATACAAGTAGAAGGTAAATATAAAAAGCTAGCTGTTTCTTATTTTTTAAAGAGAACTTTTAAAAAAAATAATGTCTACTTAAGGTAAAACGATATCTCTTCATTATGGGATTTAAAATCTATGTGAAATTAGTGACACTACAAGTCCAAAGAACAAGGGCATATTAAATGGAACTATATTGAAAGGTTTTTGCATTTGTAAGGTGTGAATTGGTAGAATATAAATTGAATGTCAATTGCGATGAGTTAACAGATATACTGTATTTCCTAGAACAACCAGTAAAATTCATAAAAAAGATATAAAAGAAATGACTAAATAAATTTTTATATAACTAAAAAGCCTGTGGAAGAAATAAAACAGAATGCTAAAAGATACTATATTAATTCCAAAGAAGGCAGGATAATCAGAAGGGAGAAACATAGAAGAGGGTAAAAAGTGGAAAAATAATGGTAAAATGGTAAACTTAAACTCAATCACAAAGATTCCAATGATCAAGACACAGGTAAATGGAAAAGTAATAGTGTGCGAATGTTACAGCACAACAAAGCTGATGGGACTCTATTAATACCAGACAAAGTAGACTTTAGGACATGTAGGATAACCATCATAAGAGTTATGCTTTGTAAATATAAAAGCATGATTCATCAGGAAGACATGACCATTTAAAATGTTCACCTAATAGTAGAGCTTCAGAATGTAAGAAAAAAATGTTAAGAGGAATTGACCCACAATTATAGTTGGACATTAGAATGCATCTTTCCTAGTAGCTGAGCAAAATTTATGAATAACACTATCTGATAATCTGACCTAGTTGATATTTCTACAGCCCTAAGACCAGCAACTTCAGATTCGTATTTGTTTCACATGCACATGGAATGTTATCAAGTAGACCATATGCTAGACCATCAAAAGTTTCCATACGTTTCCAAAGAATGAAATATTACAGGGTGTGCTTTTGACAATAGAATTAAATTAGAAATCAATAATAAAATACACCTAGAAACTTACAAATATTAGACACTAAACAATACTTCTAAATAACCTATGAATTATAGGAGAACTCACAAGGAAATGAGGAGATATTTTTAACTGAATACAAATGAAAACATGGCATTTCAAAATTTCTGGGATGCAGCAAAAGCAGTGAGTTAGGGAAATTTATACTTTAAATGCCCACATAAAAACAGAAGAAAGGTTTTTAAATTGGTGGTATGTTTCGAGCATAGAAAATTAGAAAAAGGCAAATCAAACACCAAGTAAGTAGAAGGAAGGAAATAATTCAGATGAAAACATATCCCTAGGGGTTGGGGGTGGTGAGGGGAGGGAGAGCATTAGGTCAAATAGCTAACGCATGCATGGCTTAAAACCTAGTCAATGGGTTGATAGGTGCAGCAAGCCACCATGGCACACATATACCTATGTAACAATCCCACACGTTCTGCACTTGTATCCTGGAACTTAAAGTAAAACTTAAAAAGAAAGAAAAAATATATGTATTTGAAATAAAAAGAGACAAACAGTATAGTAAATTAAAGATGCCAAACGGTATTTCTCTCAAACAATTAATAGAGCTGGTAACCTCCTGGCAAAACTAATTAACTGACCAAACTCAAAGTCTATCAGGGCTCCCTTTGCAGATCCTATCAATAGTAATGATACTATGTTTATCAAATGCCTCCAGTTGATAAAATGCATTTTACAAGTGGATTTTTTCTTATTCAATTCATAAAATAACTGAGTTATTTCTAATTTCTAATTTCAATTCCTATAAAAATAATCTTTCATATTCTTGCATGTTAGAAAACATTTTCTTCTATTTAAAAGATATTTTAGTCTGCCCTTTCTTCATTATCACTTTTATGATTCAATTTGTTTCTTTTTACTACTTGTAAGCCATTCATATTTTTACTAAACTTTGTATGCTTCACAGAATAATGTTAATATTTCCAAATGCAGTGGATTCCTAGTACTTGACAGGTAAGCCTTTGCAAAGTTAATATATTGTATCTGAAGTATCCACCAGAAGGCGGAACTTGCAGTGAGCGGAGATTGCGCCACTACCCTCCAGCCTGGGTGACAGAGCAAGACTCAGTTTAAAAAAAAAAAAAAAGAAATATACAAGCTGCTGAACAAGGAAATCAGAGAACCTCTTTTGCTTATAAGCAGGATCCCCTCAGCCTTATGTCCTAACTGGATAAATGTAACCAGTTATTGAAGCATTATCACAGTTTAATAACATATAAAGAGAGCCCCTCACCTCCCTCCACAAGAAAAGCCTTTAAAAAAAAGATTTCTGAATGAGAACCTGGGGGTGGAGCAAGATGGCCGAATAGGAACAGCTCCAGTCTCCAGCTCCCAGCGCCAGCGACACAGAAGACAGGTGATTTCTGCATTTTCAACTGAGGTACTGGGTTCATCTCACTAGGGAGTGCTGGACAATCGGTGCTGGTCAGCTGCTGCAGCCCGACCAAAAAGAGCTGCAGCAGAGTGAGGCATCGCCTCACCTGGGAAGCGCAAGGGGGAAGGGAATCCTTTTTCCTAGCCAGGGGAACTGAGACACACAATACCTGAAAAATCGGGTAACTCCCACCCCAATACTGCACTTTACCAAGGGTCTTAGCAAACAGGCACACCAGGAGATTATATCCCACACCGGGGCCAGAGGGTCCCACCCACGGAGCCTCCTGCACTGCTAGCACAGTAGTCTGCGATCTAAAGGCAAGGCAGTAGCGAGGCTGGGGGAGGGGCACCCACCATTGCTGAGGCTTAAGTAGGTAAACAAAGCCACTGGGAAGCTCGAACTGGGTGGAGCTCACAGCAGCTCAAGGAGGCCTGCCTGTCTCTGTAGACTCCACCTCTGGGGACAGGGCACAGCTAAACAACAACAACAACAACAAAGCAGCAGAAACCTCTGCAGATGCAAACAACTCTGTCTGACAGCTTTGAAGAGAGCAGTGAATCTCCCAACACAGAGGTTGAGATATGAGATCTGAGAATGGACACACTGCCTGCTCAAGTGGGTCCCTGACCACTGAGTAGCCTAACTGGGAGACATCCCCCACTAGGGGCAGACTGACACCCCACACCTCACACGGTGGAGTACACCCCTGAGAGGAAGCTTCCAAAGCAAGAATCAGACAGGTACACTCACTGTTCAGCAATATTCTATCTTCTGCAGCCTCTGCTGCTGATACCCAGGCAAACAGGGTCTGGAGTGGACCTCGAGCAATTTCCAACAGACCTACAGCTGAGGGTCCTGATTGTTAGAAGAAAAACTATAAAACAGGAAGGACACCTACACCAAAACCCCATCAGTACGTCACCATCATCAAAGACCAGAGGAAGATAAAACCACAAAGATGGGGAAAAAGCAGGCAGAAAAGCTGGAAATTCAAAAAATAAGAGTGCATCTCCCCCTGCAAAGGAGCGCAGTTCATCACCAGCAATGGATCAAAGCTGGACGGAGAATGACTTTGACGAGATGAGAGAAGAAGGCTTCAGTCCATCAAACTTCTCAGAGCTAAAGGAGGAATTATGGGAGTGCAAAGAAACTAAAAATCTTGAAAAAAGAGTGGAAGAATTGATAACTAGAATAATTAATGCAGAGAAGGTCATAAATGAAATGACAGAGATGAAAACCATGGCACAAGAAATATGTGACACATCCACAAGCTTCAGTAACCGACTTGATCAACTGGAAGAAAGAGTATCAGCGATTGAGGATCAAATGAATGAAATGAAGCGAGAAGAGAAACCAAAGGGAAAAAGAAGAAAAAGAAATGAACAAAGCCTGTAAGAAGTATGGGATTATGTAAAAAGACCAAATCTATGTCTGATTGGGGTGCCTGAAAGTGAGGAAGAAAATGGAACCAAGTTGGAAAACACTCTTCAGGATATCATCCAGGAGAACTTCCCCAACCAAGTAGGGCAGGCCAACATTCAAATTCAGGAAATACAGAGAACGCCACAAAGATACTCCTCGAGAAGAGCAACTCTAAGACACATAATTGCCAGATTCACCAAAGTTGAAATGAAGGAAAAAATCTTAAGGGCAGCCAGAGAGAAAGGTCGGGTTACCCACAAGGGGAAGCCCATCAGACTAACAGCAGATCACTTGGCAGAAACTCCACAAGCCAAAAGAGAGTGGGGGACAATATTCAACATTCTTAAAGAAAAGAATTTTAAACCCAGAATTTCATATCCATCCAAACTAAGTTTCATAAGTGAAGGAGAAATAAAATCCTTTACAGATAAGCAAATGCTTAGAGATTTTGTCACCACCAGGCCTGCCTTACAAGAGACCCTGAAGGAAGCCCTAAACATGGAAAGGAACAACCGGTACCAGTCATTGCAAAAACATGCCAAAATGTAAAGACCATCGAGGCTAGGAAGAAACTGCATCAACTAATGAGCAAAATAACCAGTTAATATCATAATGGCAGGATCAAGTTCACACATAACAATATTAAACTTAAATGTAAATGGACTAAATGGTCCAATTAAAAGACACAGACTGGCAAACTGGATAGAGCCAAGACCCATCAGTCTGCTGTATTCAGGAGACCCATCTCACATGCAGAGACATACATAGGCTCAAAATAAAGGGATGGAGGAAGATCCACCAAGCAAATGGAGAACAAAAAAAAGCAGGGGTTGCAATCCTAGTCTCTGATAAGACAGACTTTAAACCATCAAAGATCAAAAGAGACAAAGAAGGCCATTACATAATGGTAAAGGGATCAATTCAACAGGAAGAGCTAACTATCCTAAATATATATGCACCCAATACAGGAGCACCCAGATTCATAAAGCAAGTCCTTAGAGACATACAAAGAGACTTAGACTCCCATATGATAATAATGGGAGATTTCAACACCCCACTGTCAGCATTAGACTGATCAACGAGACAGAAAGTTAAGGATATCTAGGAATTGAATTCATCTCTGCAGCAAGCAGACCTAATAGACATCTATAGAACCCTCCACCCCAAATCAACAGAATATACAGTCTTCTCAGCACTACATCACACTTATTCCAAAATTGACCACATAATTGGAAGTAAAGCACTCCTCAGCAAATGTACAAGAACAGAAATTATAACAAACTGTCTCTCAGACCACAGTGCAATCAAACTAGAACTCAGAATTAAGAAATTCAATCAAAACAGCTCAACTACATGGAAACTGAACAACCTGCTCCCGAATGACTACTGGGTATATAACGAAATGAAGACAGAAGTAAAGATGTTCTTTGAAACCAATGAGAACAAAGATACAACATAACAGAATCTCTGGGACACATTTACAGCAGTGTATAGAGGGAAATTTAGAGCACTAAATGCCCACAAGAGAAAGCTGGAAAGATCTAAAAGTGACACTCTAACATCACAATTAAAAGAACTAGAGAGGCAAGAGCAAACACATTCAAAAGCTAGCAGAAGGCAAGAAATAACTAAGATCAGAGCAGAACTGAAGGAGATGGAGACAAAAAAATCCTCCAAAAAAATCAATGAATCCAGGAGTTGGTTTTTTGAAAAGATCAACAAAATTGACAGACCGCTAGCAAGACTAATAAATAAGAAAAGAGAGAAGAATCAAATAGACGCAACAAAAAATGTTAAAGGGGATATCACCATCCACCCCACAGAAATACTAACTACCATCAGAGAATACTATAAACACCTCTATGCAAATCAACTAGAAAATCTAGAAGAAATGGATAATTTCCTGGACACTTACACTCTCCCAAGACTAAACCAGGAAGAAGCTGAATCCTTGAATAGACCAATAGCAGGCTCTGAAATTGAGGCAATAATTAATAGCCTACCAACCAAAAAAATCCAGGACCAGATGGATTCACAGCTGAATTCTACCAGAGGTACAAGGAGGAGCTGGTACCATTCCTTCTGAAACTATTCCAATCAATAGAAAAAGAGGGAATCCTCCCTAACTCATTTTATGAGGCCAACATCATCCTGCTACCAAAGCCTGGCAGAGACACAACAAAAAAAGAGAATTTTAGACCAGTATCCCTGATGAACATTGATGCAAAAATCCTCAATAAAATACTGGCAAACCGGATTCAGCAGCACATCAAAAAGCTTATCCAGCATGATCAAGTGGGCTTCATCTCTGGGATGCAAGGCTAGTTCAACATTCACAAATCAATAAACGTAATCCAGCATATAAACAGAGCCAAAGACAAGAACCACATGATTATCTCAATAGATGCAGAAAAGGCCTTTGACAAAATTCAACAGCCCTTCGTGCTACAAACACTCAATAAATTTGGTATTGATGGAACGTACCTCAAAATAATGAGAGCTATTTATGACAAACCCACAGCCAATATCATACTGAATGGGCAAAAACTGGAAAAGTTCCCTTTGAAAACTGGCACAAGACAGGGATGCCCTCTCTCACCACTCCTATTCAACATAGTGTTGGAAGTTCTGGCTAGGGCAATCAGGCAAGAGAAAGAAATCAAGGGTATTCAGTTAGGAAAAGAAGAAGTCAAATTGTCCCTGTTTGCAGATGACATGATTGTATATTTAGAAAACCCCGTTGTCTCTGTAATCCCAGCACTTTGGGAGGCCGAGACGGGCGGATCACAAGGTCAGGAGATCGAGATCATCCTGGCTAACACGGTGAAACCCCGTCTCTACTAAAAAATACAAAAATCTAGCTGGGCGAGGTGGCGGGCGCCTGTAGTCCCAGCTACTCGGGAGGCTGAGGCAGGAGAATGGCGTAAACCTGGGAGGCGGAGCTTGCAGTGAGCTGAGATCCGGCCACTGCACTCCAGCCCAGGCGACAGAGCGAGACTCCGTCTCAAAAAAAAAAAAAAAAAAAAAAAAAAGAAAACCCCGTTGTCTCAGCCCAAAATCTCCTTAAGCTGATAAGAAACTTCAGCAAAGTCTCAGGATACAAAATTAACATGCAAAAATCACAAGCATTCTTATACACCAGTAACAGACAAAGAGAGAGCCAAATCATGAATGAACTTCTATTCACAATTGCTTCAAAGAGAATAAAATTCCTAGGAATCCAACTTACAAGGGATGTAAAGGACCTCTTCAAGAAGAACTACAAACCACTGCTCAATGAAATAAAAGAGGACACAGACAAATGGAAGAACATACCATACTCATGGATAGGAAGAATCAACATCATGAAAATGGCCATACTGCCCAAGGTTATTTATAGATTCAATGCCATCCCCATCAAGCTTCCAATGAGTTTCTTCACAGAATTGGGAAAAACTGCTTTAAAGTTCATATGGCACCAAAAAAGAGCCCGCATTGCCAAGACAATCCTAAGGCAAAAGAACAAAGCTGGAGGCATCACGCTACCTGACTTCAAACTATACTACAAGGCTACAGTAACCAAAACAGCATGGTACTGGTATCAAAACACAGATATAGATGAATGGAACAGAACAGAGTCCTCAGAAATAATACCACACATCTACAGCCATCTGATCTTTGACAAACCTGAGAGAAACAAGAAATGGGGAAGGGATTCCCTATTTAATAAATGGTGCTGGGAAAATTGGCTAGCCATAAGTAGAAAGCTGAAACTGGATCCTTTCCTTACTCCTTATACAAAAATTAATTCAAGATGGATTAGAGACTTAAATGTTAGACCTAATGCCATAAAAACCCTAGAAGAAAACCTACGTAGTACCATTTAGGACATAGGCATGGGCAAGGACTTCATGTCTAAAACACCAAAAGCAATGGCAACAAAAGCCAAAATTGACAAATGGGATCTCATTAAACTAAAGAGCTTCTGCATAGCAAAAGAAACTACCATCAGAGTGAACAGGCAACCTACAGAATGGGAGAAAATTTTTGCAATCTACTCATCTGACAAAGGGCTAATATCCAGAACCTACAAAGAACTCAAAACAAATTTACAAGAAAAAAACAAACAACCCCATCAAAAAGTGGGCAAAGGATATGAACAGACATTTCTTAAAAGAAGACATTCATATAGCCAACAGACACAGGAAAGAACACTCATCATCACTGGCCATCAGAGAAATGCAAATCAAAACCATAATGAGACACCATCTCAGACCAGCTAGAATGGCAATCATTAAAAAGTCAGGAAACAACAGGTACTGGAGAGGATGTGGAGAAATAGGAACACTTTTATACTGTTGGTGGGATTGTAAACTGGTTCAACCATTATGGAAAACAGTATGGCGATTCCTCAAGGATCTAGAACTAGAAGTACTATATGACCCAGCCATCCCACTACTGGGTAGATACCCAAAGGATTATAAATCATGCTGCTATAAAGACACATGCACACATACGTTTATTGTGGCACTATTCACAATAGCAAAGAGTTGGAATCAACCCAAATGTCCATCAGTGACAGACTGGATTAAGAAAATGTGGCACATGTACACCATGGAATACTATGCAGTGATTAAAAAAAGATGAGTTTGTGTCCTTTGTAGGGACATGCATGTAGCTGGAAACCATCATTCTCAGCAAACTATTGCAAGAACGGAAAACCAAACACCGCATGTTCTCACTCATAGGTGGGAACTGAACAATGAGATCACTTGGACTCGAGAAGGGGAACATCACACACCGAGGCCTATCATGGAGTGGGGGTGGGAGGGATTGCATTGGGAGTTATACCTGTTGTAAATGACAAGTTGATGGGTGCTGAGGAGTTTATGGGTGCAGCACACCAACATGGCACAAGTATACATATGTAACAAACCTGCATGTTATGCACATGTACCCTAGGACTTAAAGTATAATAATAATAATTAAAAAAACCAAATTGTCCCTGTTTGCAGATGACATGATTGTATATTTAGAAAACCCCATTGTCTCAGCCCAAAATCTCCTTAAGCTGATAAGAAACTTCAGCAAAGTCTCAGGATACAAAATTAATGTGCAAAAATCACAAGCATTCTTATACACCAGTAACAGACAAACAGGGAGCCAAATCATGAATGAACTTCCATTCACAATTGCTTCAAAGAGAATAAAATCCCTAGGAATCCAACTTACAAGGGATGTAAAGGACCTCTTCAAGGAGAACTACAAACCACTGCTTAGTGAAATAAGAGGACACAGACAAATGGAAGAACATACCATGCGCATGGATAGGAAGAATCAATATCGTGAAAATGGCCATACTGCCCAAGGTCATTTATAGATTCAATGCCATCCCCGTCAAGATACCAATGAGTTTCTTCACAGAATTGGAAAGAACTGCTTTAAAGTTCATATGGCACCAAGAAAGAGCCTGCATTGCCAAGACAATCCTACGTCAAAAGAGCAAAGTTGGAGGCATCACGCTACCTGACTTCAAACTATACTACAAGGCTACAGTAACCAAAACAGCATGGTACTGGTACCAAACAGATATATAGACCAATGGAACAGAACAGAGCTCTCAGAAGTAATACCACACATCTACAGCCATCTGATCTTTGACAAACCTGAGAAAAACAAGAAATGGGGAAAGGATTTCTTATTTAACAAATGGTGCTGGGAAAATTGGCTAGCCATAAGTAGAAAGCTGAAACTGGATCCTTTCCTTACTCCTTATATGAAAACTAATTCAAGGTGGATTAGAGACTTAAATGTTAGACTTAATACCATAAAAACCCTAGAAGAAAACCTAGGGAATACCATTCAGGACATAGGCATGGGCAAGGACTTTATGTCTAAAACACCAAAAGCAACGGCAACAAAAGCCAAAATTGACAAATGGGATCTAATTAAACTGAAGAGCTTCTGCACAGCAAAAGAAACTGCCATCAGAGTGAACAGGCAACCTAGAGAATGGGAGAAAAATTTTGCAATCTACTCATCTGACAAAGGGCTAATATCCAGAACCTACAAAGAATTCAAACAAATTTACACGAAAAAAACAAACAATCCCATCAAAAAGTGGGCAAAGGATATGAACAGACATTTCTCAAAAGAAGACATTCATATAGCCAACAGACACAGGAAAGAACACTCATCATCACTGGCCATCAGAGAAATGCAAATCAAAACCATAATGGGATACCATCTCACACCAGCTAGAATGGCAATCATTAAAATGTCAGGAAACAACAGGTACTGGAGAGGATGTGGAGAAATAGGAACACTTTTATACTGTTGGTGGGATTTTAAACTTGTTCAACTATTATGGAAAACAGTATGGTGATTCCTAAAGGATCTAGAACTAGGACTACCATATGACCCAGCCATCCCATTACTGGGTATATACCGAAAGGATTATAAATCATGCTGCTATAAAGACACATGCACACATACGTTTATTGTGGCACTATTCACAATAGCAAAGAGTTGGAATCAACCCAAATGTCCATCAGTGACAGACTGGATTAAGAAAATGTGGCACATATACACCGTGGAATACTATGCAGCCATAAAAAATGATGAGTTTGTGTCCTTTGTAGAGATATAGATGCTGCTGGAAACCATCATTCTCAGCAAACTATTGCAAGAACAGAAAACCAAACACCGCATGTTCTCACTCATAGGTGGGAACTGAACAATGAGATCACTTGGACTCAGGAAGGGGAACAACACACACCGGGGCCTATCATGGGGAGGGGGGAGGGGGGAGGGATTGCATTGGGGGTTATACCTGATGTAAATGACGAGTTGATGGGTGCTGACGAGTTGATGGGTGCAGCACACCAACATGACACAATTATACATATGTAACAATCCTGCACATTATGCACATGTACCCTAGAACTTGAAGTATAATAATAATAATAATAAAATTAAAAAAAAAAAAAGATTTCCGCACCTGCCTACTTGTGAGTTTGAGGCAGGAGGATAGCTGGAGCTCAGGTGTTCAAGGCTGCAGTGAGCTATAATTGTGCCACTGTAGTCTAGCCTGGGTTACAAAGTGAGACCCTATCTCTACTTAAAAAATCAAAAAAACAAAAACAAATTCGAATTCCTTTCTTTGACCAATTGTTCTGGATGATTCATAGTTTCTTTGTCTTTCTTTGTGTCTGTAACCCCTTTTGAACAATTGGCACTTTATTATTTCTAATACAAACAAAATAGTCCTAATGCCCTCAAATGTGGTTCCAAACAATATAAGAAGATTGCAGCCTGTCCAAACTGTCAGCCTTTTCACTTCTAATGTCGTTTTTGTTTATTAGTTCCTCATCACCCATCAGACCTCTTTTAGAATGCCTCAAACTGTTGTTACATTAATGGAGGATTTCAACTCCCTGCACAGGAAAAAGAAAATACTCATAGGTAATTACTTACTATATTAAACATGCACAGGTTTGTCTGCATGTGCACACACACATATGTACCCTAAAAATAAAGTTTGCTCGATTCAACATTTTCATGGCATTTGCAAAGAAGAGAAAGGGCAGGTCTTTGCAGTATACTTCTAGATCTATTTTAAATATGTAATAATAGTGGGGAAATCAGTTTATTTCTAGCCTGTTTGTCTTAAGAAAATATATAATCTCAGTTAATCATGTGTCGATATGATGGGTGCAGATAGGGATAAATAAAGGGATATATGATGGGTGCATATAGGGATATTCTAGATCTATTTTAAATATATAATAATAGTGGGGGAATTGGTTTATTTTTAGCCTGTTTACCTTAAGAAAATACATAATCTCAGTTAATCATGTGTTGTACGATGAGTGCAAATAGGGATAAATAAATAAAGGCATATACAATGGGTGCAGATAGGGGTATTCTGGATCTATTTTAAATATGTAATACATAGTGGGGGAACTGGTTTATTTTTAGCCTGTTTACCTTAAGAAAATATGTCATCTCAGTGAATTGTGGGTTGATACTATAGATGCAGATAGGGATGTATTAAGGAATCTATGCAAACTCAAGATAATCACACTTCATTTTTTAAAGTGCAAGTGAGAACAAGAATAGTTTCTAGGATTTCATCATTCCCTGTAGCAATCAGTAAATAAACAAGCACTTATTGGGTACTAAGTACCCAGAAATAATCAACAACGAGAAGTCCATTAAAGATCCACACAACATTGCCCTCTGCTTTAATGTGTAAGCTTATAAGAAATAGATTCCAGAGAATTTTTGAGGTATGCTCATATATTTCTACTTCGTTTATCAAATATTATTTTGGGATGTACTATTACTCAACACTACTATAGTTTCTAATAGGAAAATTATGACTGCCAAAAATATGGTAAGAGAGGAAGAAAGACGTGAGACACAGCCTGGGAGCAAACAAATCAGCATTAGGCTAATAATGTGCTAAACATTTTACAAACATTCTCTTATTTTTGTCCTAACAAGAAAGCTGAGGTATACTTTTACTATTTTGATCATACAGATGAAGAAATTGTCACATTTTTATTAAGTAAAAGAGCCAAATTTTGAAATCAGCCATTTCTCATTCTACTAATTAAAAATGCCTTTTGTTTATAACTTAATTATAAATTATAATATATAACTGTATTGTGAATTATAAGCCCAAAATGAATTGAGAGCTTTAGAAGATACATTGTCTCTCAAGAGCAGACAGGGATTGGAAAATTTATAGCCTAATTTATCAAGCCTTGAACAAGGCAGAATTTACTTTTAGTAAGGTTTCTATGGATGCTTGCCTAATCTGGTGTACACCAAAGAGATGCCTAGGCTTTTTTAAAAAATCAGGCATGCCTGTAACTAGCATGATTATTTTCATTCAGGAATCCTAAGGAGTCTGTTTCAATGGCTAACTTTCCTTGAAAATTCAATTATTCCTCAGATCATCCAATACTCAGTTGTGAAGTACTGAATTATGAAATCCACATGGTGGTAGGTGCCCTAACTGTGTTGGTTCTTCTACAGTAATCAGACTCAAAGGTATTTATATTTCTTAATTTAAAATATGTTATTAAAAATATAAAGTTACCTATTTGAATCATGGTCATTAAATGGGCTGCTCAAACATGTTAGAGAAATCAGCCATTTTTATTTTATTTTTTGTTATTTAAATAATTACATTCAGCAAATTCCAGGCAGTATTGGCATGGTTGTATTCATTTTTATGTGGACTTTTTGTTTGGATTCAATGCATTGACTTTAAATGTAGCTTCTCCATGCCCACTTCTTCACTTTCAGGAGGTGGCATGATTTGGAATCAGAGACACTCGAGCTAGAAATGGCAATAATATGGCACGTCTCACCTGCCACAGAGAGGTGTGTCTTTGGGTGAGCTACATGTCGTCTCTGGGTTTCAGTTTCCTCTCTTGTGGAATGAACATAATGTGTTTATTTTCCAGGCCAATTTTCAGGTAAACAGAGATAACATGTGTGACTTGAAAACATATATTCAGTATTCAATAACATGTTATTAGATAAATGGTAGACTTTATTGTCTACTATCTTCTTAAGTCACTTTACATACACCTATTATGTTGATAGGACTAATGCTAGTTATTTTTCATATTTTTCTTTTACCAACTTGAATAATTACAAAATTAGATATGCAGGGCTAATAGCTTTGTTTCTTTCTCCATCCCTGCAAAAGACAAAAAACAAGCAACAGAACAAAAACAAAATGTCTTAAGAAGAAATACAATTTGATTATTCAGAGAACAATCTATTTTTCCAGGGTTATTTACGTTACTCTGGACAATTGTTTTCCCCAAATGCCCTTTCCGTTGTGTCTTCTGCTTTAAAGTTTGACTCTTCTGCCATGTCTATGGGTAGTAGAAATATGGATCGAATATCCCCCTTTTATACCCCCTAATGTTGTTAATCACTGTCTTACCATTGTTATATTATAGGCAGATGTGATTGCATATAATATCCAATTTCCTCTGTCTCATGCTGTCTTTATTAAAACATTTCCAAAATTCTTAAAATTTATATTGACATCCATGTGAATTTTGGAATTCCCTTCTACCTTGCCTGAAAGTATTGATGATGGTATTTCACCAGCCCAGAAATAACCACTCAGTTTTTGTTACTGCTTTGTACTATAAGAATATGTTCACATCTTTTTTTAATGTGTATTTTATTAAAAAGCACATGTGTAACTTTAATTATTTTCCAACTCCCACCAACCCAGAACCTCACAAAATTTCCGTAAGTGATGAGAGAGTTATGTTCTACACCACTGTTGACTGAGAGTTGCTAAATGGTGTCACGGAGGAATTGGCAAGTAAAGTGACAGCATGCATGAGTCATTATTTTTTAATACAGATTCCAAGTCAGAAAACTTTCGTCATTCCAAAAGGACTTTAAAACATTATGCCTAAGGAGTAAGGAAAGGATCCAGTTTCAGCTTTCTACTTATGGCTAGCCAATTTTCCCAGCACCATTTATTAAATAGGGAATCCTTTCCCCATTTCTTGTTTTTCTCAGGTTTGTCAAA
>NC_045438.1:54735466-54819659 GCF_002776525.5 Piliocolobus tephrosceles | reverse complement strand
TGGGGAGTTATACCTGATATAAATGATGAATTGATGGGTGCTGACGAGTTGATGGGTGCAGCACACCAACATGGCACATGTATACATATGTAACCTGCACGTTATGCACATGTACCCTAGAACTTAAAGTATAATAAAAAAATAAATAAATAAATAAATAAATAAACAAAAATGGACAAAATATCTAAACAGGCTTCATGAAAGAAAGGTGGCAAATTGGTATACAAAATCATGCTTGGCATAATATGTCTCGATGAACTACAAATTAAACAACAACAACAATAAAGTTCCATTACTCACCTATTAGAATGGCTAAGATACAAAACCCTGACTAATCCAAGTGCTAGCACGGATGCAGAGCAGCGGGAACTCTCATTCACTGCTGGTGGGAATGTAAAGCAGTACAGTCACTTTGAAAGGCAGTCTGGTAGTTTATTACAAAATTAAGCATTATCTTATCGTATTATCCAGCAATCGTGCTACTAGGTATTTAACCAGATAGGTTGAAAACGTATCTACATGTAAATCCCCACATGAAGGTTTATAGCAGCTTTAGTCATAATTGCCAAAAACTGGAAGCAACCAAAATATCCTCAACAGGCAAATAGGTAAACTGTGGTATATACACATAATGGAATAATATTCAGCCATCAAAAGAGGTTAGCAATCAAGTCATAGAAAGACATGTGGGAATCTTAAATGCCTGATAATAAGTGAAAGAAGCCAGTTTGGAAAAGCTACACATTCTGTGATTCAAATTATGACATTTTGGAAAAGGTAAAACTATAAAGACAATAAAAAGATCAATGGTTGCCCAGTGATTTAGGGAAAGACAGATGAAAAGATGGAGCAGAATAACGGGATTTTCAGGGAAGCAAATTCTTCTGTATGATACTGTAATACTGGATGCATGATATTACATACAATTGTACAACACAAAAATGAACCCTAATGTAACTTCAGGACTTTAGTTAATAGTAATGTATTAATATTGCTTCATCAATTGTAACATATCACACCAATGCAAGATGTTAAAAAATAGAAAAACTGTGAACAGATGGTGGGGAGAGGTATACAGAAATTATGTACTATCTGCTCAATTTTTCTGCAAAAAAACTGTCCAGAAAGTAAACTATTGATTTTTTGAACAAAGGTATGCACTAAATCCAACAGAATTTAGGAGTATATACATCTGGTATGAATGAAAAATGGTATATTTTAATTAAAATTACGGCAGTCACCGTATATGTGAGGCTGAGATATCAAATATTTAAAATAAATAAAAACAAGTGGACTTCAAATTTCTATTTACATAGTTTGAACATTTGGACTACTGTCAAAAATTCTAAAATTATTATTCTAAACCACTTCATTGTGCTTTATAAGTAAACTCTAGAAAAATTAGAATTCCTTTTTATAAAGTCCTAGTTAGTTAAATGTTGCATAAGCGATTGTTAAGAGTTCTTGGCAGATAGCAGGTAAAAGTCTTGGGGACTGAAAATGTTTATAAATGTATGTTCACTATCTCACTTTAGTTTGTGCTAATGAATTGAACTCTAAATATATTTGAAAATATATAAAGAAATATTTGCCCAAGTAATTTATTAAAGTTGTAAATAAACGTTTGCAACTATTTTCAGCAGGGCATTATACTAGGTGCTGAGGTTGTAGAGAGTCTGTTTATAAACAGTTTGCAATCCTGAGATAATTCTGGGAATAAGGTAACATGTATGACCTGGCAGAAGATGAATCCACTAGGGATGTCTTATAGAATTCACTTTCTTCAAGTATTGATCCAAATGGCACATTCTCAGTGGGGTGTACCCTGACTCACCATTTAAAATTGTGAGTTCTTCCCATCGCAGAACTCTGTACCCTTACTCTGCTCTAAGATCCCCTGCAGCAGTCTCAGCTACTGAAGCATTATAGAATGTATTAATTTTCTTAATTTTATTTTCTATCTCCCCCTGGTTTCTTTTCAGACACGCTAGAATGCCACCTCCATGTGGGTAGAATTTTTTTTCTCCTGTGTTCTATTCATTGGTTTGCATATTTTAAGTACTTTATTCATATTTTTTGAATTAATGAATGAGAAAAGGGATCTTGGAGTATGCATGAAATGCTTGGGGAAACAATTTTAAAAGAATAAAATCTTCATGTCAGGCAGAAGAGAGAGAAGTAACCATAGGCAAGTTTGTATTGTAGAGTGTCTTGAATAAAGCAGTTGTTACTTCTAGCACTTAGTGTAGTATGGCCTTTCTACGAACTTGATGAGTTACCATTGATAGAGCATGATATATGTATTCTCTGAACAATTACAGCAGCAGGATTGAATATAGAATATCATTAGAACCGTTAGAATAAAAAAAAAATTGAACTGTGGAAAGAAAATGACAAGTTTGAAAAAAACAAAAAACAGTAACAACAACAACAACAACAACAACAAAACCGAAAAAGAACATCTGGATCTGGATTTGTAGTTCCTCTGTATTTTTCTTCTTTTTGAAATTGCCAGCCATATAGCATCTTTTTAAAATCCATCTTTCTCTGCAAATTTTATTCTATGCAGAAAGACCAACGTAGCTTTTGTGGCACACTGGATTTTGAGCCCACAAAATGCTGGAGTAAATCATGAGAAAGAAGCACAAGTAGCTCCAGGTAAAGACCTTATCACTCCTTATTTACAGTCACTTGTTCACTGAATCTAGGCCTCAAGAACTTGTGTAATTTTTTCCAGAACGTTGATTTCCATATTGTATTTATTCAAAAGTTAAAAACATAAAACACTTGGTTAATATGCAAACGTTTCGCCGTGTGGCAATGGAAATAAGCATTCCTGTCAAGCACTTATGGAAAAATTGTGAAGGACAGCCACTGTGGCTATAATAACACTAGAAGTCTGAGAACTGAGCTAGTCCAGTGTACTTGAGTGTCTCAGACAGGCTGTCCTGAAATCTAGTACTGCTAAATCCTATACCAGCCAATCTGTTCCCTCAGTCAGCAAGGTCACCATGAAAATGATTTCCGAAAAAAAAAAAGAAAAAGAAAAATTGACCTTCTCATTTTCATCTGGCTGAATGATGTTCACCCTTGTGAATATGACCATGACCCTGTGCCATGGTTAAGGATAATTAGCCAGTCCAGTAGGTAAAGCTATGGCACACTGGTCTGGGCTTCTTACCTTGGGAACACTGTTGTCTTCGTTTCTGGACTTCGGAACAAATGGAGTAAGGTAATTCTTTAGACTCAGAGTAATCTGTACTGTAATACACACTTTTAAAATAATACAATCAAAAATTTACATTTGCACATGTCCTTCATACGGCTGACACATAATTGATCTCCTTTACAATATTCCTTTCAATATGTTAAAAAATTAAATATAAATTAATTGATTAACATATGAACTCCAGCAACAGCAAGATACAAATTTGTGTGAGCTTAAACATTTTAAAAGAAGTTTTTATAAATCAGGCCTATCAAATGGGCTCGTGTTTCCTTTGGGGAAAAATATCCCTTCCTTCTCTAGTTCATACTATCCTCCTTCTCACAATCTAGCTGCATAGTAACTTATTTTGGAAATATGATCGCCTCTCAGTATTTGTGCAGTGTTTGTTCGACCCCCCCCCCCGCCCAACACAATTCACAAATGTTCACACTCCTCATATACAATGTTACATTAATGTTATATATAAATGTTATATTAATAATCTAATATATATAAATATAATTAATGTTATATTAATATAACATCTATTAATACCTATATCACACACACATTCTCACACATACTTTAAGTCATCTCTGGATTATTTATAATATCTAATACATTGTAAATGCTTTATAAATAGCTGTTATAATGTTTTGTTTAGGGAATAATGACAAGAAAAAAGTCTGCACATGGTTCATCACAGGCACATTTTTTTTTTCAAATATTTTCAATCTGTGGTTAGATGAAATCATGGATGCAGAACCCATGGACACAAAGAGCCAACTGCATATATGAGAAAGACCAAATTTATTTTCCTTTCCAAGTCAAAAAGAGAATACTTATAAGTATTATAAATGTGAAAAAAAATCCTGAATCTTTAATTTTTCTGAGACACTTTCAATATAGAATGAAATAGAAAGAACACTAAATTAGGAGATAAAATATTATAACTAAGATTCCAATTCTTACTTTATAACCTTGCACAAATCACACAATCTCAAGAGCATTAATTCTTTCATCAGAAAAATGAAAGCAACCATAAAAACTCCCATTGATCTACCTATGTCACACTGAGTTGTGGGGACCAAAAGATAATAAATTTGTAAATAAACACGTACACATCAGGCATTGTGACAGTGGAAGACATCTATTAGCCACAAATCAGCATACAGGAAAGTGAATTGTAATATATCTTAGGAAAGGCATGCCATTATTTCAGGTATCTCAGCAGAGTCAAATGCATGAATAGCTGTACCTGGGGCTCGCTAAAGCATTTGATTTTCTCTTTTTAAATTTTACTGAAGGCAGAAGTGCACAAATTCTGCCATTTAATATTATTTCAGGTTTACTGTCAAATACATATTACTTAGAATATTATTTAAGCCCTCTTTTTATAATCATATTTAAATATAAACACTACAAAAACTTTTCTGTAAGATTTTAAAAACAATTTGATGACTGTCAATATGGTTCAACTAATGACTCTTAGATACTTTAAAATCTTCTGTACATTATTAATTTCATATTTGTAGTTTTCCACTAATGCCATCCACTGTGTATGCAAAAGCCAGTAGGCATAATGCCCAATGACAGTATTTCTCAGAATACTGGCAAATATGTGAGCTGGCTTACAAGTCTTTGACATTTTCATAAGTCCAGTCTATTTTATAATATTATCTAGCTATTTCTTACATATCTCAGCCTCCAATTTAAGCACATGAAGTAGGCTATGCTATTTATATGCATTTACTTTGGTCCATTTGGGGGATGCAATTATTTTTTCTCAAGATTATTGTAATAGAAATTTTTTTCTCTCTGCTCTATCCTATGCATAACATCCTCTATCTCTTTGTAAGAGTAATTTTACTTTCTTTTTATTTATTTTTAAAATTAAGAAACAAAATTGTGCATATTTACTATGTACAACAGGAGGTTTTGAAATATAAATACATTGAGGAATGACAAAATCTAGCTAATTCACATATGCATCGCTTCACATATTTTTGTGATGAGAACACTTCACATCTACTCTCTTATCATTTTTCACAAGCACACTAAATTATTAACTGTAGTCACTATGTTGCCATTAGATTACTTGAACTTATTTCTCCTAACTGAAGTGTTGACCAGCACCTCCGAAACCCCACTCCCCAACCACCCAAGCCCCTAGTAACTACCGCTACTCTCCACCTCTGTGATCAGGTCATATCTGCCTTTCTGTGCCTAGCTTATTTCACTTATCATACTGTCTTCCAGGTTGATCTATATTGCTGCATATAACAGGATTTCTTTCTTTTTATGGCTGAATGGTATTTCATTGCAATATATGTACCACATTGTCTTTATCCATTCATCTTTTGATGGACACAGGTTGATTCCATGTCTTGTCTATTATGAATGGTGCTGTGATAAACCTGGGAGTGAGGATATCTCTTTGGGTTTACTAACTTCATTCCCTTTGGATATGTACCCAGTAATGGTGTTGTGGGACTTTTCCTTAGTTCAGCTAAAGATGGGGTTCTTTGTCCCACAACCATGAAAATTAAGGCTCACAGACAATTTGAATGGTGAGTAAGAGGGGTTTTATTGGGTGAAAAAGAAGAAAAGGGGGAAACAAGGACTTTGCTAGGCCAGAGTCCCTCCCACCCACCGCTTGAATCTCAGATTCCACACAGGAAGAGGAGAGGCCAGGCTCCTCCCCAGTGCAAATGGAACAAAATTCTTGAGGCTCCACAAAGTGGACAGGTTTGTTGGGGGTTTTCTGGGGACCCCCTTCCCACCTTGCTGTCTCAATGGAATTGCTGGATCATATGGTAGTACTCTTTTTAATTTTTTAGCAAATACCTCACTGTTTTCTGCGATGGCTGCACCAATTTACTTCCCTACCAACAGTGTGTGAAGGTTTCCTTTGCTCCACATCCTTGCCAACACTTGTTACTCTTGAAAATAGCCATTCTAACAGGTATGAGGTGATATCCTATTGTAGTGCCAATTTGCACTTCCCTGATAATTAGTGATGTTGAACAGTTTTTCCTTTACCTGCTGGACGTGCGTGTGTGTGTATGTGTGCGTGTGTTTGAGGTCGTTTTATCCATTTTTTAATCAGGTTATATGTTTTCTTGCTATTGAGTGGTTTGAGTTCCTTATATATTTTGGATATGAATCCCTTATCGGATGTATAATTGGCAGATATTTTCTCCTATCCTCTAGGTTGCCTCATCACTCTGTTGATTGTTTTCTTTGTTGGGTAGAAGCTTTTAAGTTTGATGTGACCCCATTTGTTTATTTTTGCTTTTGTTATCTGTGCTTTTGGGGAGATATCCAAAATATTATCCAGACCAATGTTATGAAGCTTTCCTTCTATGTTTTCTTGTAGTAGTTTTACAGTTTCAGGTTTTATGTTTAAGTCTTTAATCTGTTTTGAATTGATTTTTGTATTTGGCATGAGATAAGGTTCCAGTTTCATTCTTCCGCAGGTGGATATCCAGTTTTTTCAACTCCATTTATTCAAGAGACTATCATTTCTCCATTGTGTGTTCTTGGCACCTTTGTCAAAAAGCAGTTAGTGGCAAATTTCTGGATTTACTTCTGGGCTCTCTGTTCTATTCCAGAGTACTTTTTAATAGTATAACATTTTATTTCATGCTTGCTCATTAGCAATAGATTGTCATTCGGTTTGTTTTCAGTGAAGACGTGAATTATTGCATTATAAAATTCCAGAAAAATATTAGTCTCCTCATTGTTTGTATCGAAAGTTTGCTTCATCACTTTCATTTTTAGAGCATCTGAAACTTATTTACAAAATCCCTCAATAATGAACCCCATAATTGATTTGTCTGTTTTCTCCAAGTGGAACACATATACATATTATTTTGCACCAAGATGCATATTATGATGAAATTTGAAATATTACTTGAAGTGTTACTTTCATTCTCCCCAGAAAAATGTTAATGTACAAACCCAATTTAAACGTTAAATGCCCCTTTCAATCATAAATACTCCAGTGATACATAATCATAAATTGCAATGACCACACTTGAGAATTCATTTCAATAACCAGTGAAACTTACTAGGTTCTCGGGTAAGTTCTCTACAGTTCCTCGGGTGACAGAAAACTTTCAAGTGCCTTATGGAAATATTCTTTCTATTTCTTCAAATGTATACCAAATGATAGCTCCTCTTTCTGATTCTTCAATTCTCAGGGCTAAGGCAAACTCTTTTTCTGTGTTCCTCCCAGCTCGACTCATCATGAGACAAACTCATACTTAGAAGACTATAGGAAGGCTTTGCAGACACTCCTCTGCTACATTAGAAATATGAAAAGAAAGTATATCCAAGGAAGGGAATATTTAGGGCTATCATATCACTATGAACTGTGCCCCAGAGCAAACAGGATACAAACCTCTTTCTTCATGTGACATTAGACAATGCTAATTGTTTCCCTGGAGAAGAGTCAGATCCAGGAGTTCAAGTCTGCAGAAGTGCTATGTTTGTTTCATACAGTAGCCTGCTTTCGTATTAAACCACTATGGAGAAAAGTTTGGAGGTTCCTCAAAAAAAGTAAAAATTGAGCTACTAGATTATTCAGCAGTCCCACTGCTGGGTATATACCCAAAAGAAAGGAGAAGTAATATCAAAGAGATATTAGCACTCCTATGTTAGTTGCAGCACTGTTTATAATAGTTAAGATTTGGGAGTAACCTAAGCGACCATCAACAGATGAATGGATACAGAAAATGTCATACATGTACACAGGGGAGTACTATCCAGCCCTAGGAAAGAATGAGATCCAGTGATCTGCCACAACACAGAACTGGAGATCATTAAGCAAAATGAGCCAGGCACAAAAATACAAACCTCACATTTCTCACTTATTTGTGGAATCCAGTTGATTTGTTTGGGAGATAACCTGAAAGCAAAGTCCTGCCAACTTGCCATCTGTATTCAATCTTATGTTCTCTAGAATATTTTCATACTACAAGAGTTCATTGTCTTCTAGGAAATTAGATTTCAAATGACGTTTTAAGAAGTATACAAATTTTCTGGTATTCAAATAGGGTTTTAGTTTTTTTTGGATCATTCTTTATAGGACTATATGTTTGAAAATTACCCCAAAATACATGTGTATCGAATATAAGCATATCTTAAATCACCCATAAATTGTCAACATAGGCATGAGAAAAAAATTCAGTAAAATAGGAAATTTAAGTTGAAAGAGAAGATATGTTAATGAATTAGGTAAAGTATAGAACATTTAATTTGGGCAAAATGTGAACTTTACTAAACCTTACGGTCAAAAACTTGCAGTAAAAATAAAATTAAAACTAGCATCAAAATTTATAGCTGATTCAGAAGAGGAAATTAAAATTAATTAAATATCTTAAACTAAAAAATACAGGGAGTTGTGAACATGCATCAGAGTATCAAATCATTTTTACTCTAGGGATGTCTTGTTTTCATTCTGTCATCAATTTTTGTGACCTTAGTTTTTGGCTGATTTCCCTGTTTGACTTTACGACCAAGATGTTTTCAAAGCTGAATGGTTCACAATGTAATGTGGCACCTTTGTTGTTTTTGTCAGGAACTGACTTTAAACTTCCTGAGCTTTTTAACAGTAAACATTGTCAAAAACAGTCTCTTGATGATTTTTCACCTTAAGTTATGCATTTAGCCATTAGCAGACAAGAGATAAACAATTGTATGCCCTTGGCAGAAACCAGGTAAGTACAGCGAACTCTTTAACAAAAACATAAGACAGGTACGAGAAAAAAAATAAGGAGATCAAATATATATCTAACAGACTTCAGAGGAGATGTGAAATATGAATTGGCTACAAATTTTCCAGAATTGGTAATATACATGAATTTTCCTATGCAGCACACAAAATGAATCTTACATACAATAAATAAATATAAACCCACTCATGGGTTACATCATAATGACAAAGAGAGAAAACTTAAAAGCCAGAAATAAAACACAAATTAACTGTGAAGTAAAGATAACAAGACTGCAGTGAGTATGTTAAAAGTAACATTGAAAGTCAACCTATAAGGGAAAATAGGAATGTAAAAAGTGGTTCAGACACTGTAGACAAGACTACACCAGTTTCTAGAAAAAGGAAACATGCACTTACCATTATGGTCAAGTAAGGCACTCTTGGGCATTTATCCCAGAGAAATGACAAGCTATGTTGACACAAATTCCTGTACACAAATATTCATAGCAACCTTATGATAACACAAAACTAGAAACAAACAAAATGTCCTTCATAGGTTGAATGGTTGAACTAACTGTGGAATATCCACAGCATAGAATATTACTTAACAATGGAAAAGAAGAAACTACTGACACATACACAGCAACTTGGATGGACCTGAAGAACAATATGCTGAGTAAAAAATGTCAGTCTCAAAAGACGATGCCCTCTGATTGCCCTCTGATTCTGTTGATATAACATTTTTTGAAATAACAAAATTATAAAGATTGAGAGACAATAATAGAAAATAGTAGTTGCTGGGGGGTTAAGGTGGCTGGCTGTGGTCATTAAATCATATCTATCATGAGTGGTTCTTAGAACGAACTCTTCTATATTGTGGCTGTGTTGATTGATAGAAACTACAAGTATGTTAAAACTGCATAAAAGTAATACACTCACAAACACATTATTGAATGCAAAAATACCTAAAATCAAAGATTCATAGACTGTATCAATGTCAATTTCCTGTTGTGATATTTCACTACAATTATATAAAATATAATTATTAGGGGAAACCAGCTGGAAGATATAAGAGATTACTCTGTATTATTTTTTACAACAGCATGCAAATTTCAAAACAATCAGTTTTTTTAAAAAATTTACTGTAAGAAATAAAAACTAAAAAAGAGATTTAAAAGGAGGGGATTAATGCTCAAAAATTCAAAGAGAATTATCAGTTGCCATATTTCATTCTAAATTGCAATTGGTTTGTACAGCACAGAATCCTTAAGGGCTGAGAGAAAATAAATATTAATTTAAAACATTATATCCAGCTCAATTTTCATTTTAAAAAAAGCAAGTAAATCCTTTTAAAAAGACAACTAAAACTGAAGGTGTTTTCAACATACCTCACTGTTATAGACTGAATAATGCCCTGCCCTCCAAATGCATATGCAGAAGCCCTGACCCTTGATGTATTAGGAGACATGATCATTAAAGAGATAATGAAGATTCAATGAAATCATAAAGGGTGGGTGCCTAATTGGATAGGATTGGCGTCCTTACAAAAAGAAGAAGAGACATTTGAGCTTTCTCTCTCCACTGTGCAGAGAAGAGGATATGTGAGAACACAGTAGGGAGGTAGCTGTCTACAAGCCAGGAAGAGAAGACTTGCCAGAAACCAACTCTTAGGGCACATTAATCTTGAACTTCTGGCCTCCAGGATTATTAAAAAATTTTTCTGTTGTTTAAGCCACTCAGGCTGTGGCATTCTGTTCTGGAAGCCTGAGCTGACTAAAGCAGACTCATGCACTCACTAAAGAAACTTCTGAAAAATGCACATAAGGAAGAAGAACTGAAATCAGGAATAAAATGATGAATAAAGTTACAGAGATCCATATCAAGGAAAATCAAAATAAGTAATGACTGCACAAAACAATATTAAAAATAAGGATTGGGTTGAGAGAATATATGCAACTGTAATAGAATTATTGAGCAACAATAATATACACATTTGAAAATGGTAATAAAGTATGCAAAAGATCTATTATTTGGAAAAATGTAGAGATATAACTTTTTTGTCTTTAACTAAAGAAAGCACACAAATACAAAAACCTACCACTAGTTTCTACTGTATGAAAGAGTAAAACTGAAAAATTTCATTTAAACATAGGTAAAAAATTCAAAAGAAATCAAGAAAGAAAGGGTTATTCTGGTTTAGAAGTTCTTACATAGTTTAGATACAAAATCTTTGTGAGGTATATATATTTTAAAAAACTGGTATGTGTGTGTAATACACACATACTATTCTCCCAGTATATGACTTGCCTTTTCAAATTCCTATTGGCGATTTTGAAACCATGAACATTTTTGTATTGAAGTATAATTTATCCCATCATTTTTCTTTATGATTAGTGATTTTTTAATCTTAAGAAATCTTTGCCTCAACAAACTTGCAAAAATACTCTGTTGTGTCTTATTCTAAAATAGTTAAGTGTTTATTAGGCTTATTAAGCTTTTTATCCTATAAAAGAGATAGAAAAAGGAATCTGGACAAATTCAGCAGTGTCTTCTGTTTTCTTTTCCTTGAAGAGGGGACTGGGAAGGAGTGGTGGAGCTATTCTCCCGGTGGGAGCCGGCTGGTAGGGCTCCGAAGGAATAGACTTTGATTAGATGTATGTAGAATTTTTCATTCTCCCATTTTTGTTTCACTTTTCCTCATATTCTCCATTTGCTTGCAATGTGGATAATTCTTAAGGTCTGACAACCTATTTAATAATTCTGTTTGAATTCATGTCTAACATACTATTGCAAGTTTTTAAAAAGTTACATATATGTCACCATATGACACAGTGATCTCAGTATTTCCCCAAGCAAATAATACACTCAAAATTCTACATGCAAAAATTTAGAGCAACTTTCTTCATAATCACAAAAAAATTGAAAAAATTTGTATATCCTTTAACCAGTGAATGGAGAAACAAATTGTAGTACTTTCATACAATGGAATTCTACTCACCAATAAAAAGGAATAAGACATTGATTCACACAAAGACATAAAAGAATCTTAAATGCAGTTTGCTAAGCAAAGGAAGCTAGGCTTAATTGGCTACCTAGTAGGATTCTAAATATATGACACTCTGAAAAAGGCAAGACTACAGGGAGGAAAACCTATTAGTGGTTGTCAGGAGTTGGGAAATAGAGGAAGGGAAGATACTTTCTGTGAAAGAGATGCATAATAACAGTTTCATGAAACTGTGCTTTGTGGTAATGAGGTGATGAATACATTTATTATAACATTTGCCAAAATTGGTAGACTTTTCTTTTTCTTCTTTTTGAGATGGAATCTCGCTCTGTCGCCCAGGCTGGAGTGCAGTGGCCCGATCTCAGCTCACTGCAAGCTCCGCCTCCCAGGTTCACGCCATTCTCCTGCCTCAGCCTCCCGAGTAGCTGGGACTGCAGGCGCCCACCACCTCGCCCAGCTAGTTTTTTGTATTTTTTAGTAGAGACGGGGTTTCACCGTGTTAGCCAGGATGGTCTGGATCTCCTGACCTCGTGATCCACCCGTCTCGGCCTCCCAAAGTGCTGGGATTACAGGCTTGAGCCACCTCGCCCGGCCAGACTTTTCTACTACAAAGCATGAATTTTATTGTATGCAAATTTAAAAAATTAATTAGCATGTCAAGGGATCCCAGAACAGAATATAGACTGTGATAAACGGATCTAACCATATTACAAATATATGATATATATGCACTGATAGGATTGGAAAAAGATGAGTTGACTTTTGTAACTTCAGAAAACGTTTTGACTAGACACTGAAAGGCTAAAGAAAAAAGTATACATAAACAAGGTACTCTAGTTGGTCAATTTGTTTCTCACAGCAGGATGGGGTTATCAATTCTCAGAGCACTTTCCATGAATACTAAGGTTGAGCCAATAAATAAATCAGTTGTAGATAATGGGAGCTAAGTTTCTCATGTCAGAGAAAGATGTTATAAATATGCAAAGAGTGATGGCTAGAGCAGAAATTACTGTGCTGTATTAGAGATGGAGACATGAACATACATTCTTTTTAATATTTTACAGATACATGCAGGAATAAATACAGACAGGTATATATAAATGGGTTAAGATACACACGTAGATTTTCACATCGTGGAACCAGTGACATACCAGCAGCAATAAGCATACCAAGTCCCCCAGATTTTTTGGTGTCAAATTCTCATTCTGGAATTAAAGGAAACAGGGCTCCCTAGAGAAATGGCTCTGTTCGGGGGTGGGTTAGAGAAAAGACATAATGAGCCTAAAAATAAAGTGTGTCAGAAAGTAAGAACTCTAAAAAAAGAAGAGTTTGTATCAAAAGGATACAGGAATCCTACCTGAAAGTGCTCCCAATTGCCAAAGCTGGGACAACTTAAAAACACTGCAAATAAATCATGTGAATATGAACAATGATAACGTTGGATTATAAACCAAAGAACAAAATAAATATCTGAGCCCATACTGATAATAAATAAATTAAAGCATATATGCATAAATGGAAGAGAAGGGACAATTCTTTTTTTCAAAATAATTCCAAGTAACAAATGTAAAAATAGTGATGGAAGTAGAAAATCACCAGTAGAACACCACAGTAATAGGTGCCCCAGTGAATGCTAAAATTAATTGGCAAATCAAGAGAAATAGGGTATTTGCACAGCTTCAAAGTATCTCTTAAGGTCTGACAACCTATTTAATACTTCTGTTTGAATTTATGTCTAATATACTGTTGCAAGTTTTTAAAAATAAATATGTATTTATTACTATACATATTTATACTATAGTCTAAATATATGCCAATGCATTCTTTGGTACTTCACTTACCAAGTGCTGGAGTTTAATACCCCTACTATCATAAGTGTAGTTTGGACTTAGTAACTTGCTTCTAACACAGAGTAAAGAAAGGAAAAAATAAGTTTACAAAGGAGAAATTTGGCAGACATGACCTTAACCAAGTGATCAAGGATAACATAATCAATTATAAGTCATGCTGACATCATGTACCCCGATATGATGTGAAAAGAAGGGGACGTCATCTTTAAGATATTCCTCATCAAAGCTCCTGTCTTCAGTTTAATCACACACAGTAAAAATCAGCAAAGTCAGGTTGAGGAACATGACACAAAATATTTGACCAGTACTCTTCAAAAGTGTCAGCAATACAACAGGGAAAGGAAGACTGAGAAACTGTCAGAGATTGAAAAAGGGCGCTAAGGAGACATGATAACTAAATGTAGTATGGTAACCTGGACTGGATTCTGCAACAGAAATAGAATATCAGTGAAACAACTGGGGAAATCCAAAGAAAGTCTCTAGTTAATAAATATATTTTCTCAATCACCACTTTCATTTGGCAGGTGCTAGCCAGTTCAGTACAGCAAGTAAAATATATAAAAGGTAGGCCAGGCGCAGTGGGTCACGCCTGTAATCTCAGCACTTTGGGAGGCCAAGGTGGGCAGATCATGAGGTCAGGAGTTCGAGAACAGCCTGACCAACATGATGAAACCACGTCTCTACTGAAAAATACAAATATTAGCCGGGTGCGGTGGTGCACACCTGTAATCCCAGCTACTGGGGCTAAGGCAAGAGAATCCCTTGAACCCAGGAGGCAGAGGTTGTGGTGAGCCAAGATCGCATCACTACACTCCAGCCTACGCAACAGAGAGTGAGACTCCATCCCCCAAAAAAAAAAGGCAACAGAATTAGAAAGGTGAAAGCAACCAACTCTTGCCCCAAGTATCATTACTGATATAGATAATACAAAATAATTTAACAATACATGTTAAGAGTTAAAACAAAAGCATAGTGATGTTGCTAGTTACTAAATCAATATATTAAAATAACTATATTTCTACAATATACCCAACAACAAAACATTTAAAAAGTTAACATTAAATAAACTTACAATAGCAACAAAAACATCAAGCACCTAGAAATAAACACAACAGTATAGATGCAGTATTTCTACCAAGGGAATAAAACCGTACTGAGAAATAATAATGTAGAACTTACAACATGTTCATAGAGTTTTTTTGCTCATTTATTTGACAATTATTTATTTATTGAGTACATACTATCTACTAGCCAGTCCCTGTCAAATAGTAAATTTTGCATGCATGTATATATACATATGTGTGTGTGTGTGTTTGTGTGTGTGTTTGACAAGTTTATTCTGAAATATATGGAGAAATGCAATAAATCTAGGATAGGGAAGACTCATTTGAAAAAGAACAATACCATACAAGAACTTGCACTATTGGTTAGTCAGATTTGTTATAAATCTATAATTATTCATACATTCTGGTAATAGTGCAAGGGTAGATAAAAGACCAATGGCATAGAATAGAACATTGAGATGTGAGCAACTGGCTTTATGACAAAAATGGCATTGCACTACAGTGGGGGAAAAGATAATCTTTTGCATCAATGATTCTAGGCTGCTTTAATATCAATATAAGAAAGAGTGAAATTTAATACGTTTCCCAACAATATGGGCTAAGTACAGATTTGTTTAGCTTGAATCTTATGCAATTATGGAAATTTCTTAAAATACAACAAAAACAAAACAAAATTACAAATACAAGAGTAAAACTAGATGATTTTCATAATGTTTAAAATGAAAAAATATTGAAATCTGACAAATACTTACAGACATCACAAATCCTAAACACTAACAACTTACTTTGCTCATTAACTGACAGAATTTTGATATACTTTATTTTTCAATATGGCTGCATCACCTTTATATAACAATAATTTTGATATCTTCTTCCATAGAGAGTATGAAAAGGCAATTCAGTCCTACTATCATTGATTGAAATTTGCTTTTTTGTTTCTTGATAGCTGGGATGCATAGCATATACAACTTTATACACCTACCTTAAATATAAAAAAGTGCAAGAACATGTTTGTGATAAAAGTCAAGATAATGCTGAACTTTGAGCAGTTAGGAGCAGACTGGGGACATGGGGCTGATAGAATTCTATCAATGATCTATGTGGTGGTTACCATAGACATTTGTTTATAATAAAATAATTAGCTGTACATTAACATTCTATTCACTTTTTTTAGAAGTGAGTTCTTCTTCATAACAAAAAGATTTAAACACTCAAGAGAATTGTTAAATAGCACATTAGCAGCAAATGAAAATAGAATGATTAAATGCACTGTCAGATCTTAAGGATTGCCCAAACTGCAAACAGATGGAGAATATGAGGGAAAGTGAAACAATTTGTAGGGCAGAAGGAAATATTCTGGCCGGGCGCGGTGGCTCAAGCCTGTAATCCCAGCACTTTGGGAGGCCGAGACAGGCAGATCACGAGGTCAGGAAATCCAGACCATCCTGGCTAACACGGTGAAACCCCGTCTCTACTAAAAAATACAAAAAACTAGCCCGGCGAGGTGGCGGGCACCTGTAGTCCCAGCTACTCGGGAGGCTGAGGCAGGAGAATGGCGTAAACCCAGGAGGCGGAGCTTGCAGTGAGCTGAGATGGCGCCACTGCACTCCAGCCTGGGCAACAGAGCAAGACTCCGTCTCAAAAAAAAAAAAAAACAGAAATATTCTAACAAACATCCAATCAAAGTCTCAGCAAAAGAAATAAAGAGAGATCAGAAAGAGAGCATGCAAAGGGAAAATGGATAAGAATTTAAGAAATTTGATCTAGGAAGCCTAAATAAAAGAAAATGTCTCATTTTGCTTTCCTACCAGCCATGAGTCAGATTTCCTGTTGCTTTGCATTCTCACCAGCTTTGGGCATGACTACTGACTTATGTGTTTATGTTTTTGCCATGTAAATAGGTGTATAGTGATGTGAATTTACTTTCTTAATGATTGATGATTTTGACTATATTTTATATGCTTATTTGCCATTCATACATCTTCTTTGAAGAACTGATTTTTTAGATCTTTAGCCCATTTTTTAAATTGAGTGGATTATTATCATTTATTAATCAGCTTTTTAAATTCTTGGTGTATTTTGCATACAAGTCTGCTATTAGATACATGTTGTGAAAATACTTTGACTTGTCTTTTTTAACAGTATCTTTTGCAGCGACTTTAAAATTTATAAATCATAATTTAATTTTTTTAATGTATCACAGTGTGTGTCATCTAAAAATGTATCTCCAAACCCAAGATCAAATAGACATTCTCTGATTTTTCTTCTAAAAGGTTTATCATTTTATCTTTGGATTAGTGTTAAATTAACTTGAATTAATTTTAGTATAAAGTGTGAGAGATGTGTCAAGATTTCTTTTTTCTTTTATAAGAAATTTAATTATTCTAATTATTCACTGAATTCCCTCTACAACACTGTCAAAATCAGTTGACTGTATTTGTAAGAATCTGTTTCCTGATTCTCTATTTTATTATGTTAGTGTGTGTCTACCATGCTCACTTGATTTCGGTAGCTTTATAGTCAATCTTAATATTAGATAGCATGAGTCCTCCAATTTTGCTCTATTTTCAGAATTGTTTTTGCTATTCTAGTTCCTTTGATTTCCCCTACAAATGTTACAGTCATTTTGTTGATATCAACAAACTATCATTTTTATTGATATTTTATTGAAATTATAGAACAAAATGTGGAGAATCAGCATTTTAATAATATTGAGTCCTCCAATCCATGAAAATTGTATATGTCTTCATTATTTAGATTTTCTTAGATTTGTTCCATCAGTATTTTGTAGCTTTTAGCATACAGATCCTGTACATGTTTTATCTGATGTATATTTAATATTTGCACTGCCACAAATAATATTGCACATGTTAATTTCAATTTCACATCTTATTGTTGGTACACAGGAATACAATTGATTTTTTTTTTGCATTCTTTTAAATCTTGCAACATTGCTAAAATAACTTATTGCGTTTAATAGATTTTACTTTTGCTAGGTCATTAGAGATTTTCTATTTAAACAGTCATGTCTTGAGCAAATAATGACAGTTTTACTTTTTTCTTTCAAATATATATACCTTTTAATTTGAGAGAGATACCTTGATGAATAGTATCCGAATGATGGGATCTTTCTTTAACAAAACACTAATGTGTTCTGTTAAACACAACATTGTGTAACTGTAGACTTTATTAGTGTACTTTGTAATATTAAGGAAATTATTTTCTATTCCTACTTTGCTGCGAGTTGTTTTTTATTTTGTTTTGCTTTACAAATGAATATTACATTGTATAACATATTTTCTGCATCTATTTAGATGATCATACAGTTTTTCTTAGTCTATTAATAAGACTAAGAAATTATATTGATTGATTTTTAAATGTTGAACCAGACTTGTATTCCTGGAATGAACTTCAATCAGCTGATATTATATATATATATATATATACATATATATATATATTTGATTTGCTAATATTTTCTCTCTTCAGGAAACATATTGTTCTGTAATTGTCTTCTTTTGTAATGCCAATGTAACGTAATGTAATGTAATGGTATTAGGATAAAATTGGACTCATAAAGTAGGTAGCGATGTGTTTCCTCCTTGTGTTTTTGTGAAGGTATTATATAAAACTGATACTATTTCTTCCTTAAATATTTGGTAGAATTTACCAGTAAAGCAATATGGGCCTGGAGATTGATATTTTGGAAAGTTTTTAGCTATAAATTTAATTTATTTAATAGGCTTGATATTATTCACATTATATATTGTTTCTCTTGAGTGACTTTTGGTGATTCAAGTCTTTCTTAGAATTGATTCATTTCGTGTAAGTCATCAAATTTACAGGCATACAGTTATTCATAGAATTTTCTTATTAACATTTTAATATCTTTAGGACCAATAGTTACTTCCTCTTTTTCATTTTCGATATTGGTAATTTTTGTGTTCTCTCTTTTGTTCTTGTTCAGCCTGGCTACTGGCTAAGTTTTAATGATATTTTCAAAGAACATGCTTTCGATTTCATTGATTTTAAAAATTATTTTTGTTTTATATTTCATTGATTTCTGCTCATCCTTGTAATTTCTCTTTTACTTTTTGTATGAGATTTAATTTTCTCTTCTTCAATTTCGTAAAATAAAATCCTAGGTGGCTGGCCACGGTGGCTTACACCTGTAATCCCAGCAATTTGGGAGGCCAAAATAGGTGGATTGTTTGAGGCCAGGAGTTCAAGACCAGCCTGGCCAACATTGTGAAACCCCATCTCTACCAAGAATATAAAAATTAGCCAGGCATGGTGGTGTGTTCCTATACTCCCAGTGACTTGGGAGGCTGACACATGAGAATTGCTAGAACTCAGGAAGTGGAGTTTACAGTGAGTCAAGATGTCACCACTGTACTCCATTCTGGGCAAAAGAGCAAGACTCTGTCTCAAAACACACACACACACTCACACACACACACAAACCCTTGGTTATTGATTTTGTTTTTTTTATTTTGTTATGAACATTTAATATTATAAATGTCTCTCTAAATACTAATTTAGCTGCATGCCAGATATTTTGATAAGCTGTTTTTATATTTGCATTTAGTTTACAATATTTTTAAAGTTGTCCTTGAAACTTCTATTTTACCCATGGTTTGTTTTAACGTGTTGTTTAATTTCCAGATATTTGAGTTTTTCCAGATATGTCTTGGTCATTGATTTCTAGTTCTGATTGTCTGAGAACCTAACTTAAATGACTTTTATTTATTTTCATTTGTTATACTTTTATCATCCAGGATATGGTCACTCTCAGTGGCGTATTCCATGTGCATCTGATAAGGATGTGTATTTTGCTCTTCTTGGATAAAGTGTTATGAATTCAAATTGTTGACAATGTTCAGGTCATCTATATCCTTAACGGTTTTCTCCCTGATTCTTTTATCAACTACTGAGAGAAGAATGTTGGCGTGTCCACCTATAATTTTGAATTTGTCTATTTTTCTTTCAGATCTGTCTGTTTTGCCTTAAACATTCCTTATCTTTCAGAATAATTAAAAGTAAAAGAAAATTTTACTTGTTTTTTTCATTTCTGATGTTCTCCATTTTGTTGCATAGATCCAAGTTTCTGAGCTTTTACCCTGTGAATCAGAGTCATTTTAAATGTCTTGTCTTATGTGATAGTTTAATTCTGATTACTGCTTTGTCTTTTCAGATTGTGTTTTATTGTGTATATTCATGTTCTTTGTAACTTTTTATGTTGAAAAAAATTTTGTATGTTCAAAGCTGAACATAGGACAGAAGACACTGAATAAATGTTTTCATGCTTGGAAATGAGCAGACCTTTCCTCCTCCTGTCTTTAATTGTGGGTTTGTGCTTGTTTAGCTGAGTTGGGTTTGAAATTTGTTCACCTTTGACTTTGGGTCTCATAACCTGACTTTCTGTGTTTCCTGTGCACTGCTCCCGAGATAGAAACTGTTTCTGTGCTATCTTCCAGTTGGAATTCTTTACTTGATTCTTATCAGCATGGTTTTGGAAGGGAAATATGTTTTGGGGAAGCCTTGGTGTTAGGCAGACACTGTGTCTTGAGGGGGTGACCTTCACCAGTGTTTCTGCCTTCTCCCAGTGGCCGCCTCTCTGTCCGTTTTAGAGTTTCTTTGTTTTATTTTGTTTTTCTATTCCCTTCCTCTGTCTTCAGTGCCAGGCTACTATTTGGTTGCCCTTCCCCTGCAGAGTAAGGCTTTTCTTCCTTAGGTAGATAGGGTGCATGATACATAGTCTAGGTGAACTCTTAGTGCTGACTTCTGTCCCTCTTTCCCAGCTACAGTGTATTTCCACAAATTCCCTTAGGCAGCAGTCTTACTTTATTAACCTTTTCCCAAGCAGATTAAAGGTTTTGCTCCTTAGAGAAACAGAAGAAATAGACCAGGCACGGTGGCTCATGCCTATAATCCCAGCATTTTGGGAGGCCAAGGCAGCGAATCACAAAGTCAGGAGTTCGAGGCAAGCCTGGTCAATATGGCTAAACCCTGTCTTCACTAAAAATACAAAAAAAAAAAAAAAAAAAAAAAAAATTAGCCCGGCGTGGTGGTGCATGCCTGTAGTCCCAGCTACTCGGGAGTCTAAAGCAGGAGAAGCGTTTGAACCCGGGGGGCAGAGGTTGCAGTGAGCCGAGATCACACCACTGAACCTCAGCTTGGGTGACAGAGTGAGACTCCGTCAAAAACAAAACAAAACAAACAAACAAAAAAAACAGAGAGAGAGAGAGAAACAGAAGAAATCGGTTTGGACAGACTTTGCTCAGTGACTGCCGTTCCACTTGTTCAGCCAGGTCAACAGAAATGCTTTCTCTGGTTTCTGTCCATCTTCCATATGAGTAACTGGAGGGGGTCCTAGAGAACAAAGCCTGAAAGAGGAGGCAGAGTCCCCAGATCTACCAGCTATGCTCCAGCCGGAATACTCTCATGCTAGCCTACATTGTTGCTTTTAGCAATTTGTTAAGTAATTGTAGGTGAAAACTCTTCCCAGTGGTGTCTGTCCTAGGTAAACAAACGCTTGGGTCCTGTGTCTCCCTGCAGGTTTCTTTTTCTGACCAGATTTCTAGTTGTTCGCCCTGAGAACTCAGTCACCTAATGGGCTTCAGAAAAGTAATTATGTGGTTAGTTTGAAGTTTCCCGGGTTAGTTTTTTGTTGCAAGGAAGGGCAGGCGCTATGATCTTTCCAGCTCTTTAAATCTCCATGCTGAAACTATACATCGCTTATATTAATGATATTATCATTTATTAAACACTGTTTTCACAGATGTTTTATATTCTGTCTTTGATAGTTTCTGTTTCTAAAGGGCTTAGGGATATGCTGTTGATTCTTGCTTATTTTATTCTGTTATCTTTTAAAGATTCATATTTTATTGATATTTTACCAGAGGCCTAATTTGGGATTGATCTCTCAATGGGGACAGTTTTGATCATAGCATAAGCCAGGGAACCACTTTAGACCATCTCCAGACTTACAGTAACATTCTAAGGCACAGCTTTTTTATCTTGTTTGGGCCCAGTAGCAAGTCTCAAACTCAGAATTAGAACATTTGCTCCTTAGGGAAATGCCAACTTTCTCATTTAGGAGATGTTTTTTTTTCTTTTTTTTTCTTTTGCCTTTATCTTTTTTCTTTCTCTCCTTGTGAATCCAGTGATATACTTAAAATATGCAATATGGTTTGGCTGTGTCTTCACTCAAATATCATCTTGAATCGTAGTTGCCATACCTCTATGTGTCATGGGAGGGACCCAGTGAGAGGGGAATCGTGGAGGCGGTTACCCCCATGCTGCTGTCCTCATGACAGCGAGTTCTCATCAGATCTGATGGTTTTATAAGAGATTCTTTCACCTTTTCTTGGCACTTTTCTCTCCTGCCACCATGTGAGGAAGGATGTATTGCTTCCCCTTCTGTCATGATTGTAAGTTTCCTGAGGCCTCCCCAGCCATACAGAACTGTGAGTCAATTAAACCTCTTTCTTTCATAAATTACCCAGTCTCAGGTATTTCCTCATAGCAGTGTGAGATTGGACTAATACAATATGTTTTATTGAAAACCTAGTCTTTTTAAATTGACCTATATAACATTGTCTATTTTTAAACTACAAAGCATTTTCATGTGGCTCAACCTTATGTTTTTAGTAAGAGATTGTTTCAGAATACCTCTTCCACTATATTGCTCAATAAGTGTATTGTTCTCCTTGCCCTTATGAATATCTAAAATATTACTGAATAATGCCGGATATTTTTAAGGGTAGAAGCAGGTGATTACAGGGATTCCAGATAATGAGGCCTTGGTAAGCACACACGTGCAATTTGGAATATTCATAATAAATTTAGAGTAAAGTGACCATTGACATGTTCAGCTAATTAGTAAGAAGAAAGTTTATAAAAGCAATATGAGGCCATATTTTTAAAGTCTTAAAATGCCAGTTTAACATTTTGGCTTACAGAATGTAAGCAAATTAGGGTCACCAAAAGATTGGGAATGAGGAAGAATTCTGACTTTTAAAACTGTCTTAATAAAACTCATTTGACACCAGAGTAAACACAGACCTGAAGATAGAACCTGAAGGTTAGAAGATGACAAGAAGTTCTTCTAATACTCTAGGCCTGAAGTAACTGGACTTAAAATCAGAAAAGTGGCAGCAAGAGTGAAAAAGAATTTTTAAAATTCTTTTTTGTTAAAAATGCTAGGATTTCACATTTGATGGACTGAAAGGGGAACAATAGACAAAGATTCACAATGATTCTAAGGTAAATCACCTCAGGGAGAGGAAATGTTTTATAAATAAAAAAGACAGACATGCAAAATCATTTAAGACATGTTGACTTTGAATGTCTGGCCAAAGGATCTCCATTTAAAGGAAGTGAATTCTCTTCTGGCATGAAACAAATACCCTAACATATGTAAACTGAATATGAATATAAACACCAAAATTATCTAAAACTCAGATAAAATTAGAAAAACAAGTATAATCATTTTGGACTAGACTTAGTATAAAGATAAGTCTGCAGATCAAATTATTTTCTTATTTCTGTCTTAGAAAAACCTCTATATACCAAAGATTTTTGTTTCATTTGTTTTTTATGAGTGTAGAAATTTAGTGTGTAGAGTTTGGGTCCTATAAGAAAGTGCGGAGGTCTCCTAAAATTATGAGAATACATTGAACTTGTGAAATGAGCCACAAGAAACATACATACTAAGAATTAAAGCAGTATCAGTTGACACATTTATACTTGGAGTTTTCCCACAATCAGTTGACAGTGCTTCATTGTTTTCATTCACTATACAGTTTATATGGTGCTTTTGGTTTCAAAAGAGCCATAATGCATAATCAGAAATTCAAGATGAAATGTATCAACATTCATACACAAAAAGAACACCTTCTTTCCCACAAAATTTTTTTTTTCTTAATTTTTAAGATAGCTTTGAAAATGAACAAGGGCACTTCACTTTTCTCAGCAAAGTGGGAATTCTTGAAAGAGTTACAGGTGATAAATATTTCAAGAATCATTTGCTGTGTAGTTGATTGCAATTTAAGTTCTTATGATTTCTAAGAGGTGCCTGCCAACTGAAAATATAAGAGAAATAAAACATACTAGGCCATATTCAGAAGCAAGTTTTAATTAAATTACAAATGCTAAACTGAAGAGCTTCTGGATTGGTATCATTAAATTGCAAAGGTTCAATCATTCACTAAATATAAAGGAATAATTTACTGCTGTGGCAATATCGATCTTATTAATGTTTATTCTGTCTATGTTTTATGCCGGGGCAATTTATATATATGTGTGTGTATATTTATATGTACATATATAAAAATATGTGTATATTTATATACATATTTATTTATATATAAATATATGAACATTTATATACATATGTATGCATATATAAATATATTATATGTATTAATTATGTATATATAAATATACATAATTTATATATACATATAAACACATGTATGTATACATAATATATTTATACATATATTTATTTATATATACATATAAACACATGTATTTATACATATGTATAAATACATGTATACATGTGTTTATATGTATATATAAATATGTATATTTCTATGTATGTTTATAGATATATTTATGTATTTATATATAAAAATATATATATTTACATACATATATTTTTATCTGTATATTTATATACAGATAGGTATATAATTGTGTATATTTATATGTACATTTATATACATATAGATATATAAATATATATTTGTATTTGTATATGTACACGTGTATTTACATGTATATTTGTATATAAATATATATGGATTAATGAAACTATACCTATATACATATATTCATTTATATACATGCACATAAATAATTAGTGTAATTCAAAAATAAATTTTATTAACCGGCATTGATAGAAAATACATGCTAATCACTATTCGAAGGGCTTTTCTAAACTTTTTTTATGTTTATTACACTGTATAAAGAACTTGTGACTAAGATTTTTAAGTAATATGCTTGCTTGAAATCCTGTTATCTAGGAAGTAGCAGACTGTAAATTTAAGTCTAATTCCAAATATACATTCGCATTTATTATGTTATATTTTGTAAAAATGACTTTTGGACAAGATACGTTGGAGGAAAGTGATCTGTTATTTCCTTTAGCTTTAGAACAAATGGTGTTACCAATGATAACTGGCACCTTGGATGTCAAGCCCACAGGACTATGAGTGAAGTAACATCAGCTCTGGCCCTATTAACTATTAATTCTGTGAACTTCAAAAAAAAACCTCAATTTGATTTTTTTAGTTTCATTTTACTTTTCTAAAGAGAAAGAAATTTAGTGAAATATTATCTAAGATTTATTCCATCTTAACCAACAGTTACATGTATTATTTTATTAGATACTATGTTTCTATCACTTGCTATTAACTAGTAATTTATTAAGGTAATTTATTAAATTAAATTAAAATATTCATTGAGGTAGGAAAGATACATATTCAAATTAATTTAACTTGGAAATCAGTCATCAAAGGAAAATGTTTCACTATTTTCCCATCCAAATACTAACCAGGCCTGGACTCTGCTTAGCTTCTGAGATTAGACAAGGTCAGGCACATTGAGGGTGGTATGGCTATAGACTGTTTCGCTATTTTCAGAAGTTAAAGGTTAAAGTAGAATGTCAGGTACATGGTAAACATATTATACTTTTTAATTTATACTTCATCTTCTTACCTTATAAAAAGTTCAGAGATGTAATTAGCTCACACAATGCCGGGCATGGTGGCTCACACCTGTAATCCCAGCACTTTGGGAGGCCGAGGTAGGCAGATCACCTGAGGTCAGGAGTTTGAGACCAGCCTGGCCAACATGGTGAAACATCATGTCTACTAAAAACACAAAAATTAGCTGGGCGTGGTGGCAGGTGCCTGTAATCCCAGCTACTTGGGAGGCTGAGGCAGGACAATCACTTGAACCCAGGAGGCAGAGGTTGCAGTGAGCCAAGATCACGCCTTTGCACTCCAACCTGGGCGACAAGAGTGAAACTCCGTCTCAAAAACAAACAAGCAATAATAATAAGAAGAAGAAGAATTAGCTCATACAGAACAATTTTTGCCTTCATGTATCCAAGAGAGATTCTGAAAAGGATAATAATTGAGAGTACTAGAATTAAGTGACAGTGAAATACTTTAAGACTCTATGCCTACTAAAATTATATGCCAAGATACTGAAAACAGGTACAGATATAATCACACAACACTCTAGTGGGAAACTGAGAAATCAGGAAGAAAAACAAGATACCAAGAACCTAAACATAAACTGCCAAATGGACAGACCATAATTAAATATCTAAAACAGTAAGTTGAATGTATTGTTTGCTAAGCAATGAAAAGTTAATTGAGAAAGACTTCAGCTGACTGGCTTCCTTTCAGAAGCAGGTTCATGGAAGTGAGTCAGTGGGCAACTGACTGATTTTGGAAGCATGACTGCCACTGATTTGCTGGCATTCAGAAGTGTGGTTTACTGAGGGTGAATCTGATTACCTAGAATGGCTTTAAACCTTCTTGGTTGGAACTTGTTTTTATGGCCAAATAACAATCAATGTTTTATCTGGAGAATAGGAATTTTGTATTCTCAGGGCATATCCTTTTGCTAGTTTGCAAATTTCTTATCCAAGTAATAAATGGACTTTAAGTTGCTAAGACATTAGAAGATATATTTGTGTACTTTTAGAAGCTATATTTTGAAAAGCTCGATATTTATTTGTGGAAAACTTAGAATATTAAAAAATGATGCGGGCATTTAATCAAGAATTATCTGGTATGACTTTGATATTACTAAAAGTAAGTGTTTGCTAAAATAACCTAGTTTTTTTTTTTTTCTTGGTAAGTTCACTGTCCTTTGTTAGGAATTGTTAAGCAATGGAGACACCACGGTATGTTTGAAAGATCAGAAGACTAGAGTTTGAATATCAGCTCAACTCCTCATTGATTGTAAGGTTATAAGTAGTTCAATTAACTTCTAAGACATATATGAATAGGCTTAGCTCAGAGGATAATTTAGACATATGTCCACTATTTACTATCTATGGCTTTAGATCTAAAATTCTAAATGATCTCTAATAGTGAATTCGAAAGTAAAATACATGAGCCTTAAAGAGTCTTGTTGCCCTGTTTCCTTAAGGCTCAGTCTAAAGTTATGTTTCAGCAGCCTGACACATAGAACAGTGTCTTGGTTTTCCCTTGGTTATTCATGATCTTATATCTTTCTTGAAACTCTAGAAAGATCCTGAGACATATACTGAAGTAATACTATTTTATTTGGGAGAGCCAAACCTAAGGAGGTGAGAGTCATTAAGAAACAGGAATTGAAGCAATTAAAACTGCAAACTCATGTACTTTAAGGTGATATTAAAGATGAGTAGTTCATTCTGCTGGTATTTTTGTCATCCATGGACTTTGAGAAGTCTTGAGAAAAAACACACCTTGGACACAGTCCAAAGAATGGAAAAAAAAGAAAGAAAGATTTACCTGCCTGGTTTCTTCTGTTTTCTGCTTCCCATGAACTAAAGTTTGTCCCTACACTCCTGAGTTACATATATGGTTCCTTAGCAAACCTGCTCAGGAAGCCATGTCATGCAACCACAGGGTGGTGTTTCATCCAAGCCTGTAATTAGAGAGCTGACAAGTGCAGAAAGATGCTACGTGATGCCACTTAGGTAGAAAGCTTCAGAACTTCAACTCTATGTAGCAGGTGACTTCAGCTACCTGGGTAAGCCTCAGCAAGGAGGTGGCTGAGGCAGAGTTCACATCCCAGCCCTGGGACTGGCACAGGGTGGTGAACTGTTGGCAACTTGTGAAAGAAAGAGATAATACAGGGTATCTGTGCAAGCTCATAAGGTTTGTGTTGGACACACCTTTCCATTCCAGTGGCCGGAGTACTAAGAAACAGAGAACTTGCTCTGAATATTTCATTTCATGTCCATTGCTCCTTAAATTGCTCACTGGGTCCCATTCAGCTTACTAAGAGCTGAGACAACTTCCAGGGGGGACTCCATTTCTAACTTGATAATACCTCACCAACTACTTACAGTCATGCCAGACAAGAAGGAAATCTTCAACCTATCAGACCTCTGAAGCACCCTTCCCACAAATGCCCACTCTGCTTGCCTCAATCTATGTCCTTCATGATTCCATTTTGTTCTTTAAATATATATAATTTTCCAGTAGAAGAGTAGAAGAAATGACAACTTTTATCTCTTTTTGAAAGTTTGGAATTTCTTATAAGCCATGCCAAATCAGGAAAAGTGTTGAAATAATATTCAATGAATTTATCAACACCTGTTTTTAGGTTTCTAACCATTATTATTCTTTAAATAAAGGTAAGATATAGAAATGAATATCTTTGGAGTAACACAGGTCTATGTACAAAACAATGGAAATTCTAGTTACAAGCTGCTTTAAAAAAACATATTATTTTAGTGTTTGGTCTCATGAACTCATACATTTATACACAGAGAATTAAGTTGGAGAAGGTCATTGCCAATGGACTAATAAAATGCTTTCGGTTACATGCTGCAAAGAAAGCAATGCCAATTGGCTTAAGTAATAAAAGGAATTTTTTGGCCATATCATTGAAAAGAAAACTCCATCAGTAGAAGAACTGTAAGTCATACTCCACCCAGACTTTGTTTACAAAATGGCAAAAATCGAGGCAAAAATGGCAGCCTCCATTTCAGTTCTTACATGCAATTACTAGCCTATTCAGGAAAAGATGGAATAGCTGTCGTTCAGAGTTCACAGAAGAAACTTCCAAGATGCACTATGAAAAGGGCATTTTATAAAGGAAACTTGCCAAATGCTATTCTAAAAAATGTGGGCCAGGGCATGGAGTATGCTAATGGGCCTATTCTCCATCTTTCAGTGGCACTGAGAAGCTATTGGGGACAAATGAAGGAAATATGAATGGTAGGGATGCAGCAAGAGATGTCCAGTTCCCCTGCTTTATCTGACACAAGAGTGAATTCTTCAAGAAAACATTTCTAGAAACAGAAATGGTCAATCACCCTCAAAAATGAGGAAAGGAACTCCAGGAAAGCTTTTCTGATCTGTTACCATGTAGAGGTTTCTAATATTCTATGAGCAAATTATTGTAACCTACTTATTTGACAGAATGTTTACAAAGCCAAGGTCATTATTTCCTGCTTTAGAGAATTGGCATAAGAACAGGATTTTGGCTTCTTATAGCAATCTATGTACTGTCCCAAATTGTCAGTAAAATCATGACTACTGTTGGAATCATAGTCCATTATAGACTAATCAGGCTGTAGACATCTGCTGTTTCCTTAAATATGTTTACATACATGTGTGCTTCTTCCAAAGTTTTCTCTACTTCTTAAATGAGCATTACTTTGGTCTTCCTGAAAGACTCTATAGACTAAAAGCTTTTGAATTTTCTATGATATTTTATACAGATTAACCAGCACAGTCAAAAAGTAAATAAATCTTTTAGACTATTAAGAACTAAATTTAAGCTGTATAAATCCTATTTTTACGATTTTTACTTTACATGTTATAAATTAACATAAAATTCCAAAATATTTATATTTTAGTTTATTTTGCTAATTCTTTTTTTTATTGTTATTATACTTTAAGTTCTAGGGTACATGTGCATAATGTGCAGGTTTGTTACATATGTATACTTGCGCCATGTTGGTGTGTTGCACCCATCAACTCGTCAGCACCCATCAACTCGTCAGCACCCATCAACTCGTCAGCACCCATCAACTTGTCATTTATATCAGGTATAACACTAAATGCAATCCCTCCCCCCTCCCCCTATTTTGCTAATTCTACTTGAAATTTGCATGATTCTGAATCACAGAAAGGCAAAAACAAATATGTAAAATATTTCAAAAATTAAAGGCTGTATGTATTTTATTTCTAAAAACATTGCCATTAAAATGAGTTTAAAAACCATTTATGATCTCTGAAAATTATTATTAGTCACCCATTAAATTGGTATGTAAAATGGCAATGCAAGAGAAATTGACATTGCTGTTTTGTAAATCAGGAACTTAAACTCTTCTCAAATATCCTAGAAGAAAATTACAGTATTTTAAGCCTCTTTATGATGAAAGTCCATAATCTTCTCAGTGGCAATCCTCACAAACTGGCTGTGAAAAATTCAGTAATCAACGTTACAGTAAAGTTTGTTTTGAGAAGTCTAAAGAGAGCAGATTAAGGAAAAACTGATAAATGCAATCATCCTTCCATATTTGTAAAGGATTGATTCCAGGGCCCCATGGATAGCCCAAATCCATGGATGCTTAAGTCCCTGATAGAAAATGGCATAGTATTTGCATATAACCTACACATAACCTCCTGTATACTTTTAATAATCTCTAGGTTACTTATAGTACATAATACTATATACATGCTATGTAAATAATTGTTATACTGTATTCTTAGGAAATGATGGCAAGAAAAAAAGTCTGTGCATATTCAGCACAGATGCAAGCTTTTTTTTTTTTCCGAATATTTTTGACTTAGCATTGATTGAATCCACAGATGAGGAGCCCATGGATAGAGGCCTGACTGTGTATGTTTGTCTTTACTGGAGAGCAACTTCAATATTAAAGCAAAACTCATCTGTTCTTGCCTGTTATTTCAATCAATAATTATTTTAGTGGAAATACTGAAATGTCCTATAAATTGTTTCAAAAATCCTCTAAGAATGGTTTATGATTTTCACCTTGGGAGTAATGTCATATTTAACTTGTCTCTGTTGTCCTCTTAAATTCAGTCCATAGTTTCCAATATTTTGTAACCCACATGTAAGAAAATGATTTTAATATTAACACATTTGGTATTGAACATGTTTAGTAATGTAGCACTTCATATTTCATAAATAACATGAATATAAATGACTTATTGCGTGATAACATCTGACTTTTGGAGGTAGACATTATTATTCCCATGATTCCTGGGGAGAAAAGACAGTTACCATTTGGTTGAGTCAACCCTTACAGGTTGGCAAGGTGAACAAGAATCACAAGAGTGCCTCTTCATGATGCCTGGTGGTGCAGGGTGGAAGTCCAGGGTGTGTAGAAAATAATAGATTTTCTTTGTTCATTGCACAAGTTTGTCAAGATTACATGACACATTCCATGAAAGAGTGCTTCACAAGCTTCAACCTGCCATAAACGAATCTGGTTCATTTAAATGTAAATGAATCTGTTCAAAAGTAAGGAACAATGGATTCTAGTTATCCTTGCATTCTCTGTGGCTGTGTGACCTTGAGCTTGCCACACACAAGTGTTTGTCTTCTCCTGGAGAGGCAGTATAGCATAACAGCATCCCAAAAACCCTGAAGCTAGTCTGTTTGGATTTAAATCCTGGTTTTATTGCCTTTTGCCTGGATGACTTTGTGCCATTCACTTACTCTTTTTATGCATCAGTGTTCTTATCTACAAAATGAAGTAAATGAAAGCATCAACTCATCAAGGTATAATGAGGATTAAACTGAGTAAGTGTCAAGTACTTAAAGCATTGCTTAGGACTAAGTAAGCCCTATATTAGCACTTGTTAAATAAATAGTCCAACTGCTATACATACATATATTCTTTAATTCCTATGACAGCCTTATGCAGTCAGTAGAATTTGGTTTTTCCAAATAAGAAATAGAAGCTTGGAGAAGTTGAGAAATGTATTGAAAGTTATTCACTTAGTGAGTAGTGGAGCTGAGGTTTCAGCTGAGATCCTTGCATGCCAAAGTCTGTGCTCTTTCCATTACTGATCCCTAGCCTCAAGAAGAGCACTTTCTAATGAGAGAAACAAGCAGAGACAGCTAGAGCTAAAGTATGATATAACGTGCATCAGAATCTGCTTGCTCTAATATTAGCACTAGCAAAGTGGGCTGGGAATATTGAGGAAGAAGTAATACATACACAAATGAGACAGCATTTGAATTGTTTGTGGGAAAGACATAGTATTTTATCAGTGGAGAAATGGCACCTAGATGTTGCCAGCCAAGAATTGCCTATAAACTGTTTCCTATCAACTCACATACCAATCTCGAAGGTGAGCAGGGATCACAAGAGTGTCTCTTAACGATGCCTGGTGCTGCAGGGTGGAAGTCCAGGGTGTGTAGAAAAGAATAGATTTTCTCTGTTTATTGCACAAGTTTGTCAAGATTACATGACACACTCCATAGAAGAGTACTTCGCAAGCTTCAACCTGCCATAAATGACATTTTACATTCGAGAAAACTAGTAGTTCTGGATGCTAAATCAATGTGTTCATTTTCACCAGGCTATGTTTGAAAAACTAACATTTGGAACTGCATCTGTGGGAAAACATTAACAGTTAAAGACATATTTGATTAGCACTGACAGTTTCTTATTCCAAAAATCATATGGCTAAGTTGCAGTATCAACCCACGGAAAGTTAAGTCATGTTATCCTCTTCCAAATCTTAAGAAATTGCACTTGGATAATTGTGTAATGTATGATGCCATATCAGTTATGTTGTAATATGAATAATGTACTTTCTCTTAGGCTTTAAAAAAGTTTATAATGAGTATGTTACTTTAACTTCTGGTTCTCCAACCTTCAATCTTTTTAAAGTCAAGTTTATATCCAGATTAAAGCAATTGTTGTCAGCCTATTCGTGCATTACTCATTCATCAAATATTTATTAGGTGCCTGGGACTTTTCTAGGAACTGAGGATATACCAGAGAACAAAACTGACACATTTGTTCTTTTGAATTTTCAATGTAACAAAGAAAGAGAGAAAATAAACAACAAATAAAATAACTAGATAAAAGTTATGGGATGTTAGAAGATAAAACAAGCTGAGGAAAAACAGGCACATTGAGAGAAGTTGGAAGTGCCAGTTGGGGAAGAGATCTGGGTTGTAGTTTGAAATATGGTGGTCAAGACAGGATTCATGGAGAAAGTGAGATTTGAACTGAAACTGGAAGGAAAGTTAGCCATGAGAATATTGGATAGAGGACTATTCCAGGAAGAGGCAGCTGACGGTGAAAGGTGAAAAGTTGTGTTGGAAGAAGAGCTATAAGCTAAGGATGGCAGAAGAAACATGAGCTATGGGTATGAGAGTAGGGAATGATGTTGGAGAAAGAAAAGGAAACTGGATGATGTGAAACTTTATTAAAGGCATTAAAGGTAAGATGCTTCAAAAACTATGTGTCCTTTTGAGTACTGATTGCTTCCAAATATGATTATTTTCCAAACTTAAAATACAAAAACACCGATTGGGATATATCATTCAATTGCTATTTTTAATACTTAGATATTAAAATCCATGTGGATGGTTTTTATACCTGTTTTCAAGATTTTTGCCTACTTGCTGTTGTATTCATGTAGCCGTGATTTCTCATTGATTTTCTTTCAATACTGACCATAAAGGACATCAAAATTAGCATTACTTTGAGGAAACTAAAACTTTCATTCCCTCACTAAAAAAAAATAAGCAAGAGTCATTTGAAATTTTGGACTGCTACTATTCAATGGATAGGAGACAAAGATTTCAATGACTACATGAATAAGACCTATTTCTACAAAGCTCTCTCCAAGGATCTAAGTGGAATCTCAGAGGCTGGTGTGAATTTAGTAGATTCTAAAATTTGAAAGATGATATTCACCTTTGAACACACTCTGAAGGATTGATAAATTCTGTCAGGTGAGATTTTTTAACTAAAATGGCTCATCTGTTTTCTCTTGGGTGGGTCTGACCTTGCATTTTACTTTGTGTGTGTTCATTATTCTTTTCAACAATATTTCCCATAGTGTTTTATGAATTTTCCCATCCATGTTGAGTAAGCAGATATCTGCATTAGATGTTGATATGGTTTGGCTGTGTCCCCACACAAATCTCATCTTGAACTGTAGTTCCCATAATCCTCACAGGTTGTGGGAGGGACTAGGTGGAGATAATTGAATCATGGGGATGTTTTCTCCCATCCCGTTCTTGTGATAGTGAGTTAGTTCTCACGAAATCTGATGGTTTTCATAAGGGTCTTCCCCCTTCGCTGGGCACTCATTTCTGTCCTTCCTGCCACCATGTGAAGAAGGACATGTTGCTTCCCCTTCTGCCATGATTGTAAGTTTCCTAAGGTCTCCCCAGCCATGTGGAACTGTGAGTCAATTAAACCTCTTTCCTTTATAAATTACCCAGAATAGGGCAGTTCTTTATAGCAGCGTAAGAATGGACTAATATGTTAAGGTTTGTATCCGTTCTTGTTAAATCAGAAGACAGAAATCACACATTGATTTCAACAATGTAATAGAAAAGATTATTGATGATTACAGGGGATTGAAGTAATGGGGGTAGCTTGATACTCAGGAATAAAGAGAACGCTACAAAGAACAGGAAAGCTGAAAATAATAAATAGCTGTTAACTCCACGGATAGGAATCATACCGAAAAAGTCACTCCCACCCTAGGCCTAGAATCCTTGCTTTGTGGGAGAGGCAGTTGCCTGGCCTACTGGGTGGCTTTCACTGAGGTGTCCTACCCAAATTTCACTGAGGTACCCTATGAAAAAGGCTCCAGAAACTCCAAGAGGGATGAATGGGGAAAGCCAATCACTGGTAGTTTCCAGGCCTCAGATCTCTCTGAAACTCACAGCGGGTGCTGTAGAGTTGTCCACAGAGAGATGCTATCTCTAGCTAGCAGCCACTTGCTGCAGAAAACAAAAGCACCCTAGGACAAGGAAGAAAGCCCTTTCCTTCTCTCGTGTACTCAGCCCTACTACCAGGACACTCTACCGAAAATTTGTACCCTCCTGCCAACTGGCAAAGGAGAAATTCTCCAGTACAATACATAGCAATGAAGGGTGGATTTGTAGCTGAGATTCAAGAGATTGGTATTTGGCACAAAGCACTTCTGATGGCAGTAACCATCAGAGCTTCTTCATAGTGATGACAACTATGTGTTTCTAACTTTAGCACTACATGACATTCAAATGTCTTGTTCTTTTTCTTCACGTTTTTATGTGCACAGAAATCGTTTCTCCTGTGCTATATCCAGCCATTTCTGCAACTATTTGAAACTATTCTGAAACTATTTGTAGAAAGTTGCCAGAAATTTCTCAAGGGTTGAGACCGATGAAATAAAATTATTGTTGCAACAATAACTTCTTTTTACTTCCTGGAGAAAGTGTTAAGCTAACACTAAAAAATATTTTACGGCATTCTGATGAACACTTTCCTGGACATTTGAGATGGTCCCATTTTCATGGACGTTACATGGTCCTCAGCATTGAAAGAGGTTAAAAACAACCTTCATTATCTGTGTGTATTGTTCAGCAGGTGCTTTTATAGACACAGTGTCATTATGTCATGGCAACAACAATCCATGTTAGTTTTTACTTTCCACTTTATAAATGCCAACAATGAGACCAAAAGAGATGTTTAAAACATATAAAAGTCATATAGTCAATAGGTGTTAAAAAGAGATTTGCACTCAAGTCTATCATATTCCATGAGATTTCCACTCTGCCTTTGCCATTCTAAGCGTGATCTATGGACCACCACGTTGATATCACCTGAAATATTGGGAGAAACACAAAATCTCAGGTAGCATCTGAGACCTAGTGAATCAGAATCCGAGTTTTCACAAGTTCTTCAGGTGATTTATGTGCATATTAAATTCTGAAAAGCACTGTGCCATGCCTCATGGCTTTTTATCACATTGGTAATGTTTGTATATTCCAAGGTCCTATGCTGGATCCTGCTGAGATCGCCTGAAATTTGTAGTGTATTCTAAAATCAAGGTAATAAAATTCTCCAGAAGTCTTGAGTATAGTACTCAGTACACACATTTATAGCCACACACACACACACACACACACACACACACCACACCATGCAGAGAAAGAAAGAGAGATCTTACTGGGAAATGTAACAAAAATATAGATATTGTCATAGGAGGTTGATTTAATAATTTTTACACAAATAAGGTACACAATTTATTGTGATCAGCAGTGCAACCAGAAAAACAATTCCTCTTTTTCGTGTGAGAAATGTGAGACCCACATGCCAGGGGAAGAAAAAATACAATAATAAATTGTGGGTGTGGATGCCTTCATTATCCCCAGATTACTGATTGCCAGACTCTTTGTTTTTCTCCACTTTATTAAAACTCCAAAAATATTGAAAGGCCTCCAGGCATCATTTACTTTGCAACTGGAAAGAGCCTCTGGTGTCAAAGTATTAAATATATTTATCACTTCAAAGTCATTGCCCAGTGATGTTTGCATGTTTTTAATAAAGCAATAAACATTGTAGAAATAATGAAAAAACATTTCAGCGCAGACAGCAGGAAGCAGTAAACCAGACTACAGGAACTTATGCCTAGAGAGCAGTATTTTGATCACTCAAACAATTGGTGGCTGGCACTGCTGCTGTGTGCTTTCTGCTGCAGTTCTTGCTCTTGAAGTGTCCTTTCATTTCCTCCTATTCTATTTCAAAGATATTTTATTTAAAAACATTTATAGAAGATGTTTGAAACATATTCTTTATATATAATCTTTGAAAAAATCACCAAAGTATAAGTCCGTAATCCTGACATGCTGTATATTTGGGTGTGTTGATGCACTAAACCCCAGGGATGATGCTGTTGACAACATGGTTGTCCTTAAGCTTATTTTGAGTTGGGAATGGTGACCAGTCCAGGTACAGCTTATGTTCAGGTGATGTAATCAAAACTGACAAGGCTGGCTACTGGGAATTGGTAGGGAGCATCTCTCCAAGAAAAAGAAGTTGGGCTTTATTTTTTATACAGTCTGTTACACCATGCTGATTAACAGGTTGACCTATGGAATTAACCCTCCTAATTCTAGCTGCGTAACTCTGAGCAAGTTAGTTGACTTTTCTCCTGATGTTGTAATGAACGTAAAAAGAAGCAGCAATACTTTTCCAAATGTTTGGCAAGTACTCAAAAAAGTTCTTTGTAATGATTCTGCTCTTCTACTGTACATTTTATTGATATTATTTATCCATATGTGATCAAACATTCCTTAAAGACATGATTTTTCATGTTTGTTAAAATTCCATTGCTTGTTCCTACCATAATTTACATATTCCTGAGTTTACGGGACATTCAGGGAGTTTTTCACTATTTTAAATGGACTCTGACTGGTATTTTTACACAGCTATGTCTTGAAGTTCACTTGGACTTTAAATTTGTGAATCATTGACCAGAAGAACAGCTTACGACTGACTTAGGTTCTCAAGGATTTAAGCTACAAAGTGGTTGTGGAAGATTTTTGGCTATGAGATATATGTGTGCGTATGTGTATACATATATATATTCATATAGCAATAGACATATAGCTTTTATATATACATATATATAGATGTTAATATACATATATAAAATATTTTGGCTTTTATAGTATATGTTTAAACCGAAGTCATTTAGAACATAAAAGAATACTTTTAGCTAAGTCTTGTTTGTAATTCAACAACCCTGCTCTAAAGGGATTTTGCTATATGCATCTAAAATATTTTGGCTTTTATAGTATATATGTAAACTGAATTCATTTAGAACATAAAAGAACACTTTTATCTAAAGCTCGTTGGTAACTCAACAACCCTGCTCCATTCATGATTTCTGAGTATTTTCTAATATATCCTACATGATCTGCGGTGGAAGTCTTTCTGTCTTAGGAAATTTCTCTCTATATAAAACAGAAATACAAGAATTAGCCATCTAGAGATAACCACTTTCGCATTAACATGTTATCATCATTTATTTGGATTTTTAAGATCTAGAGGTTAAAGTGGTATTTCCTTTTTAACATACATTTTTAGATTACTAGTGAGGAAGAACATTTTAATGTTTATTATATAGTTTCTTGTGACTGTTGTAACAAATTCCCACAGACTTAGCGGCATAGGACTATAGATATGCGTTATTTCACAGCTCTGGGTACCAGAATCTGAAATCATAATAATCTCTGAGAGCTTGAACTTTGCACCTGATGTGTACATCAGGTGCGTCCATGTGGTCCACGGTCTTTTTAGGAGTTCAAAGTCTGCTGAGTGAGAAGATGATAAATAAGCAATACATAAAACTCATAATTGAAATAATGATGTGAGAGAGACTAAAGGGATATTTCCCCCCTATGGAAGAGTAGCAGGGTTCCTACTTCAGACGGAGTAAGAAATGAGCCTTTCTGTCTTTGAAATGGTGACACTGAAAGTGGAGGCATGAAAATCAAAAAGAGACTCTTTCAGGAAGGAGAAAATGATCACCAGTGACCAGTGCTGCTGAAAAAGGTTAGTAAGATGAGGAATGTTAAGTGTTCACCATCTTGGCAAGATGGCGGTCATTAGTATTCTTGGCAAGAGCAGTTTCGGTGGGTACAATCCAGATTGGAAAGCTCTTCTCCCCATCCCTACTCCCATATCATTGACACCTACAAGCCAGATCCAATGTCTTTTTCTTCCACTGATCTTACTCTCTTGCTTGAACATGTTATTTAGACTTCTTTCCAGACTCAGACAGACAGGTTATTATGAACTTTGCTTTAACTTCAAGGCAATCAACTTTGCTTATTTTTGTTAAAGCTAAAAAAAAATAGCAGGGGAAAAATGGGATTTTTGTCTAAATCTATAGAAGCTAATTCTAATTTTAATTGTATAGCTCTATAAAATTAATTTAACATTTATTTCAAAGTGTGATATTTAAAACTTCTCTAATATATCTACACATATTACTACTGATCAGAATTGTTTGCAAAACTGAAAAAAATTGTTTACCAAACCTAATTCATATGAAATTAAAGTTTTCAAAACTAATTAAAGATTTTGTTCTGTGGAATATTTTCAGTTTCTTTAAAAAATAATATTTTTATTCTTACGGTCACACTTAACCTCTTAATAAAGAAGAAACTATAGATTTATAGAGGCAACAGGATTATTTTAATAGACTTACAAATCTAAGTGTTACTGCTTTCAACTCTTGATCTCCTATAAAATGCATCTTTTAGGATTACATAAAGGACAAAATTGTATCATAATATGTACTCAGGGAGTGAAATGGCAGGATGGCTTTTACCCAATATAACCACAGATATGACTTAATGTTATTTAATTGCTATCACTTGTAAATGTGTAATATAAGGAAGAAATATTCATATTTGTATTGGCTTTAAAGCCATTAGCATTATCACAAGTCATATTAATTACTTGGATATGGGGTAGCTTATTTATGCCTCTCAGCATGGAGCCATGATCTGATAAATAGGTGAAACCTATTTTTGCTGTCATGAATACTAATACAAGATTTAGAGTAAAGAAAGCTGAGGACGTTTTGTGCAGAGCAGTTATATGAAATCTACATCACTATGGTAAAAATAATGTCTCTCACTGAGCACTCGTAAAATTCCATTTAAAACAAAATGAAGATTTTTAAAAGTTGCTACCAAATTTGCTTTCCAAATAATGCCCAAATAAACTATATTTTACCTGAAATTATCCTCCCAACCCCTGACTCAAAACGCTATATTGCAAAAACATCCACCCTAGGAATTTCTACTCATTTTTTAGAAAATGGAAACTGTATTACTTAAATATTATGAGTGTATAAAACATGTAAGAGCAGTTAATAAGATAAAAACAAATGTCTCTGTACTCACCACAGGACTTAAGAAATTAGGTATTTTAGAATTCCCCAGTGTACCCAACCTGGTACCATTTACCTTTTTTGCACACATGGGAAAGTATGATTCTGAATACTATGCTTATCTTTTTCTGCTTTGCTTTGCGTTATTAACACCAATGTATAAAACTGACAAACAATAAAATATGTATTACTGCCTGTATTTTTTCATGCTTCTAATTTTACACTCTAAATTATTTTTTTGAGAATTATCCATATTAGTGATACAGATGTACTGTAATTTTTCACTGCTGTATAGTATTCCATTATTTAAACAATTGCAATATACTGATCCATTCTTCTGTTGATGGACATTTGGACTATTTTGAGTTTTCTGCTCTTACATACAATATTGTTATGGACGTGCTTACACATAAACTCTGATGTAATATGCATGCACAAAGATCTTTATAGCCACAAGTACCTGACAGCTCTAGGACTGGAACTGCTGGTACTTGGAGTTTATCCAATAAGATTTAGTAGATTTCATCAGTTTTTCCAAGTGACTATACTGATTTTACAGTATGACATATAGTAAATAAATTTCTATCACCTTATAGCACTTACGTTACTTATAAGTGCTATAAACTCACTTAATTTTGGCCATCTGGTAGGTCTGACCATACCTTCATTCTGGTTACAATGTGCATGTCCCTGATTAATAATAAAGCTGTACATAATTTTATTTAGCAAGCCATCTATGTTTCATCTACCAGATATGGTTGTTTATATTTTTGGCCCATTTTTTCCCATGGGGTTATATTTTTCATACAGATAAGTAGATATTTGGTGTATCAATAATACTAATCTTTGTCATATAAGTGCTGCAAATGTTTTCTGCAAACCTGTGCCTTGCCTTAAAATGTTCTATTCTCTTAGAATAAAAGAAAGTCTTAATTTTAATCAAATGAAAATATTAATTATTTAATTTGCTTAAACATGTCTGTGTCTTTACATACAAATGGCCAACAAGTATATAAAAACATGTTCAACATAACTAATCATTAGGGAGATGCAATTAATACCACTATGAGATATCACTTCATTCCTATTAGAATGGCTATTGTCAAAAAGACAAAAAATAACAAGTGTTATTAAAAATGTAGAGAACAGGGAACCCCCGCACACTGTTAGTGAGAGTGGAAATTAATACTGTTATTATGGAAAACTGTATGGAAGTGTGTCCAAGGTGGTTGGGGTACAGCTTGCCTTTATACATTTTAGGTAGACATAGTACATCAGTCAATACATGTAACATTTACATTGGTTCCATCTGGAAGGGCAGGACAACTCGAAGTGGGGGCTTCCAAGTAATAGGTAGATTTAAACATATTCTGATTGGCAATTGATTGAAAGTGTTATTATCAGTGGAAAAGATTGTCTGGGTTCCGATAAGGGGTTGTGGAAACCAAAGTTTTATCCTGCAGATGAAGCCTCCGGGTAGCAGGCTTCAGAGAAAATAGATTGTAAATGCTTCTTATCAGACTGGAGGTCTGTGTCGATGTTAATGTTGAAGGGGTATAACGAAGAATGCCCAACCCCTACTTCCCATCATGGCCTGAACCGGTCTTTCAGGTTAAATTTTGGAGTGCCCTGGCCGAGGAGGGAGTGCCTTCAGATGTTTCGGGGGTGGTGGGGAGCTTCAAATTTTATTTTTGGTTTACAGTTAAGTGAAATAAATCAGGCACAGAAAGACAATTACCATGTGATCTCATACATATGTGGACTCAAAATTGAACTTACAGAAACAGAGAATAGAACGGTGGTTATCAGGTGTTGGGGATGGGAAGAAAGGTTGGGAAGGGTGCTGGTCAAAAAACACAAACGTTTAATTACAAGGAATAAGTTGAAGACATCAATTGCACAATGGGTGACTATAGTTAATAACAATGTATTGAGCTATTGAAACTTACTATGAGAGTAGATTTTAATTGTTCTCACCATGAAAAAATTATTTGTAAGGTGACATGTATGTCAATTTGCTCTATTTATACATTCCACAATGTATACATATTTTGAAACAACATGTTGCACATATTAAATATATACAATTTTTGTCAACTGAAAATTACCTGTGTCTTAAGAATCTTTGCCACTCCAGAGTTTTTAAAAACTCCTCCTTATTTGGCTTCCAAAAAAATCTTATAGATATCATTCATATTTACGACCTTCCTCTCCTTTGTTCCTTTTGAATAGTGCCTTAAAAGGAAATCCAGCTTCATTTTTTTTTTCTTATGTAGATAACTGATTATCCTAGCCCATCACCTCCCTACTGATGTGCAGGGTTTGCTCTCTGATTTCTTAGCTTCATGGTTTTGCTTCTTGCTTTTATTGTGTTCTAGTGTTCTATTAGCCTGTCCTCTCCCAGAGTGTATTGTTTGATAAGTATTGATAACCACAAGTGTAAGTTCTGTCTCTTCTTTGACTTCAAGAATACCATACTGATTTTTGACCATTAATTCTTCCATGCATACTTTAAAATCAGTATTGTCAGATTTCATTGAGAGATCTCATTCAAATTTTACTTAGAATTTCATTGGTCTATAGAGCAGCTTCTCATGAATTGGCATCTTTATAGTAGTGTGAACCCAAAGGTATCTGAGACAGGTTTCAATCAATTTAGGAAGTTTATTTTGCCAAGGTTAAGGACATGCCCACGACACAGCCTCAGGAGGTCCTGATGACATGTGCCCAAGGTGGTCGAGGTACAGCTTGCTTTTGTATATTTTAGGAAGACATAATGTATTAATCGATACATGTAAGATTTACATTGGTTCGATCTGGAAGGGTGGGACACCTTGAACTGCGGGGTGGTAGGGAGGGCAGAAGGAGCATAGGGGTCTTCCAAGTCATAAGTACATTTAAACATACTCGGATTGGCAATTGGTTGAAAGAGTTATTATTAGTAGAAAGGAATGTCTGAGTTGAGATAAGGGATTGTGGAGATCAAGGTTTTATCCTGCAAGTGAACACTTCAGGTACCAGGCTTCAGAGAAAAATAGATTGTAAGTGTTTCTCATAAGATTTAAGGTCTGTGTTTATGTTAATGCTGGAGGGGTATAATGAGGCATGTCCAACACCCTCTTCCATCCCGACCTCAACTAGATTTTCAGGTTAATGCTGGAATTCCCTTGGCTAAGAAGACGGGTCCATTCAGATTGTTGAGGGGCCTTAGAATTTTTAGAATTTTATTTTTAGTTTACACTGGAGTTTTCTCCTAAGAACATGATATATTCCTCCATTTTTATAGGACTTTTTGATATTGTTAAATGTTTTATCATTTTAAGTTATAATATTTTTGCAAATTTCTCATTAGAGTCATTGTTAGGTACTCTATATATTTGTTACTATCATGTCCTATTTATTTAAATTATATTTTCTTTCTGATTGTTGCTGTAGTAAATAAAATAAATAGTTTTATTTTATGTTGATCTGGCAAACATGATCATCTATTTGATAAATTTTAATTATGATTTGGTAGGTTCTAAGATATTTATACATGGAAATTACAGTATATTTTCATTGTAACAGTTTTGATCTTCCTTGAAGAGTTTTTTTTTAACTAACAGCTTTACTGTGGTATAGTCCAAGTACCATAAAATTCACCCTTTTAAAATATACGATTCAGTGTTTTTATGTGTATTTCCACAATTGTGTAACCATTACCACTACCTAATTTTATAACATTTTCACCACCCAGAAGGAAAGCATGTGTCCATTAGCAGCAACTCCCATTCCCCCACCCCTTATCTTAAGCTACCACTTAGGTATGAATTCACTATTCTGGATATTTCCTTGAAATGAAATCATGCAATGCGTGTTTTTTGGTACCTAGCTTCATTTGTCCAGCTTAATGGTTTCAAAGTTTACCTGTGTTGAAACACATATTAGAACTACATTCATTTTTAGTGCCAAATGATACTCCATTGCATGGACACAACACATTTCATTTATCTATTCACCACTTCATGAGTATTTGGGTTTGTTTCCATTTTTTATTTCTTATGAATAATGCTGCTGCGAACATTCATGGACAAGTGTTTGTGTGGACATCATTTTTCTTGAGTATAACCCAAAGGGTGGAATCGTTGGGTCACGTGGTGATTCTATGTTTAGCATGTTGAGGAACTGCCAGACTGCTTTAAAAGGGACTGTGTCATTTTAGAGCATTCTTGGACATTGCAACTTCAAGCATGTCTTCTGTTGCTTTCTCTCTTCTCTTTCTTGTATTGAGTTATACATATGTTACATCTTTTGAAATTGTTCCACAGTCCTCTGATGTTCTGTTCTGCTTATTTGTTTTATTTTATTTTGTTTTTACATTTCAATATGGAAAGTTTCCATTGACAACTCTCCAAGCTCACTAAATATTTTCTTGTCAGTGGCTTGTCTACTAATGAGTCTGCGGAGGGCATTCTTTACTTGTTACAGTGTTTTTGATTGATTTCTTGCATTTCCTTCTGATTTTGCTTAGAGTGTCTGTCTTTCTGCTTCTCTTGCCCATTTGTTCTTGAATGATCTCTGCCTTTCTCCATTAGACCCCTTATTATATTAATCTTTGTGATTTTAAATTCCCTGACTGAGAATTCCAATATATGTGTTATATCTGGATCTGGTTCTGATGCTTGCCTTGTCTTTTCATACTTTTTTTCCTTGCCATTTTTCATTGCTTGTAATTTTTGTTGATAGCTGAACATGTTGCATTGGATAATAGAAACTGAGATAAGTAGGCCTTTTGTGTGAGAATTATGTGAATATAGCTAGAAGTTAGGCTGTATTTAATGTTCCTTGTAGTTATACATGCGATAGATTTGAAATTCAGCTAGTCTCCTTGTGCTTGTCTTCCATCTTCATTTTGGGGTTCCCTGAGAACTTATCCTTAGAGACTGTGTCTTTTAACTTTTTAGCTGTAATTCACTGTTATTATGCTGGAAACTGTGTTGATATGGTAAGGGGTGGGAGTTACTGTGCTATAATTTTCCAATTAAACCATTAATGGGCCTGTGTCTCTGGCTGTGACCCTCACAAGTGTTTCCTCAATGGTGTAGCTTTTTTCCTCTTGGCTACCATATTCCAAACTATTTCCTTGAAACCCTGGCCTCTTTTGATATTATTTTTCTCTCTTCTTTATGAAATAGAGGAAGACTAGAGGGAAGTGGGATGGGTAGAAATCTCTCCCTGTGGCTGCTGAACAAGGCTCTTTTCATCCTCTGCAGAGCAGGCCATTGTTAAGGAGAAGGCTATGGGCTTAGTTTACTATTATTATTCATTTCTTTCTGCCTGAATCACCAGGGCGTCTTGCTTGGATATTCAGCATGAGAACCTGGGGAGTTTTCTGAAGGTAAAACACATAAAAGTATGGGTTCCCATAAGACTACAGCCCAAGCAGTTGCTCAAACCCATGTTATCCCACATTCAGTATTCAGAAATTTTGAAAAATTATAGGACAATGGGTTTTCATGCCACTGCAGAGTAACAGACCCATCATACTGAAGCAGCAAGGTTTGCAGCAGAGAAAGAGGTTAATGGTCATAGGGGACAGAGCAAAGAGATGAGAGGAGACCTCAAATCCATCTCTCCAAAGAGTTCTGGGCTGGGGTTTTAAGGGATCGTGGAAGGTGAGGGGCTGGAGAATTGGGGTTGTTGACTTGTCAGGGTAAGGGAGATGAAGTCCTCAGGATATGGAAACTGCATTCTTTGGTGAGTCAACTCCTGTGGGATCCTTCAGACTAGCTGGCATAAGTATTTCATTGGTATGCAGGACCTGAAAGAATGTCTCAAGTGGAAAACATAACATTTTATAATGTTCAAGTTGCTATCTGTAGAGCAGTTAAGGGAAACTATAATCTTGTAACTGGGTCTATGTGATTCTAAGGCAATAGGCACCAAGCAAGTACAAGGAAGCAGGTCAGAGAGTAGGCTGACCTAATCATTAACCCTGCATGTGCTGCAAGCTTGATTTACTTTCTTTCCCCCCTCATTCTTGATTAATTTTATAAAGTTGATAAGGATGGTTTCAGTCCACATGGGTTTGATCATACTTCAATCCTGAGGTGAGGAGATTATACTTCAATCCTAATCTACTAGAAATCAGACCAAGACTGCTCCAGCTTTTTCCTTCTGGCAAAGGGCATAATTGGGATAGGAGTCAGGATTAAAGTCATGAAATTGCCTGTCAGTGACCTGCAAGTATTTACTAGTGCACAGTACGGGATCTGGGAGGTGAAGCATGAACACATTAGTGCATCTGTCCACTGTCCTAACATAGCATTTAATTGCACACTGGAGTATAAGTTAAATTTTAGCCCTTATTGTCAGAATTATAAGCCCAAATTTTAAAATTTTTTGTAAAATAGATAGAAAACTTTGGGGTACTCATGAGCTCTTACTGCCACACAGAGTCCGTTCTGTCAGTTTTATGATCTCTATTTAAACATTAATGCTGGTCAGTTGTTGTATCTAAACCCTAAGAGGGTGGGTATATAACAAGGTGTGTCTGAATTTCCATCCTATCATTGTCAGGAACTCTGTTTTAAGGGTTGGTTTGGGAGGTGAGGGTCCTATGGCCACAAAAGGGTCAGTTCAGTTGGTAGGAGGGTTTAAGATTTTATTTTTAGTTTATCTTCCCCCATTTTTAGCCAAGATCTGACAGAGGCAGCATTAATGTCCAAACTTATATTTTGTCCCATATTGACAGGGTGGTGTGGCTACATACCCTGGATCCATCCTGTTTCTTGGTGGGGACCCTACGCCCAAAGGATTTAGAGCCAAAATACTTAGAAGCAATTAAACATTCTAGGACAGGTGGGAATGGAGGTGAGCATGTACTCACTAACCCTGAAGGCCTTTTAATCAATAGAAGAGCCCAAACCAAAAGCCAAAAGTAAAATTACAGAATTTAATTCTGATCTTAGAAAGAGATTTGTAGCAATTAACCATACAAAACATAGCATTTTGTTAAACCCATTTGAGTTAAGGAATTTAGAGAAGCAAAGATCCTCAATTTGTCAGCTGTTTAGATATCTGTGTGCCCATCCTTGACATGGGGGCTCTGAACTTATAAACACCAGGGTTTGCAGCAGAGAAATAATTTTATGATTAAAGGGCACCAAGGAGATGGTAGGAGACTCTCAAATCCATCTTCCTGAGGAATTCTGGGCTGGTTTTTGTTTTTGTTTTTGTTTTTTTCCAGAGTCTCGCTCTGTAACTAAGCTGGAGTGCAGTGGCGCAATCTTGGCTCACTGCAACCTCTGCCTCCCGGATTCAAGGGATTCTCCTGCCTCAGCCTCCCAAGTAGCTGGGACTATAGGCGCGCGCCACCACATCCAGCTAATTTTTGTATTTTTAGTAGAGACAGGGTTTTGCCATGTTGGCCAGGATGGTCTTGATCTCTTGACCTCGTGATCTGCCCACCTCGGCTTCCCAAAGTGCTGGGATTACAGGCATGAGCCACTGTGCTCGGCTGGGCTAGGGTTTTTAAAGGGATCATGGAGGATGAGTGGTTGGAGAATTGGAGCTGTTGATTGATAGCGACTAGGGGCATAAAATCATCAAGATATGAAAACTGCATTCTTTGGTGAGTCAGCTCCTGTGAAGTCCTTCAGACCAGTTGGAATCACTGGGGTCCTTCACACCAGCTAACCTTAGTAGCTGCATTGGTATGAAGGACCTGAAAGAATATCTCGAAGGAAACACTTAACATTTTATCATATTCAAGTGGTTATCTATAGATTATCACTTGATTATATTAAGGGGGATTATAATCTTGTATGATATAATCTTGTAAGTATAATCTTGTATGTATAATCTTATAATCTTGTATGTATAATCTTGTATGTGATTCTGAGGCAAGGGGCATGAAACAGCTATGAGGAAGCAGGGCAGGGAGCAGGCAGACCTCATGGTGAATGCTACTTGTGCTGCAAACTTGGTTTTCTGTTTTTTTGTTTTTTTCCCCTTTCTTCTTCCCTGATTAACTTTATAAAGTTTATAAGGATGGTTTCAAAATTATCATTGGCTGTAGAGTTTATAGAAATGGTTTCAAAATTTTCATTGGCTAAAAACAGAAAAAAATGAGCAACTCAATTTAAAAATGGGCAAAAGACTTAAACTGACATTTCTCCAAAGAAGCTATACAGATGGCCAATAAGCAAAAAAAGATGTATAACAGCACTAATTATCATTAAGGAAATGCAAATAACCATTTGATTTTCATTTGAAGTGTGTGATATCACCTCACAATGATTAGAAAGGCTTTTTTTTTTTTTTTTTTTATATCAGAAAATAGCAAGTGTTGTTGAGGATGTGAAGAAATTGGAATCTTTATGCATTGCTCCTGGGAATGTAAAAAAGTCTAGCCACTGTGGAAGGCCATATGGCAGTTGCTAAAGAAATGTAACGTGGGGAAACTATATCATGCAGCAATTCTGCTTCTGGAAATATACCCAAAAGAGTTGAAAGCAAAGACTCAAACAGCTATTTGTACACCAATGGGTACAGAAGCATTATTCACAATACTCAAAGGTGAAAGCAACACAAATTTTCATTGACAGACGAACAAATAAACAAAATGTGGCTTAGAAATACAACCGAATATTACTGAGCCTTAAAAAGGAAAGAAATTTGGACATATGCTACAACATGGATGAAGCTTGAAGCCATTATGATATGTAAAGAAGCTGGTTACAAAAGAACAAATATTATATGATTCCACTTATGTGAGACACATAGAGTGATCAACTCAAAGGGACAGAAAGTAGGGTAGTGGTGGCCAGGGGCTGAGGAAGGGGCAAATGAGAAGTTACTGTTTAAGGGGTACAGTATTTCAACTTGGAGAGATGAAAACACTCTGCAGATACCTGGTGGTGATAGTTGCATGGCTCTGTGAATGTACTTCATGCCACTAAGCTGTATACTTGAAGAGGTCAAAACGATAAATTTTGTTATTTTAATTTTATTACATTAAAAATATATACTGTTTAAGTCTTCTTACCAGTTTGTGGCTCCAGTGGCTTTTGTTCCAGGTAAGTAGATCTCAGCTGTTTCTCTCTGAATGTATCTATTTCTCCAGATTTCAGGATGTGGTTTGCTCTGAATCCTCAGTTCTCTGATGGGTCCAAAAAAAAGTTGTTGACTTTCAGTTTGTCCAGTTTTAGCTTGTGTGCAGTGGAGTGATGACTTCCAAGTTTTTTACATGTCAGAGTTAACATTTTATACTCCCACCAGCAGCATATGAGAGTTCTAGTTTCTTCAAGTCTTTATCTTTTCAGGATCCTAAACCACATTTCCCCCTAATGTCTTGCTGTAATAACTAAGATCTCCATTGTCTGTACTGTAATATAATTGAAAATGTTGCAACCACATTGACTTATAAGTGATCTAAAAAGAATGTGTTCAACTTTTCACTATTATGTGTATTTCCTGTAGATATCTTTGGGAAAGCATCACACTCAATGAAATAGTTTTAGAAAGGTCAATTTCATGGAAAGATTTATCTGTCATGCCCAACTAACTTTTCCAACATCAGAGTCATTGTATGGTTAACAAAAAAAAAAATGGTAATAAAATTATGTGAAATTGGGAAACTTTAAGCAAGGATAATTGCTCCATTTTCCAAAAGTTATTATAGAATAAAGATATTTAGGGTGCTTTGTGCCCTACTACTTTTTAAATAATTCTTACTAACTGAATAAAAATTTTAGGACATGAGACTGTTAATTAATTTCTTAATATTCAACAAAGAATATATTTTAAAAATGTTTTATAGCTATCTTTATTTGAAAAAACATGGTAGAGGAGAAAATAGAGAAGTGCTTTTATTTATTCTCAAAAAGGCATATACAGAAAGATTAAAAATTGGCTTGGCTGTAATTGTGTCTTGATTTACTGTAGCATTTAAGTGGATGCCTTTATAATTATAGCCATCACCAAGGCAGTAACAATAATAATTTTAGCAGCATGTATTCTAATTTATAAAACTGTAGCCCTTTGACTAAAGGTTTTGTACTTAAAAAAAAAAAAAATTGTGAAACTACACAACTACGTTAGAAGCAATATAAACCAAATTGTTTTGATTAAGTTGCCTTTCAAGCTAATAATAATATGGCAAATTGCTAGTTTATTAGATCATTTCATTGTATTGCCCAATTCACCACTGTAATTTCCCAGTTCTACTTCCTGTGCTCTGGAGCATTTTTATCTGTTCAGCTTAATGGGTTTAGCTTTAACATAAATTGAACTCCTAATCCAATTTCCTTCTTTTTAAAACAGTTTTCTTCTCAACTGACTTCATTTTATACCCTTTCATGCTGTTCCCTGACTGTTTGCATTTTATATTTGCAAGTAGAATATGACTACAGTAAGGTTAATAATTATCTTAGGACATTATCATTTTTCAATGAATGGCTATATAACATGAAATCGGAATTCACACTGTGCCCATCTAACTAACATAGCTGAGTGGAGACAAAAACTAATCAAAGTATGCAGCGACATACATTATATGGCCAATAAATATATATTGAGTGCCTACTATGTTCTATAATACTTTAGATCTATGAATTCAAGAGTGAGTAAGATGCACATGGTGCAACACATTAATATTACAATTTATACCCTACATCATATGGATTTAAATTTGCTCTGTATATAATTGTGTTAGAAATTCAATTTTAATGAAACATCTCAAACTAAAAGAATAATACATAAATCTATACTTACACCAAATGCATACATATGTATATACATATATAAATGTGAATACACACGTGTAAATGTGAATACACACATGTGTGTATATATATACACATATATACATAACACAGGAGAAGGAAAAACCTCTTCCTTACAGAGATTTACAGAGAAATCCTTTATTACAGAGAAGTACTAAACAATAAATATAAATGGAATGATGCCGTTATAAAAATCATTCTTTTCCAATACCATGTTAATAAACATTCCAGGCAAAAATCAATGGATAGTAGAGCTATTGGGTGAAAATTTGATGGGAAAAGGCTACATGCACTGATTCTAAGTATTTTCCAACAGATTAGTTATTAATTGCAGAGGGAAAAAGGGTAACCTGACAGGAGAGAGACAAAGAAACCTGGCAGAAGCCAGACTGAATCAAGTGAAGCAAAGTTACCATAAAAAATATTGAGCTAAACTGTCATCATATGCCTCCTGATGGAATACACAGGTCAATTCCACTACATGATCTGGTTGAACAAATGTGAAGAGCAATCCGTGAATTCCGTGAGCAAGAGTCCATTGTCTTGCTTCGTTAAATCATCTTTCTGTCAGAGGCAATGCTGCTGGAATGCCATGCTGGTGTATATGATGCTCTGTGCAGCTGTGGATGGAGCCTTCCTAGAAGCATCTGTTGGTGTGCATTGCATCTTTTCATGGTTCTCACTTGCATACTTTGTAATTATTTCCTGTGACCTGACTAACTTGGACTAGAAGTCATGGCAGGTGGTGGTAGCAAATCCTGCAGAGAACCGGCAGCCCCTTCAAGGCAGCTGTCACAAAAGAGGCCATTAGAGTTTCCTCAGGCAAGAAGACACGAAATTCCCTCAGTGACTTCTGGCAAGTGAAGCCAGGCACAAGTCAGAAGTTTGAGAGATCTCCAGCTTTCTCAAATTCATATGTCTTCATGATTTTCAGGATACCCCTCTATTATACTCAATGCCCTAGCTTTAACATATAGGATCCTATGTGATTATTAATTCAATTTAAATTGTGATTCAGCTACTCATAGGTTTAGATTTTGGGTTTAGTTTCAGCAACGTTGGTCCTATTAGCTACAAGAGTTAAGGGTTTCTTTCACAGTTGTAATATAAACTTTCTGACATTTTTTCTTTTTGCTTGGGTATTCAGGTGGATTTTTAAAATCCCAAACTCATCATTTTCTTTCCCAAGTTCTCCAGAACACTTGGAAGCAACCAGTCAGCTCCACCACTTTTTAAATTTTTCAATAAAAATATTCTATGTTAGCAATTACTTGGCTATCCAAAACATTGTTACCTGTAAGGCATCTGGTTATGGAAGTCTACAGGTTATTTAAGCAATGCTTTTGCCAGTGCATGTCATAGGACTACTAGTGCCCGCCTTTCCACTGGTGAAGGAGTCATTAGCAGCTTTAAAGCAAATTGAATCAGAACTAATTCCAGATAGCCCAGATCTCAATCAAAGAACATGTCTTAAGGTTCTATTCTCCTGGAACAACTTCAGGATTAATGTCAGTATTAAAGTTTGATCCAGGAATGGACTAATGGATTCATTGTGGGGATTAGACCTCCCACAGTTGTGAGAGCTGGCGGAAAAGTCTATGGAAGGGTCTCACCTGCATGTCAGGAGAAGGCCCTAGAGTCTTCAAGGCTGCTGAGCTGGCAGTGAGGAAGAAGTGCTGGGTGTAAAGCAAGGGAACATGAGGACACACTGGAATCAACCAGAGCAAAAGCACATCAGCTTCACATGACCACCAACCCTAACATTGCATATGACTGGCAGAAAGGCCCAAGCCCTTTGCCATCAGCTGCAGGATTGATAACCCTGAAGGAGGAGCTCCATGGGAGCTGGAGGAGCTGGGGACCTGGCTGCGGCCCTCACCAAAAGGGGCATGAACGAATTATGACAATATGCATGAGCCCCACCAGGGCCTGGCAAACCACACCAACTTTCCCAGTGTGAAGCCACTGCTGCTTCACATTTACCCTGCACATCTCATACAGAATTTCTCTTGTGGCCAGCTTAACTCAGAATTAAACAGGGAATAGAAATCCAGGCAACGATTCAATACAATAGCATCACAGCATTTTCCTCAGAGAGATCAATGGGTTAAAGGTAGAGGAATAGTGAAGTGTTTTGATCATTTGACCTCGAAGGCACTACTTGATTAAATTGAGTTGCCAGTCGATAAGCAAGATCACATAATGTGCACCAATAGATAATGGCTGAATCTATTTCATTTTATTTGCTTTCTCTGGACTATTGGTCAGTTTGTCAACTCTTTTGACGCACACACAGACAAGGAGAGTTTTTCCAGAATCTTTTTTTGATGCCTGAGGTTAAATAAAGATGCAGTTCTTTAAGAAATTAAGTAATTTATAGTGTTTAAGAGCAAGGTCCCTGGAGAAGCTTTTTAAAGGATAAAACCTGGTCGCCCTATTTACTAGCTATATCATCCTGCACAAGTCTTTTAACCTGTCTATGCCCCAGCTTTCTCTTTTATAAAATAGAGATAAAATACACACCTATCTCAGGGATGTTGTGAGGATTAAATGTGTGGGTACATACATGAATAATTATGTACATTTAAGTATTCATACATATGGACATAACACATATATGGACATATATATTAAGTGCTATATAAATATAATAATTACAAATGAAAGTATTATCCTTTTCAAGCATCTTTATATTTTTTTAAATGGGGAGAATAATAGTCAGTTTTTCTTATAGCCTTATTTCATAATAAAGTGAAACTTATCTGTGTGATTCACGTGGAACGGCTTTTACTTGATACACATTCACTAAATAATCATTGCCTTCAGTGCCTTTGCACTTTTTGGCAAAACACATAAGTCATACTGCATGGTGTCAAGACTGCCATCTTAGTATAATGCTAAACAATGTAAATACATTCCTTGTAAACCCATAGATCAAATTATTTAAGTACTATTTCACATTGGGAAATAAAGTAGTTAATATTGTATTTACATTTTTTATTTTACATGAAGTTTGTCTACATTTGAATACTTCCATTTCACATCAATCAGGTCTTTTTGTTTGTTTGTTTTCTTGCAGATAAACGTGCTAGAGAACCTTCTGTTCTAATAGTCAGTCTCTGACCCTGGTTCCTGACCCATAGCTCCTAAGATCTTTGGGATTTCTTGACTGTTAGGAGCATCTAACACAGAGCTCCCAAATACCTTGAAATTTGCTGGGTGAAGGCAGCATCTTTTGTTCTAATGAGGGGACGCTAATGAGTGGCTCCTGGATAGCCTCAGGATGGGGGCTGGTGATTAAAGGAAACAATCATGTGATTAGAGGGTTGGAACTTTCAGTTTTACCCACTGACCTCCAGGGAGTGGAGAGGGGCTAAAGCTTGACTTGATCATCAATCGCTAATGCAGTAATCAATCATGTCTATGTAAGGAAACCTCTATTACATACCCTAAAACAGAGATCGGAGAACTTCTGGATTGCTGAACACTCTGGAGCTCCCTGGAGGGTGGTGCACCAAGAGAAGGCTTGAAAGCTCCGCACACCTTCCCACATACCCTGCGCTATGCATGTCTTGCACTTCAGGTTATTCATCTGTAGCCTCTCTCATATTCTTTATCAATATGCTAAACTGGTAAGCGTAAGTAAGTGTTCCTCTAAGGTTTGTGGCCCACAGAGCATATTAATCACCCTTAGGAGGGGCTAGTGGGAACCCTGATTTATAACCAGTCAGCTGGAAATGTAGTTGGCAACCTGCTACTTACAATTGGCATCTGAAGGGGAAGGATCTTGTGGAACTGAGCCCTTAACCTGTGAGACTGGACTGTAACTCCAGCTAGAAAATACTACAATTGAGTTAAATTGTAGAACACCCAGTGGGTTTCCACCAGATAATTATTGTTCATGAAGAGAAATCCACATACATTTTGTGGACCAGAGGTGAAGCGTTTTGTGTTGAGTGTGGTATTGAGTGTGAGACTGGGAAAAACACTTCAGTTTTTCCTAGTTCTGATAACATTCAAATAAAAATTATGAGATGAAAATAAATTCAAAAGAATGAAATTCATACCAAGCATACTCTTAGACCACAGTGCAATAATAATGGAAATCAATATCAAGAAGATCTCTGAAAACTACACAAATGCATGGAAATTAAACAACTTGCTCCCGAATAATTCCTGAGTGAACACTGAAATGAAATAAAAACAATTTTTAATTAATGAAAATCAGGACACAATTTACCAAGATCTCTGGAATACAGATAAAGCAGTGTTAAGAAGCAAGTATATACCCCTAAATGCCTTCATCAAGAAGTTATAAATAACTCAAAATAGCAATCTAATGTTACACCTAGAGAAACTTTTAGTTTTAGGAAAGCTAGCAGAAGGAAATTAATAACGGAAATTAGAGAACTAAATGAAATTGAGATGCAAAAATCTATACAAAGGATCAATGAACCAAGAGCTGGTTCTTCAAAAGATTAAAGAAGAGTGATAGACTGCTAGCTAGACTTAAAAAGAAAGAAGAAGATGCAATTAAGCACAACCAGAAATGACAAATATGACATTACAGCCAATCCCAGAGAAATACAAAAGATCCTCAGAGACTATTATGAATTTTCTATTATTAGAAAATCCAGAGGAAATTGGTAAATTTCTGGAAGCACAGAATCTCCCAAGATTGAATCAGGAAGAAAGTGACCACCTGAATAGACTAATAATAAGTTCCAAAATTGAATCCCTAATAAAAAATAGACCAACCAAAAAAAAACCCTGGACCAGATGGATTCACAGCCAAATTCTGCCTGAAGTTCAAAGAAGAGCTAGTACCAATTCTATTGAAACTCTTTCAAAACATCAAGAAGAGACTCCTCCCTAACTCATTCTGGGAAGCCAGCACCACTCTGATATCAAAACCTGGCAAAAACACAACAAAAAAAGAAAACTTCAGACCAATATTCCTGATGAATATAGATGAAAAAAGTCCTTAACAATATACTAGCAAGCCAAATTCATCAGCATATCCAAAAGTTAACTCACCACTATAAAGTAGGCTTCATTCCTGGGCTGCAATGCAAATCAGTAAGTGCGATTCACCACATAAACAGAGTTAAAAACAAAAACCATGTGATTATCTCAATAGACATAAGAAAAACTTTCCATAAAATCCGACATCCCTTCATGACAAAAACCCTCAATAGATTAGGCACTGAAGGAAACTCCAAATAATAAGAGCCATGTATGGCAAACTCACAGCCAACATCATAGTAAACAGGCAAACACTGAAAGCATTCCCCCTTGAGGACTGGAAAGAGAAAGGATGTCCACTCTAACAACTCCTGTTTAACATAGTACTGGAAGTTCTAACCAGAGCAGTCATGCAACAGAAGGAAATAAGGACATTTGCACAGGATAAGAAGTCAAGCCATCTCTCTTCACTGACCATATGATTCTATGCCTAGAAAATCCTAAAGATTCTGCCAAATGACTCATAGAACTGATAAATGACTTTAGTAATGTTTTAGAATACAAAATCAGTGTACAAAAATCAGCAGCATTTCTATACACCAATAACATTCAAACTGAGAGTCAAACCAAGATTGCAACTCCATTCACAGTAGACACATAAAAACATGAAATCCTAGGAATACACCTAACCAAGAAGGCGAAAAATTCCTACAAAGAGAACTACGAAACACTGCTGAAAAAAATCAGAGATAAAAACAAATAAATGGTAAAACATCCCATGATCATGAATTGGAAATATCAGTATCTTAAAGATGGCCATCCTACCCAGAGTATTTACGGATTCAAGGCTATTCCTCTCAAACTACCAATGTCATTTTTCACATATTAGAAAAAAACTATTCTAAAATTCATATAAAACCAAAAAGAGCCTGAACAGCCAAAGCAATCATAAGGAAAAAGAACAAAGCTGGAGGCATCACACTACCTGACTTCAAGCTGTACTACGGGGCTACAATAACCAAAACAGCATGGTGCTGATTCAGAAACAGACACATAGGCCAAAGGAACAGAATAGAGAATGTAGAAATAAAGCCACACACCTACAATAATCTGATATTTGAGAAGACTGGCTAAAACAAGCAATGGGGAAAGGACTCCCTACTTGATAAATGGTGCCAGGATAACTGGCTAGCCATATGCAGAAGAATAAAACTGGACACCTGCCTTTCACCATACACAAAAAATTACTCAAAATTGATTAAAGATTTATATGTAAGACTCAAACTATAAAAATCCTAGAAAAAAGTCTAAGAAATACCCTTCTTGACATTGATCTTGGTAAAGAATTTATGGCTAACTCCCAAAAAGCAATTGCAACAAAAACAAAAATAGACTAGTGGAACTTAATTAAACTAAAGAACCTCTACACAGCAAAAGGAACTATCAACACAGTAAAAAGACAACCCACAAAATGTAAGAAAATATTCTCAAACTATGCCATCTGACAAAGGTCTAATATGCAGAACCTATAAGAAACTTAAACAAATCACCAGGAAAAACCAAATAGCCCCATTAATAAATGGACAAAAGACATGAACAGAAACTTCTCAAAAGACATACACAGGGCCAACAAATACGTGAAAAAATGCTCAGCGTCACTAATCATCAAAGAAATGCAAATTTAAAACCACAATGAGATAACATCTCACACCAGTTTGAATGGTTATTATAATAAAGTCGAGAAATGACAGATGCTGGTGAGGCTACAGAGAAAAGGAAACACTTATACACTGTTGATGGGAATGTAAATTAGTTCAGTCACTGTAAAAAGCAGTTTGTAAATTTCTCAAAGAACTGAAAACTGACTTACCATTCAACTCAGCAATTCCATTACTGGGTATATATCCAAAGGAAAATAAATTGTTCTACCAAAAAGACGCATGCATGTGTATGTTCATTGAAATACTATTCACAATAGCAAAGACATGGAATCAACCTAGGAGCTCATCAATGGTAGTCTGGATAAAGAAAATGTGGTACATACACAGCATGGAATACTACACAGCCATGAAAAATACAAAATAATATTCTCTGCAGCAACATGGATGTGGTTGGAGGCCATAATCCTAAGCAAATTAATGTGGGAACAGAAAACCAAATACTGCATGTTCTCACAAGTGGGAGCTAAACATAGAGCACACATGAACATTAATATGGGAACAATAGGCACTGCAGAATACTAGAGAGGTGGAGATGAAGGAGGTCATTGGTTGAAAAACTACCTGTAAGGTACTATACTCACCACTTGGATGACAAAATCCATACCCCCAACCTCAGCATCATATAATATTCCCAGGTAACAAATCTGCACAGATATTACCTGTTATCACAAAAAAAAAAAAAAAAAAAAAAGTTGAAACTAAAAAAAATTAGGAAGTGAAATTTTCTCATTTAATATTGTAATTTTCTCATACCAACTATCTGACTAATTTTGGAATTTAGTTGTAATCATCTTTTTCCACACTGCTGATAAAGATAACAGAGACTGGGCAATTTACAAAATAAAGAGGTTTAATTGGACTTAGAGCTTCACTTGACTGGGGAAAGCCTCATAATCATGGCAGAAGGCAGAGAGGAGCAAGTAACATCTTACTTGGATGGTGGCAGGTAAAGAGAGGAGTGCTTGTGCAGGGAAACTCCACTTTTTATAATCATCAGATCTCATAAGACTTCTTCACTATCATGAGAACAGCACAGGAAAGACCTGCCCCCATGATTCAATTACCTCCCACCAGGTCCCTCCCACAACACATGGGAATTCAAGATGAGATGTTGGTATAGACACAGCCAAACCGTATCAATGGTCTTTTCTAGACAGCAAGTATATATGATTTGAAGTTACATGTTTATTCACAATTTTGTTTGCTAAATCAATCTCATGTATTAGCTAGAATACATTACATTCATATTATATTATATGTTTAGGGTTTTTTTTTTTTTTTTTTGCTTTTTTATGCCAAGAATATTTTGCAACAGTAAATACATGAGAATGTATTTTTGGCTTATCTGGATGGTACAATAATTATGCCTTTGAATACCCTTTTCTTAAGAATAATCTAAAACCTCTTATTTCAAAATGATGGCAAATTGTAATGCACAATACATTAACAATAGCATTTGCTTAGGAGAGTAATGCAGAAAATGGGATCTGGGACTTCCAATTTTACATAAAAATGTGTTTGTATATTATAAATATAATTCAAGTATATATTAAATTATAAATATAATTCAAATGTATATTGAATTATAAATATAATTCAAATGTATATTGAATTATAAATATAATTCAAATATATAATAATATTAACTATGAAATTGAAATGTGTGATGGAGAAGTGCAAACTAATACCAAGTTCTGACACTGAATCCATAATACAATCTAAGAAAAGCAGAAATCCTCCTTGATGTTTTTGGAAAACCTGTAACAAGCTGGGTGCAGTGGCTCATGTCTGTAATCCCAGCACTTTGGGAGGCTGAGATAAGCAGATCTCTTGAGAACAGGAATTTGAGACCAGTCTGGCCAACATGGTGAAACACCATTTCTACCAAAAATATAAAACATGAGCTGGGCATGGTGATGGGTGCCTGTAATCCCAGCTACTCAGGAGGCTGAGGCAGGAGAATCGCTTGAACCTGGGAAGTGAAGGTTGCAGTGAACCAAGATCACACCACTGCACTCCAGCCTAGGCAACAGAGTGAGATTCCGTCTCAAATAAATAAATAAATAAATAAATAAATAAATAAATAAATAAATAAAAAGGAAAAAGAAAGAAACAAAACGAAACAGAAAACCTGTGGCCAGTATTTTGATATCAAATTCCTTTTGTTTTCACTTTATTTCCTAATTGTGACAATAGTTTTCAATGAAAAATCTGTGGATTCCTTTATAGTTCCCCTTCAGTCTTATGACACAATTTTTAAGGGTCAGTTAAAAAGAAAAGTGACTCTGAAACTGAGTTAATCTTATCTGTGCTGGACACATTAGAATTAAACTTCTACCGCTGCCTCATCAGTGTCATAATCTAACCAAGGCCACCTCTTGACACCTTGTGTGCTCTGATGTTTTGTCCCCTCCCTACTCCTTCCTCTGTCTCCTCAATTAATTATTAAAAATATGTTGCTTTCATGATGATTCTTACCTTTATTTTCTTTCTGTTTTGAGACCTCTGAGAATCATAGTATTATTCTCAAACTGGCAGCAATACTGGCATCAATGTGCTGTTCATTTCCTTGATGCCTTATGTGATAGTTAATATTGAGCGTCAACATGATTGGATTGAATTATTGTTCCTCGGTGTGTCTGTGAGGGTGTTTGCCAAAGGAGATTAACATTTGAGTCAGTGGACTAGGAGAAGCAGACCCACCCTTAATCTGGGAAGGAACCATCTAATGGCTGCCAGTGTGGCTAGGATAAAAGTTGGCAGAAGAAGGTAGAAGAACTAGACTGGCTAAGTCTTCTGGCCTCGGTCTTTCTCCTGTGCTGGATGTTTCTGCCCCCAAATATTAGACGTCAAGTTCTTCAACTTTTGGAGTCTTTGACCTACACCAGTGGTTTACAAGTGGCTCTTGGGCCTTTGACCACAGACTGAAGTCTACACTGTCAACTTCCCTACGTTTGAGGTTTTGAGACTCAGACTGGCTTCCTTGCTCCTCAGCTTGTAGACGGCCTATTGTGGGACTTCACCTTGTGATCGTGTAAGTCAATTCTCCTTAATAAACTCCTTTTCATATATACATCTATCCTATTAGTCCTCTCCCTCTAGAGAACCCCAACTAATACATTTTATCAATTTCCCTTATTATTTATTTACTAATCTTTTCTGTGTTTCTATCCTCAACAGCTTCTTTCACTTATTCTTTACTTTTAAACACTTTAAAAACATAAAGCCATTTTTCAGAGCTTGCCCATATATGCTTTTCTTACCTCAAAATGTAACATACACCTGTTTCCTCTTTCGCAGGAATGTGTCCTTCTTTCTCTCTGCTTAAGCAGTTTACAGTCCTCTGTTGTCTGGGCATTCACATCCTGAATGTGATCTTCCCTGGTGATTCCCAGTGTCTATTTCTCAATTGCCTCTTAAACCTGTCTTCAGTCAGACTCTCCAGGCCAATCACTGCCTTGAAATCTGCATAATCTTTCTCCCTCAATTTTTCTAGCAAATTCTTTGTAATTGAATTACATACTGGCCATTCTTTTTCTTACAATAAGGTTTTTTTTTCTTTATTGCAGGAGTTCAGAAAATAGTAATGAATGAATAATAAGGTACATCTGCAGTTTCAACTCCTTATTTACAAACTCACATATCCTGTTGCCAGTTTAGCATTTCAAATTGATTGTCTCACATCTCAAACTTTAGATATAGAAACAGAATTATTGATGTATGTTCTCAAATCTGCTCAGATTGTAAATCTGTAAATTTCAGCAAATGCCACTATCATGCCTTGAATTACTCAAACCAAAACAAGCAGTTTACTATTCCTATACTCTATACCTTGCTGTCATCTAATTCAATCCCACTGTTGTTATCTTTTTATATATATAATATATATATATATAAAACCATTTTGCTCTCTAGTCATCATCTCAACTACCATCTATTGGGATAGATGATTCAGACATAAGCTTGAACTAATGAACAATATATTGTCCTGTGTCTCCAGTACCTACAACACAATATGGGAATGAAGAAATAACAATGATAGTAGCCCCCTTACTATCATACTACGTGATTAGTTTGCAGAGTGTATTAGTCTGTTGTCACACTGCAGTAAAGAAAAATCTGAGACTTGGAAATTTACATAGAAAAGAGATTTAATTGTCTTATGTTTCTGCAGGCTATACAGGAAGCACGGCAGCGTCTGCTTCTGGGGAGGCCTCAGGGAGCTTTTACTCTTGGCAGAAGCAAAGCTGGAGCAGGCATGCTCACATAGCCAGAGCAAGAGGAAGAGAAGGGGTGGAGATGCTACACATCTTTATACAACCAGATCTCATGAGGACCCACTATCCCACTATCCCAACAGCACCAAGGATGAGGATGATGGTGTTAAAACATGAGAAACAGCCCCTATTATCCAATCACTGCCAACCAGGCCCCACCTCCAACACTGGGGATTACCTTTCGACATGAGATTTGAACAGGGACACAGATCCAAACCATTATCACCGAGTAAATATTTTCCATTCCTGCAGCCTTGAAATGTGCCAGGTTTTGTGATTTACGGTGATTCCTAGGTGGGGAAACTTCCTTCCAGGGATAAAGTAAGGGTGCTGCTAAACTAGAAGTTGGGATTAACGGTTGACTTTGGGCCCCTCTCCAGTGTAGCGTTCTCAGTGGTAGGTTTAGTACAGATAAGCACGGTCTGATATCACAGAAAGGGGTGTCTATTGGGATACTTTTGAATAAAGTCTATAAGCTGACAATGCAGGTATTTCTTTGGTGGTTTCTCACCCTAATTGCTTCTACGACATTTAAGCAAAATGAGTATGAGTTTGCCTAAGGTTAACAATATTAGTGATGCATTATTTTGACACTAACCTTCTGTGGCTTCCAGCCTCTCTTTTGGGCTGCTCCTGAGTCAGGTTAAATAGTCATGAAATGTGAAGGTACAGATAGGAGCAGCGCCTTGTATGGCAAGAAACAATTGAGATTACATGAGGCACAGCTACGAGAAATCTTCCCAGCGCTTTAATGTTATGTGTATAGGGCTTTGTGGAACTCTGCAGATGCCTCAAAATTGTCTACTATGCAAAAAGCCACAAGTAGGAGAAATATCCTATCTAGAATGTCTTCAGAGAGTACTACCTCACTAATTTATTTATATATAGCCATGGAGGTTCTTAAAGGTAATGTGAACCCACACAATTGAATGCATGCTCAGGTCCAGAATATTACAACCTGAAATTCCATCATCTGCTAGTTTGTAAAAGAAGAAAGAATAAACATCTACCTGCCCAGGGATGAAGGAATCCTGTAAGTTGGCCATAATTACCACTTGATAGAAGAAAGGTTTTTTACCAAGAAATAGAGAAGAAGAATAGGGAAAAAAGAGGAGAAAATTAGGAAAGAGAGGAAGAACTCAGGAAAGACGAGGAAGTTGCCAAGAATTGCAAATGATTACTCAAAATGATGAGTTTACTTTTTGTACAAATATACCACTCAGTTTCTCATGGACTGAAATATTTGCTGGCAAACAGGAAGGAACTGGTCAGATTCCCAATTTTAACAACAAGAGAATGATGAGGAAATGCTCTGATGACAACTGTCTACTTGAGGAGTTTCACAGCAAGAAGTTGACTCTGACTAGCACAGTGCACCAGCCTCCATTTGGCTGCCATCATGGGAGCCAGCTAAACAAGGGCTACCCAGAAATTGGAGGAGAAAAATATTTGTCTGATGAATAGTAAGCCAGAAGTAGTAAAGAGGACTGCTTGGGTCAGATAGAAAATGTACACAAGAGTTACTTACCTAAACTCGAGCAGAAACTGAAAAAAAAAAAAAAAAGCCAAACAAATGAAACATTCAGTAAGCATGAGACAGCTTGCTAGATGTTCTCTGTATCAACCAGATTGTTCTTTTCATCACAGTGTCTCTATACAGGTTTGGCCACAAGTCTCAGGGCATCAAATTGAGGATTCCCTAAGAGGTTAGGACAGGATAATTTATTAGTTTGCAGTTCTATTAGCATCTCCAAATCAATAGCCTCACCTCAAGGGTTCATCGCCGGCAGCACTTAATCCAAAGAGAAAAAAGAAGGAAGAAAAGAGAAAGAACAAAACAGCAGCAGTTCCACCGATAACTGAAAGAGCAATGTGAAAGGGAACTACATGTGACAAAGAACGTTATTAATAAAAGGGCCAGTTAAAGGTACTGTTTCTAATAACACTATGAAAATATTTTTTAACTCTCTCTCTGTAGAAAAAATAAAAATAAACAATCAATCTGTTTCCAATGAGCTCTGCCAATTCCAAAGTTTGAGGTGTGCTATATAAGGTTTGTGGTGTAAATGGGGATAAAATCAGAATATAGAGCTTTTATAATTTCACAAAATAATAATTTCGTAATTTTACAATTGCATGTCCCTATCAATTAAATGTAAGCTTCAGAAGAAGATGAATATCTTAGTCCATTTGAACTTCTATAACAAAACACCAAAGACTGGATGGCTTTAAACAACATACATTTATTTCTCACAATTCTGCAGGCCAAGAAGTCCAAGACCAAAGGCTGATTTGACATTCGGTGAGGGCCCACTTTCTGGGTTATAGATGACAGCTTCTTGTTGTGTCCTCACATGGTGAAAGGGTGAAAGGTCGATGTGTCTCTTTAGGATGTTTGTGTTTTTGAGAACACAAACTTACATGGTTTGGCTGTGTCCCCACCCAAATCTCATCTTGAATTATAGTTCCCATAATTCCTACATGTCATGGGAGGGACCCAGTGGGAGGTAATCGAATCGTGAGGGTGGTTACCCCCAGGTTGTTCTCATGATACTGAATGAGTTCTCATGGGATCTGATGGTTTTACAAGGGGCTCTTTCCTCTTTGTTCAGCATTTCTCCTTGTTGCTGCCATGTGAAGAAGGACGTGTTAGCTTCCCTTTCCGCCTTGATTGTAAGTTTCATGAGTCCTCCCCAGTCATGCTGAACTGTGAGTCAATTAAACATCTTTCCTTTATAAATGTCCCAGTCTCAGGTATTTCTTCCTAACAGCATGAGAACAGACTAATACACAAACATTCAGACCACAGCAACAGAGGACTATATCTGGCTTATTCAGAGCCATGCAGCAGAAAATTATGAACCCAGTATGAGAAGTGAGGGTCAAAAGAATCATTGAAAGCCACAAGTGGCTCTGGGAAGACAAGCACAAGCAGCCTATGTAGGGCAGATGGGAGGATTGGCTGGAAGTGCTTGTGCCACTACAGCCATGACTCAGAGGCCATATTCTGGGGCAGGAAACACACAGTACAGGCTGCCCGAGTAGCCTTCAGGGTTCACATGAAAATCCAAACATTTTGCTTTTTTATAAATATCCCTGCTTGACTTTTTTAGATAGTCTCCCTTTGTCTTTTTTCTCCTTATCTTCCAAAACTACATTTCCTGTTCTTTTAATTATATATTCTTTTCTTCAGAGAGCCCATCTTCATCTTGTGTCAGTTATTTCCTCAGTGCCTTCATTTCGTTATTTACCCAGTAGTCATTCAGGAGCAGGTTGTTCAGTTTCCATGTAGTTGTGCTGTTCTGAGTGAGTTTCTTACTCCTGAGTTCTAATTTGATTGGCTGTGGTCTGAGAGACAGTTTCTTGTGATTTCTTTTATTTTGCATTTACTGAGGGGTGCTTTACTTCCAATTATGTGGTCAATTTTAGAATAAGTGTGACGTGGTGCTGGGAAGAATGTATATTCTTTTGGTTTGGGGTGGAGAGTTCTGTAGATATCTCTTACATCTGCTTGGTGCAGAGCTGAGTTTAATTCCTGGATATCCTTGTTAACTTTCTGCCTATGACCTTCCTAACTCTGCACCTTCATCCTGCCATCTAGACCCTTATCTTCAGTGACTTGCTACATACATATCTGTCACTTCAGCATTTCATATTTCACCATTAATTTCTTATCATTTGCTATAGTTTGGATATGTGTCCCCACCCTAATCTCATGTTGAATTGTAATCCCCAGTATTAGAAGTGGGCCCTAGTGAGAGGTGTCTCCCAGTTAAGCTACATGGGGGTCAGAGACCCACTTGAGGAGGCAGTCTGTCCATTCTCAGAGCTCAAACGCCATGCTGGGAGAACCGCTGCTCTCTTCAGAGCTGTCGGACAGGGACGTTTAAATCTGCAGAAGTTTCTGCTGCCTTTTGTTCAGCTATGCTCTGCCCACACAGGTGGAGTCTATAGAGGCAGTAGACCTTGCTGAGCTGCGGTGTGCTCTGCCCAGTTTGAGCTTCCCGGCCACTTTGTTACCTACTCAAGCCTCAGCAATGGTGGGTTCCCCTCTCTCTGCCTGGCTGCAGCCTCACAGGTCAATCTCAGACTGCTGCATTAGCAGTGAGCAAGGCTCTGTGGGTGTAGGACCCACCCAGTCAGGCACAGGAGAGAATCTCCTGGTCTGCCAGATCTAAGACTGTGGGAAAAGTGCAGTATTTGGGTGGAAGTGTCCCGTTTTTCCAGGTACAGTCTGTCATGGCTTCCCTTGGCTAGGAAAGGGAAATCCCCCAACCCCTTGCACTTCCTGGGTAAGATGATGCCCCACCCTGCTTCAGCTCACCCTCCATGGGCTGCACCCACTGTCCAACAAGTCCCAGCGAGATGAATCAGGTACCTCATTTGGAAATGCAGAAATCACCCAGCTTCTGCATTGATCACACTGGGAGGTGCAGACTGGAGCTGTTCCTTTTTGACCATCTTGGAATGGAGCCCAACAACTTTCTTTCACATGTTTACCTATTTGTTGTTCATTTTACTTTGCCCCAGAAGACCTCAAATATGTAAAGCTTAATAGGTATCATAAAAGACAGAATACATGGGGGAGACACAGGTCTTGACTTCAAGGAAAAAATGACTCTTCTATGAAATGAATCAACAAACAAACTAAGAAATAAGCACTTTGCTTCACACAAGGGTCACATAGCATGATGCTTACAGGAATTGTGTGGGGTGTGTCATGAAAGTTTTCAAAGGTTACCTTAAGCTTAAGGGGGGTTTTAAGTCATGTATAGGCTTTGACTTAGAGAAAAGGTCACTGTCACTTTTTTCTCTCAAGAATGAAGGTAGACCATGCTGTCTGATTACTAACAACTTCGAGAAACAGATTATTTTTCTTTCTTTCTGGAAGTTTTCAAAGTGGCATATAGAACACTGAAGGCATAATTATTTTTATGCATTATTTTGTATTTTGAAACACTTCTTTCATAAAATAAAATTGCATGACCACAAACTCTACTAATTAAATCACTGCATTTAAATTATTTAAAATGTAAAACAGAAAAGTAGTACTCGGTAAGAAACATGAGTATTTTACATTTTGGAATGAATCCACCTTGTCTTATAAAATATAATTCATTTTTGAGTTATTAAAGATAAAATTATACCCAAAATAAAGTAACCATAAATCAGATTTTCATTTATTTGTTTATCAACATAATATATTTGAGATAAATGAGATTACCAACTCCCCTCAAATGCTTTCTAAATATTCAAGTGTTTTAAAAGACTATTTTAAAAATCTACTGTATATTTCTCTACTTTAGTAAAGAAAATAGATGACTATAAAGATTGCTTTAAGCATCACTTATTGTCTGTGAAATATTCAGAAGCTGTTCACATACATGATAATGTGTACTTTCTCTTATTCATTGTCTAGAGTTAGTATTTAGTTTTTCTTTATGTATTTTGTATAAGGGTTGGTTCAACTGTATATTCAGGAGATATTAGGCATATTGAATGATTTGATTTCTGTACTAAATGTCTCTCAAAATCTGAGTTGAGTGATAGAAAGAGATACAGTTTTTATCATAATAGCCAAGTTGAAACAGGTTCTATGTAGTAAAATGTAAGAAGAAGAATCCAAAATTGATGTTTATAATCAGTGAAAATTTAAATAAAGGCAAAAGGGTCAAATGCAAGTTGTGTCTTTAAAATATTTATTTGTCATCAATAATAAAACAATAATAGCTATGGAAATATTACAGTTTACCTGACCCATCTCCTAATCCTTACAGAAATCTTAGTACAACTATTAGAATTTACATATAAAGTTGGACATTGATATGGTTTGGCTGTGTCCCCAGCCAAATCTCAAATTGTAGCTCCCACAATTCCCTCCTATTGTGGGAGGGAACTGTAGGGAGGTACCTGTAGGGAGGTAATTGAATCATGGGGGTGGGTCTTTCCCATGCTGTTCTCATGATAGTGAATAAGACTCATGAGATCTGATAGTTTTATAAGGGATTCCTCAAGGATCTAGAACTAGAAATACCATTTGACCCAGTGATCCCATTATTGGGTATATAAACAAAGGATTATAAATCATGCTACCATAAAGACACATGCACACATATGTTTACTGTGGCACTATTCACAATAGCAAAGACTTGGAGCCAACCCAAATGTCCATCAATGATGGACTGGATTAAGAAAATGTAGCACATATACACATTGGAAAACTATGCAGCCATAAAAAAGGATAAGTTCATGTCCTTTCCAGGGACATAGATGAAACTGGAAACCATCATTCTCAGCAAACTATCACAAAGACAGAAAACCAAATACCACATGTTCTCACTCATAGGTGGGAACTGAACAATGAGAACGCTTGGACACAAGGCGGGGAACATTACACACCAGGGTCTCTCAGGGACAGGGGGGTGAGCTGGGGGAGGGATAGCATTAGGAGAAATGCCTAATGTAAATGATGAGCTGATGGGTGCAGCAAACCAACATGGTACATGTATACCTGTGTAACAATCCTGCATGTTGTGCACATGTACCCTAGAACTTAAAGTATAATAAAAAAAAAAAAAGTTTTTTATGGAAAAAAAAAACAAAAAAAGAAACAACAAAACATATGAGAAAAAAAATGTGTAGAATAGAAAAAAGTTCCTCTTCAAATATCATCACATGACTTGTGGTAAAATAGAATACAAAAATCAAAATTTAGAAAAGCAAGAGCAGATCAAACCTAAAATTAGTAGAAGGAAAGAAATAAACATCAGAGGAGAAATAAATGAAATAATAATAAAAAAAAAGATCAATGAAAGAAAAGGTTGGTTTCTTAAAAAGTTAAACAAAGTTGACCAACCTATAGCCAGACTAAGGAAAAAGAGAGAAGACCCAAACAAATAAAATCAAAACAAAAAAATAGACATTACATTAATCGCTACTCTGAGCAACTACATGCCAATATATTGGAAAATCCAGAAGAAATGGACACATTCCTAGATACATGCAACCTATCAAGATTGAATGAGGAAGAAATACAAAACCTGAGCAGACCAACAATATGTAACGAGATTGAGGCCATAATAAATTTTCCCAGTAAAGAAAAGTCCAGGACCTGATGGCTTTACTGCTGAATTCCACCAAACATTTAAAGAACAACTAATACCAATCCTAATCAAACTATTCCAAGAAATAGAGGAGGAGGCAATACTTCCAAACTCATTCGATGAGGCCAGTATTACCTCAATACCAATACAGAACAAGGACATATCAAGAAAAGAAAACTATAGGCCAATATCTCTAATAAGTACTCATACAAAAATCCTCAACTTGCCAGTGAGTTTGACACTAGCAAGTTGAACTCAGCAATACATTAGAAATATCATTCATCATAATCAAGTGGGATTTATCCCTGGGATACAAGAATGGTTCATCATATGCAAATAAATCAATGTGATACATTATAACAACAGGATAAAGGACAAGAATCATATGACCGTTTCAACTGATGCTGAAAACATATTTTATAAAATTCAACATCCCTTCATAAGAAAAAAAGTCTTCAAAAAACGTACTATAGAAGGAACATACCTCAACACAATGAAAGCCATATATAACAGACTCATAACTATTATTATACCAAATGGGGAAAAGCTGAAAGCCTTCTAAGATCTGGAACAAAACAAGGATGCCCACGTTCACCACTGTTATTCAACATGGTACTGGAAGTCCTAGCTAGAGCCATCAGACAAAACGAGTAAATAAAGGGCATTCAGATTAGAAAGGAAGAAGTCAAATTATCCTTGCTTGCAGATAATATGGTCTTATATTTGGAAAAATCAAAAGACTTCACCAAAAATGATTAGAACTGATAAACAAATTTAACAAAGTTGATAAGATTTAAAATTATTAGAATTGATAAGTAAATTCAGTAAAGGGTACAAAATCAACATACACAAATCAGTAGCATTTCTCTATGCCAACAGTGAACAATGTGAAAAAGAAATAAAAAAGTAATCCCAGTTACAATAGCCACACATAAAATTGCACACCTAGCAATTAACTTAACTCATGAAGTGAAAGATCTCTGTAATGAAAACTACAAAACATTAATGAAATTGAAAAGGTCATAAAGAAATTGAAAAATATTCCATGTTCATGGATTGGAAGACTCAATATTGTTAAAATGTCCAAACTACCCAAAGCAATCTATATATTAAATGTAATCACTATCAAAATACCAATGACATCCTTCACAGAAATAGAAAAACAAAAAAACAATTTTATAATTTAAATGGAACCACAAGTGGCCCAGAATTAAAATAATAATAATAATTATTATTATTATTATACTTTTTTGTTGTTGTTGTTGTTGTTGTTGTTTTGAGACAGAGTCTCGCTCTGTCGCCTGCGCTGGAGTGCAGTGGCCGGATCTCAGCTCACTGCAAGCTCCACCTCCCGGGTTTATGCCATTCTCCTGCCTCAGCCTCCCAGGTAGCTGGGACTACAGGCGTCCGCCACCTCGCCCGGCTAGTTTTTTGTATTTTTTTAGTAGAGACGGGGTTTCACCGTGTTAGCCAGGATGGTCTCCATCTCCTGACCTCGTGATCCGCCTCCCAAAGTTCTGGGATTACAAGCTTGAGCCACCGCGCCCGGCCCTTATTATAAGCTATTCTAAGCAAAAAGAACAAAACTGGGGGAATCACATTACCTGGCTACAAATTATACCACTGAGCAGAGTGATAATAACCAAAACAGCATGGTACTGGCATAAAAACAGAAACATAAACAATGTAACAGAATAGAACCCAGAAACAAATCCACACACTTACAGTAAACTTATTTTTGACAAAGTTGCCAAGAGCATACACTCGGGAAAAGACAGTTTCTTTAATAGATGGAGTTGGGAAAACTGGATATCCATATGTAAAAGAATGAAACTAGACCCCTATTGCTTGCCATATACAAAAATCAAATCAAAATGGATTAAAGACTTAAATCTAAGACATCAGACTATGAAACTGAGACTCTGAAATTCAGACTAAGAAGACATACAAATGGCAAAAAGGCATGTGAAAAGGTGCCCAACACTGATTATCAGAGAAATGCAAATCAAAACTACAATGAGATATTATCTTGCCCCAGTTAAAATGGCTTATATCCAAAAGAAAGGCAAAATGCTGGCAAGGATGTGGAGAAGAGGGAACCCTTGTACACTGTTGGTGAGAATGTAAATTCATACAAACACTATGGAGAACAGTTTTGAGGTTCCTGAAAAAACAAAAGCTTGAGCTACCATATGATCCACTAATCCCACTGCTGAGTATATACCCAAAAGAAAGGAAGTCAATATATCGAAAAGATATCTGCACTCCTATGTTTGTTGCCGCACTATTCACAATAGCTAAGTATTGGAAGCAACCTCAGTGTCCATCAACACATGAACGGATAAAGAAAATGTGGTACATATAGACAATGGAGTACTATTCAGCCATAAAAAGAATGAGATCCTGTCATTTTCTATGACATGAATGGAACTGGAGATTATTATGTTAAAGAGAAATAACTCAGGCACAGAAAGACAAACATCACATGTTCTCACTTATTTGTGGGATCTAAAAATCAAACTAATTGAACTCATGGGCATAGAAAGTAAAAGGGTAGTTACCAGAAGTTGGGAAGGGTAGTGGGGGGCTGGAGAGCAGGTGGGGATGGATAATGTGTGCAAAAAAATTTTTTTTGATGAATAAGACCTACTATTTGATAGCATAATAGGGTGACTACAGTCAATAATAACTTAATTGTACATTTTAAAATAACTTAAAGGATGTAATCGGATTGTAACTCAAAGCTTAAAAGCTTGAGGGAATGGACACTCCATTTTCCATGATGTGCTTACTTTGCATTTCATGCCTGTATAAACAATTCAGATACCCCATAAATCTATATACCTACCGTGTACCCACAAAAATTTAAGAAAATAAAAATAAATTAGAAGAAAAAGACAACAAAATTTAAAAGAAACAAGCTAGAGACGTGACGTCTAAAAATTAAGAGAAAGAGGAACTTGCAAGAATACATGGAATTTGAAAAAAATGAGTCATGAAAGTTGTATAAAGATAGATAAATTGTATAAAATTAAAAGGGTGAAAGTAATGAGTTAGCAAACATTAAGTAATAAAAAGGGAAAAGGCAATTTGTAATGATCAATATTAAGAATCAATCTGATTGGATTGAAGGATACAAAGTATTGTTTCTGGGTATGTCGCCGAGGCTGTTGCAGAGGAGATTAACATTTGAGTCAGTGGAATGGGAGAGGAAGACCCACCCTCAATGTGGGTGGGCACCGTCCAATCAGCTATCAGTACAGTTAGAAAAAGCAGGAAGGGTCGGCCTGGTGGCTCAAGCGTGTAATCCCAGCACTTTGGGAGGCCGAGACGGGCGGATCACGAGGAGATCAAGACCATCCTGGCTACCACGGTGAAACCCCGTCTCTACTAAAAAATACAAAAATCTAGCCGGGCGAGGTGGCGGGCGCCTGTAGTCCCAGCTACTCAGGAGGCTGAGGCAGAATGGCGGGAACCCGGGAGGCGGAGCTTGCAGTGAGCTGAGATCCGGCCACTGCACTCCAGCCCGGGCGACCGACCGAGACTCCGTCTCAAAAAAAAAAAAAAAGAAGAAAAAGCAGGAAGAAGAAGGTGGAAGAAGTTGACTTGCTGAGTCTTCTGGTTTTCATCTTTCTCCCCTGCTGGATGCTTCCAGCCCTTGAACATTAGACTCCGGGTTCTTCGACCTTTGGACTCCTGGACTTAACACGAGTGATTTGTCGGGGACTCTCAGGCCTTCAGCCACAGACTGAAGGCTGCACTGTCGGCTTCCCTACTTTTGAGACTTTAGGACTTGGACTGAGCCACTACTGATTTTCTTGCTCCTCAGCTTGCAGATGGTCTATCATGGGATTTCACTTTGTATGGTCAATGCTCCTTAATAAACTCACTTTCATATATACATGTATCCTATTAGTTCTGTCCTTCTAGAGAACCCTAATACACAATTTGAAAGATTACCTTACATGTTTAGTTTCACTATTGGGGACGAAAATTTCCACTTTCGTGCTATTTACAAAAGAGAATATTATGAATAAAAATAAACAAAAAGAAGAACTATACAATGCATATTAAATTAGTTTTTATAAACTGACTCCACTTTTAAGAAAAATAAGATTTAAACAAAAACAAAAACATGTGTTCTAAATACTGCTCCAAGTGGGCAAACTTCTTCCCCAAATATTAAAATGAAAAAATAAAGAAGGCCACTTTAGAACAAAGCTGTAAAAGTATTAAGAAGAAGACACACACATGGCTAGATTTGAGATTTTGTTGGAACTTCTGCAGAATGAAGTGGGGATCATAAGAAAGAGAGTAGGCTGGGCACAGTGGCTCATGCCTGTAATTCTAACACTGTGGGAGGCCGAGGCAGGCGGATCACCTGAGGTCAGGGGTTCCGGACCAACCTGAGCAACATGGTGAAACCCTGTCTCTACTAAAAACACAAAAATTAGCCAGGCATGATGGCAGACGCTTGTAATCCCAGCTACTCGGGAGGCTGAGGCAGGAGAATCACTTGAACCCGTGAAGCAGAGGTTGCAGTGAGCCGACATTGAACCATTGCACAGAGCGCAACTCTGTCTCAAAAAAAAAAAAAAAAAAAAAAAAGTAAGAGTAGAGAAAACCATAGCCCAGGAATTGCGTGGGAGAGGGCAGCTGGAGCAGAAGTGCAGTTGGATGATTTTCCTAGATTCTAAATTGGTGAGCAAAGGACTGTCTCAAGAAGAATGTCACCTACTTCATTCTCCTCTCCCACTTAGTGCACAAAGATAAAATTGTAGTATCACAGTCAACCAGAGGAGGGCCAGATCTCCTGCTTAGGATTAGATGCCCAAGAGTGAAACTCTTCTTCCTTTATAATTTTATAAGAGAAGAGGAAGACTGACTGCTTCCTGTTTCATGCCCTAGTTTAAGTTAGCGATATATACTCTGTCCAGTGTATAAATCTCAGAAAGAAGGAAAAGACCTGTCAATATGACCAGCAAGAGAAAACCTTTCTCCATAGCTGTCCATAATAATCAGACTATTCTTTTGTGCATAACCATGACTGACTGACCAAGGATCACTACATATTTAATCAATTCAGATTTAAAATGATCCAGATATGGTTTATAGACTATTTTTCATTACCTCATTAAGGTATACATTACATACAGCAAAAATCACCTTTCTTAACGCAAAGTTCTGTGAATTGTGAAAGATACACACAGTTACGTAACCACCATCTCAAGATGTGGAAGAACTATATTATTCCCCAAAACTCGCCTCTGTAATTTCGTAGTTAACCTTTCCCTCTACCCTCAAATCCTGGTAACCACTAATCTTCTTTGTCTTCATATAGTTTTGCGCTTGCCAAAATGGCATATAAATAGGATCATAGGTTATGTAGTCCTTTGAGTCTGGCTATTTAATTTAGCCTAATACGTTTTGACGTTCAACTACATTGTGTGTATCAATTACTTATTCATTTTTTCTTTTTCTTTTTCTTTTCTTTTTTTTTTTTTTTTTTTTTTTTTGACACAGAGTCTTACTCTGTCACCCAGGCTGGAGTACAATCACCCCATTTCCACTCACTGCAACCCCTGCCTCCCAGGTTCAAGCCATTCTCCTGCCTCACCCTCCTGAGTAGGGGGGATTACAGGCGTGCACCACCATGCCTGACTAATTTTTGTATTTTCAGTAGAGACAGAGTTTCACCATGTTGGCCAGGCTGGTCTTGAACTCCTGACCTCAGGTGATCCACCCTCCTCAGCCTCCCAAAGTGCTGGGATTACAAGCACGAGCCATCACGCATCACCTATTCATTCTTTTATTGTTTATGTTATTATTCTATTTTATAAGTACCACAATTTATTCACTCCTCTAGTTGAGGGATATTTGGGTTATTTTTAAATTTCTGACAATTATGAAAAAAAGCCACAATAAACATTTACACCCAGGTTTTTGAGGGAATGACATTTTTTGTTTTGGGGTTTTTTTTTGTTGTTGTTGGTTTGGCTTGTTTCTCTTGAAAAACACCTAGGAGTAGAACAGTTGGATCATACTGTGTGTATATAACTAAGTAGCTGACAAATGTGTTTTCAAAGTAATTGTACCATTTTCTCACCTCACCAGTTATGTATGAGAGTTGCAGGAGCCTCATCTTCAACATCTAACACCAGGTATTAATAGCCTTTTTAATTAAATCATTCTAGTGGATGTGCAGCCATACCTTATTGTGATTTTCATTTGCATTTCCCTAAAGACTAGTGATGCTGAACATGTTTTTATGTGCTTAATTACCTACCATCTGCATTTCTTACTTGGTGAAGAGTTTTTACAAATCTTTTGTTTATTTTCCTAGGTTGTCTCTCTTGCTAGGTTATAGCATGGCTTTATGCATTCTAGGTAAAAATAATTTTTAGATATATGTTTTCCAAATGCTTTCTCATTGATTGGCTTGTCCTTTCATTTTCTTAACAGTGTTCTTGGAGAAACATAAGTGTGTAACTTTAATGAAATCCAATTTTTTTTTAATTTACCTATTTTTTTAATGATTCTTTTGCGTTTATGGTTTTTTGTTTGTTCGTTTGTTTGTTTTTTGTCGTTTTAAAACCAAGCCCCAGGTCAAAATATTTTTTCCTGATGTTTTCTTCTAGAGGTTTGAGAGTTGTAGCTCTTCCATTTTGGTCATGATACATCTTACATAATTTTTACATGTGACATGAGATAAGCATTGAAGTTTCTGTTTTTGTTTTTGTTGTTTTGCATAAGGGTACCCAATAGTTTCAGCAATAGTCATTGAGAAGATTGTATTATTTTCCCTTTGACTTATGACTTTACCATAATGCTTGTGTCAAGCTTCAATTGACTATGTATTTATGGGTCTATTTCAGAATTATCTTTTCTGTTCATTGGTTAATCATCTGTCTTGACACCAATTCCACAATCTTGACTACTGAAGATTTACAATAAGCCCTAAAATTAGACACTGTGAGTTCTTTCATTTAGTTCATTTTCAAAGATGTTTTGGCTATTGTAAAACCTTTGCATTGCCATGTACATCTTTGAAAGAGTGTGTAAATGTCTACAGAAAAATGCACTGAGCTTTTGGTTAGAATTACATTCAATTAATAGGTGATTTTGAAAAGATTGGTATTTTCACAATCTTGAGCCTTTTGATTTGCAAACACAGTATATCTGGTCATTTATTTATCTCAACATTGTTATGTAGTTTTAAGTGTATTGGTCTTATAGATATTTTTCCAAACATTTTCCTGGGCATGTCATAGTTTTGATACTATTTTGAGTGGTATTTATATATTCTCATTTCTGACTATTGTCAGAGTGACTGAACTTGTTTCATTTGCTTCATTTATTTCTTCTATTGTTTAGTATATTTGGTTTGTTATATTTAATTTGGGCTTCTGATAAGCAGTATGTACTCTGGGACCTTAGTTTTCTAAATCCAATCTCTCTGTGTCTTTAAACTGTAATGTTTAGAGTATTTGCCTTTAATAAGTTTATTAACTTGGTAGAATTTGCCATTAGTTTTCTACTTGTTTCATCTAATATTTTTTCCTCTTTTTTATTTATTTTTGCTTTATTTTACTGAGTAATTTTTAGAAATGCATTGTATGTTCTTTATTACCCAGCTAACACATTTTAGTGTGCATTTGAAACGGATGATTTAGGCTTGATAGCATGTATTTCCAATGTATCGTAGTCTTTGTCAAGTGATTTTTATACTACTTCCTGCATGGTATGAGAACCTTAAAAACATACAACTTCATTTCTTGCCTGCTTCACTTCTTACTCCAGCCTAAGCTTTACTGTTAATATATTTTACCTTTTTATGTTTTACAAATGTTGTCCTTATTTTTGCTTTAAACAGTCAATTGTTTTCACATAGAATTAAATAATACAAGAAAAATATGTATTATATTTACTGACATAATTACTATTTTTGGTGTTCTGCATACCTTTGCAAATGTCCAGATTTCCTATGTTAGACTGAATGTACCTCAGAGCTTACTAATGCTATATTCATGTTTTCAGTTTTTCTCTCAATTCTTAAGTGTGTAAGGTTTCTATTACTGTGTCTTTGAGTACACTAACTACTTTCTTTTTTTTTTACAATGTGAAATCTATTGTTATTCGTTTCCAGGGAATTTTCTATCACAAGCTTTGTAATTATCATCTCTAGAAGTTTAGCTTTTTTTTCTTATATTCTCCATATCGCTACCTAAAATACCTCTGTAGAGTCTTTCCTCCAGCTTCCTTTTTTAAATAACAAAACATATTGAAATACACTTTACATACTATAAAATAACTTTTAAAGTATACAACTCAGTGGTTTTTTGTTATATTGACAGAATCGTGCACTCATTGGCATCATCTAGTTTTGGAACATTTTTATTAGCTAATAATCCCCCAAAACATGGCAAAACTATTAGTAGTCCTTCTGTTCCAGCCTTTGACAAACATTCATCTATTTTCTGTCCTTATGGATTCACCTATTCAATTATATTTCATATAAATGGAATCGTATAATATATGGTATTTTGTAACTGGCTTCTTTCGTTAAGCGTAATGTTTTCAAGATTCATTTACGTTAAACCATGTATCAGTACCTCACTTTTATTTCTGAATAATATTCCATTGTGTGGATCTATCACATTCTGTTTATCCATTCATAAGTTGAGGAATTGGGTTATTCCCACTTTTTGGCTTTTATGAAAAATGCTTCTATCCACATTGGTGTGCAAGTGTTTGGTAGACAATTCTAGTGAGCTTATTAACTCTATATTTTCTATTTTCAGGAACTGTACAAGTGTTTTACAATGTGGCAGCACCATTTTACAATCCCACCAATGACGCAAAAGAATTTTAATTTCTCCACATTTTCTTCAACATTATTATTCCCAGTCCTTTAGATTTTAGTTATCCTTGTGTGTACAAATTGAAATTTTACTGTGGATTTGACTTGCATTTCCATAAAGACTAATGACCCTGAGCATACTTCCATGTTGTTAATTATTATCTGCTTATCTTCTTTGCTGAAATATCTATTCAAGTATTTTACTTTTTTTTTAAGAAATGAAGTTGTCTTTCAATTTTAAGTTGTAAGAAGTTTTTATATATTCTAGATAAAAGTATCTCATCAGATACATAATTTGCAAAAGTTTTCTCTCATTCTTTGGTTTGTATTTATATGTTCCTAACAGTATCTTTTGAAGTACACACATTTTTAATTCTGATGATGTTCAATTAATTTATCTTCTCTTGTGTGTGTTTTGTTTTTGGTGTCATATCTTAAGAACACAGTGCCTAATGCAAGGTAACAAAGATTTCACCTATGTTTTCTTCTGAAACCTTTGTAGGTTTTTTCCTTATATTTATGTCTATAATACATTTTGAGTTATTTTTATTATGGTTTGAGGTAGGGTTCTAAATTCATTCCATTGCATGTTGATATACAGTTGTATGAGCACCATTTGTTAGAAACGCTACTATTTTCCCATTGAATTGACTTGTTACTCTTGTTGAAGATCAATTTACCATAAATATAGGGGTGTATATCTGAACCCTCGATTCTATTTCATAGAGCTATGTGCTAGACTATGGAGTGTCACATTGTCTTAAGTACTATATTCCCTATTATAGCAAATAATATATAATGCTGTATATTTGAATATAGTGTTATAAATTATATACTATATATTACATATTTTATATACTATATATCTATATACAATAATACAGTATATAAATACTGTATTCACATAGGAATTTAGATTTGTAGTAAGTTGTAAAATTGTGAAGGTGAGTCCTATTTTCTTTTTTTTTCAAGATTCTTTGACTATTCTGGTTCCCAAGTACAGTTTTTTGGTAAATTTTTGGCTAAATTTGTAAATACCTGCAAAAAAATTATTAGATAGAAATTTGTATGAGTATGTACAGCAGTGTGGGAAGTATTGCTATCATAACAATATTAATTCCATGAACAGATCCATGAACATGAATGTATTTTCATTTATTTCAATCATCTTAATTTCAATCAACAATATTTTGCACTGTACAAGTCTTGCACTCCTTTTAAAAAATTATTCTTAAGTATTTTATTATTTGAATGCTTTTAAAATATAATTTATAAAAAATTTTTCCTTAATTTTAATGTTATTTTCAGATTGTTTATTGCTAGTGTATAGAAATACAATCGATTTTTGTCCATTTTGTTTATAATATTGCCTTCTACTACACGTCTTTTTTTTTTTTTTTTTTTTTTGAGATGGAGTTTTGCTCTTGTCCCCCAGGCTAAAGTACAATGGCGTGGTCTCCTTTCACTGCAACCTCCGCCTCCCGGGCTCAAATGATTCTCCTGCCTCAATCTCCCGAGTAGCTGGGATTACAGGCGTGCACCACCACACCTGGCTAATTTTTTTTGTACTTTTAGTAGAGATCGAGTTTTGCCATGCTGGCCAGGCTGGTCTCGAACTCCTGGCCTCAAATGATCCACATGCCACGGCATCCCAAAGTGCTGGGATTACAAGTGTGAGCCACTGCACCCAGCCCTCTACAAAATTTCGTATCCAAGGAGGGTCTTGGGCATTGGTAGATTTTGTGCCTGTCTGCTAGTGCAAGCTGATTCCTACCTTTGTGTTTATTCAAAGCCATTCAATAATACTAAGTTTCCATTAAGTTTCTTTTCTTTCCTAAAATTTTCTCTTAATTGGTGGGGGCTTGTGGAAAAGAGTTGGTAAGTGAGTGAAGAGTTCTCTTGTTTTATGGATTGAAGATTGTTCTCACAAAAAGATGTTGAAGCCCTCATCCACAGCTATCTTATAGTGGGACCTTATTGGAAATAAGGTTTTTGTAAATAAAATTAGTTTGATTAAGATGAGTTTCCACCAGGGTAAGATGGATTGCTAGCTCTCCGTGACTGGCGTTTCTATACGAAGATGGGCATGTGAAGATACAGAGACACACGTAGAACATAATATGTGAGGTTCCTTCTGGGGATACAAAGTGGTTTGTATCTACCAGGTCTCCCCTGATACCACAGAATGGGACTCATTAACACCCAGTGGAGATAAAAGTCCTGGCTCTCCACCTGGCCTTCACTGATGTCACTCCTGCGGGTCCTCTGGAGCCTCCTTACATCCTGTCCTGAGTATAAGTATAGGCTTTTGCTGGTGAAGATAGCTATCGAACCAGTATTTTCTGTGTTATTCAGCTGGAGCATTGCGACTATTGTCAAAAACTATTTTTTCTAGGCTGCCTTTTCCTAATTCTTTTGTTAGAGAGAATATACTTTTATTGAGACTTTTTAAAATCTGTGCCCATTGGTGTTACTGAGTTGCTGGCTTTTTTATCTCAAGTCTGGGTTACATGGAAAGAAAACCTCAGTCTCACCACCACACTTCTTGTGCCTCAAGATTCCTAGCTGGCCTACTTTATTTTCTTCATTATTCAGAGACATTTCATGTTTATTTCATATAATAATAGAATTCATAGAATTTTATATATTTCATTCTCCAGGGTTGTAGTTGTATTTGGCAAGAAGACAGGGAAAAGTACATTTGCATCATCTTCCCAGAAGCAGAAGTTTCTCTAGACACTGATATTTTTCATTCTTAGGTGAAATGAAAAATTTCATTCTTACCACTTCCTTGCCTTATAATGAAAGGCAATATACACATTTGCATGTAGTGTTTTTTTAATGATTTACATGTGGGATTAATAGAAAAGGGTCCTGATTTGAAATATAACCATAAAAATTATAATATGCATCCCTTTTTCCACAATACTAAATTTTAAAGCAAATACAAAAGTCACCTAGTTTAGAAAGTAATGATGATTTAGTAAAGCACACCGAATAAATTTTTCCCAGAAATTAATAGAAACTTATTATTCTTTTTTTTTTTTTGAGACGGAGTCTCGCTCTGTCACCCAGGCTGGAGTGCAGTGGCCGGATCTCAGCTCACTGCAAGCTCTGCCTCCCGGGTTTACACCATTCTCCTGCCTCAGCCTCCCGAGTAGCTGGGACTACAGGCACCTGCCACCTCGCCCGGATAGTTTTTTGTATTTTTTTAGTAGAGACGGGGTTTCACCGTGTTCACCAGGATGGTCTCGATCTCCTGATCTCGTGATCCGCCCATCTCAGCCTCCCAAAGTGCTGGGATTACAGGCTTGAGCCACCGCGCCCGGCCGAAACTTATTCTTTATAATCTGAGACCATTGCTACTGACATATTAGAGTTTTAGAATAAAGTTGCAAAGGCTAAGTAAGCTCTTTGTAGTTACTTGATAATTTTCATTTGTGCAATGAAGTTGAGAGACCTCAGAGGAGAGAAAAATAAACGCTTTCAATTTTATTTCAAAGAAATGTATCTTGACCTAATTTTATGTAGATTACAGGATATTTTGTACAATGTGCCCCCAGCAGGAGAGCTAGTTTAAACCCTTCTTTTCCTGAACCATATTGTCATTACCCTATTTGTCAGAAACAACTCCACATTGTGGTTTTTCTGAAAAATTGTAGAATGTCAGAACACACAATTGGCTTCTTTCTTTAGATGACCCCCAAGTGTTAAAATGCATGTATTTGCAGTGGGAGAGAGCTAGATCTTGGGCTCTTTGTAAATATAATAGAAAAAAAATCCTAATGATATACGGGTAAACATTCTAAAGCACTTTCTCGAACTTGAGTAATGTAAATAAGTATTTTAGTAAAAATATTGTTTTTCTGGTTTTAATGATAAAATTGAAGTTATTATCAGAATGCTATTTAAGTGTACACCTCCATAAAGTGCATTCATATTGTAGAAAGTTCTTAAATTTAAAGCACTTCTACAACTCTGACTCCAAAATATATTTATGAATTGCACAAAAACAAGTATTTTTAAGCAATAATGGTAAAATTGACATTGATGCAATATGATGTGTGTTCTCATTTTGCTGAAACCAATTAACCTATTTGGGGCCAACATAGTGTCATTTTTTTTGTTTTACTAATGCTTTTTGATTTTGAGCAAATGGAATATAATTTGATGCACAGATGCTATCATTCTCCTTGTGTTCTTTCTAATGGTACACTCATTATAAACTGAGAATTCATTTTTTTGATTAGCCTCTTAATTTAACAAATCTTAAAAAAGAACATACTTTTAAAGAAATATTTTTCCACTATATAGTAAAAAATTTCCCAGTAACTTAACTTGTAGAAATTGAAATACACCAAATCAGTACATACATGTGCACTGACAATATGAATATTTTACTGACACCTGCTATGTAGATATTTATATATGTTTTTCTAAGCGTGTATATTTGAAATGACTCACCATACCCCACAGAGTGTAGTCACATAAGGCTTTTATTGAAAGGCAAAAAATTGGTACAGCAGGTGGAGAATTCAGGCAAGCATCGATAATCCAAGAGACACCTCACAGCACACGGTCCCCATGGGCTCAGTGACACGTATGGGCTGTATTCAGTCTCTGGCTTTAACTACGAAGGTCTGTGGGAGGAATCTGCTTCAGGGAGCTCAAAGAAGCTGCCAGAGTGGGGGGGTCCTTATAAATCTGCTTGGTCATGTGATTGAGCTAGGCTTGTCAAAGTTGTTAGGTCAGATGCAAGGCTTAAGAAAATACCTAACCCTGAAGTCACCAGGATAACTGGACTTTAGTGAGCACATTGTAGATTCCATTGTCCTTATCTTGGCCAAGAGTCAAAAGCCAGACACCTCGGCATCCCCCAACTAGAGACAAAGCTGTTCTAGTCCAGCTGCAGATAAACTCTATCTTCACCATGCTTTTGAATTAAACATTGTCATATTTCCTTTTTGTGAGGAAGTAAGGTATCACTTTTGTGTTCATCACATGTCCATCAGTGTTCCCAGTATCATGATAAATGGCAAACACAATAAAAACAATGAAGTTTTGAGTACTATTTAGTTAAATGGTCATCATCCAAATATCCTCTCCTTTGAAAAGGTATTTTTTTAAGTTGACCATATGAAATAAGATGTATTTATCTTTATTTCCCCTTATCTCTCTGCTTATTATTTTCTATATATATGTATAATAGTTGTACAAAGAAGATTTGACAAAATTCTACACTCCATAATCATTTTTTTAAAACCCTTGGCACAGTAAGACTAGATGGCAACTTTGCCTTCTGAAAAAAATTCCTTTAAAAACTTAATATCATACAGTGCTAAAGTTTTAAACACTGTCTAAGTTTAGAAGAAATGCAAGTATTTCTACTCATATCAATTCTAATCAATGTAAATATTTCAAGGCAAATAATTCTATAAATTCTCATAAAACTATGAAGCTTCTAGAAGAAAATATAGAAGAATATCTCAGAAACCTTCAAGTAGGCAAAGATTTCTTAGCGAAGATGAAAAATATTAAAGTAAAAATTGATTTATTATAATTCATCAAGACAATTATGTTCATCAAAATACATTGCTAAGAAAATAATTGACCAAGACATTGAATGCGGAAAACATTCATAAAATACATATCTAGCAAAGGACTTAAATATATATATTTATAGAGAGAGAGAGAAATAACTGAAAGTAATAGAAATGGTCATTAACATTAGAATCAAAATTTTAATTGTTACAAAATTAAATGTTACTCAACAATAAAAAAGATGAAATAATAACTTAATGAACAATAGGAGTGAACCTCAAAACTCAAACTGTTTTAAAAAGTCTTTAAGGAAATCTGTTTGAATTTTTATCTAAATTATACTCTAGATCAATTCGGGAATTGACACTATAATATTATTTTGTATTCTTATCTAAGAAAATTGGTTACAAATCTATTTTCTGTCTTATTTGATAACTTTTTATGAGGTTCTAAACTTTCTTCATAAAGAACTTTCAGTTTTAAAGATTTATTTATAGGCACTTCATGTTTCATTGCTATGTAATAGTATTTTTATTACAACTTGAATTCATTGTTGGTGATTACAAAGTAGTTGACTTTTTAAAACAGGTTTGCATTTAGTATTCTTTTTAAATTGATTTATTAATTTTAATACATTTTAGGTTGTCTATGTGGACAACCACATCATCTTTAAATTCTAAATGTTTTATTTATTACCAATTCTTAAAGTTTTTATTTGTTTTATTTTTACCTCACATCATGCACCACAGGACAATACAGAAATACAGTAGTGGTGGTGGATATTTTCATTCATGACACTGAAGGAAACAGATGATATATTTCATAATTATAGCAATAAGGGTAAGAGCATTTTTGTCTTATTTCATTTTTGGTTTACAAATGCCTTTTGTCCGCTTGGAAACATTTTCTCAAAGTTTAGTTTTCATCCTAAATGAATGATACGTTTTGCTCAAACAATGTTTTCTTCATATATGAGATAATTGTATTATTTTCCCTCTTTAACTTATTAATGTCATGAATTACATTTAATATATTTGATATGTAAGCTAAACATAGATTATACATCATATCAAAATTAGTAATGGTATATTTTATTTTGTGCGTTATTAAACCTGTGCTAATATTTTATTTAAATGTTTTTTCACCTTTGTTATGATTTCATATTGTACTCATCTTATTTGTGGGTCAAAGCTATACTAGTCTTATAAAATGAGTCAGGCCACCATCCTGGCTAACACAGTGAAACCCCATCTCTACTAAAAATATACAAAATTAGCTGGGCCTGGTGGCACATGCCTGTAGTCTCAGCTACTCAGGAGGCTGAGGCAGGAGAATGGTGTGAACCCAGGAGGCGGAGCTTGCAATGAGCTGAGATCATGCCACTGCACTCCATCCTAGGCGACAGAGTGAGACTCTGTCTCAATAAATAAATAAATAAATAAATAAATAAATAAATAAATAAATAAAT
>NC_045438.1:54578758-54735456 GCF_002776525.5 Piliocolobus tephrosceles | reverse complement strand
AATAAATAAATAAATAAATAAATAAATAAATAAATAAATAAATAAATAAATAAACCATCTGCACTCTTTTCCTATTTTTAAAGATTTTGTGTATTACTGGAATTTTTCGTTCCTTGAACGGTTGGGAGAACTGCCTCTAAAGCTTCTTAGGCTTTGTGTTTTCTCTATAAAAATGTTTGAAAAATGATCCAATTCCTTTGATAGTTATAGAATAATTCAGATTCCCTATTTTTTCTTGACTTTGTTCAGGTAAAGTACGTATTACTAGAACAACACCGGCATTTCAGATGTTAATGCTTGCTGGTACAACTTTCTCTAGGCTTTCACTTTCAATTGCATGGTTGCTTATCTTTCAGTTGAGTCCACAGCAAATAGAATATGGGAAAATTCTGTATTTCTAAACAAAATAATGATTTCTATATTTAACTTGAGAATTTATTTAATTTTTATGAATAGTAATGATTTTTAGATTTATTTGTATCATCTATTTTAGTGCTTTCCATTTTTTAATCACATTTTAGCCCCTAATTTCTTGCTTTTTTTGGATTAATGTTTTTTCCTTCTTGTACTGAGATAAATATTTTTATAATTTTTCATTGTATACTCTCCTCCTTCTTTTAGTATTTACCCAACATTCAAGCATGCACAGATAAACTAAAGTTAATCGATATATGCACCCTTTTTTCAAAGGATATAAGTTTTGGGTTTTCTATGTAGATAAAGACATCATGTTCAAATTGCATGTGTTTTATTTACTCCCCGTTCTTAAACTTAAACTCTGATTCACCTCTTTTTAGCTTGTGTATTCTTCTCTTCCAGTTTCTCCTGAATATTATTCATTATTATGCTTGTATTATACAACACAATGTAAATGATTGCTTGGATTCACTCACAAATTTACCTTTATTTTACTCACCATTTCTTTCTGCAGTTTGTACATTCAAGCTAGGAAATTTCCCTCCTGACAGAAAAATCCCTTTATGAGATTTCTGTTGGTGGTGATTTTTCTAAGATTTTATTTACCTGAAAATGCCATGTTAATTCTGAAAAAAATAATAATAATAAATTCTAGGTTGAGTGTTATATTCTCTCAATATATAAAACATACTGGATTGCCACTTTCTGGTGTTCATTATTAGTGCTCTAGGCTTTCACTAGGTTGATTCCATATCTCTGCTATAGTGAACAGTGCTGCAATTAACATTCTGCGTGCGTTATTTTGATAGAATAATTTCTTTTCTTTTTTTATTTTTTATTTTTCATTTATTTATTTATTTTTGAGACAGAGTCTCACTCTGTTGCCCAGGCTGGCAGTGCAGTGGAGCCATCTTGGCTCATTGCAACCTACGCCTCCTGGATTCTCCTGTCTCAGCCTCCTGAGTAGCTGGGATTACAGGTGCATGCCACCATGCCCGGCTAATGTTTGTATTTTTAGTAGAGACAGGGTATCACCATGTTGATCAGGCTGGTCTCCAAGTCCTGACCCTGCAATCTGCCTGCCTCAGCCTCCAAAGTGCTGGGATTACAGGTGTGAGCCACTGTGCCTGGCTTATTTTCTTTTGGGTACATACCCAGTAATGGTATTGCTCGGTGGAATGATAGTTCTCTTTTTAAGTTCCTTGAGAAATCTCAAAACTGCTTTATACAGTGACTAAACTAATTTACATTCCCACCAACAATGTATAAGTGTTTCCCTTTTTCTATAGCCTCACCAGCATCTCTAATTATTTGACTTTTTATAGTAGCCATTCTGACTGGTGTGAGATGGTATGTCATTGTGGTTTTGATTTCTATTTATCTGATAATTCGTGATGCTGAACATTGTATCATATATTTGTCGGCTGCTTGTATGTCTTCTTTTGAGAAGTGTTTCTTGATGTCCTTTGCACATTTTTTAATGGGGTTGATTTTGCCTGTTGATTTAAGTTTCCTATAGATTCTGGATATTAGATGTTTGTCAAATGCACAGTTTGTGAATATTTTCTCTGATTCCATAGGTTTCTGTTTATTCTGTTGATAGTTTATTCTGCTAGACAGAAGCTCTTTAGTTTAAATAAGTCCTATTTGTCTATTTTTTTATTATTGTTGCCATTGCTTTTCATGACTTAGTCAAAAACTCCTTGCCAAGGCTGATGTCAAGAAGGATATTTTCCAGGTTTTCTTCTATGGTTTTTATAGTATGAGGTATTACATTTAAATCTTTAATCCATCCTGAGTTAATATTTGTATATGCTGAAAGGTAGGGTTCCAGTTTTAGATACTTCTGCGTATGTCTAGCCAGCTATCCCAGCACCATTTATTGAATAGGAAGTCCTTTTCCCATTGCTTGTTTTCATCAGCTTTGTCAAAGATCAGATGGATATAGGTGTGTGCTTTATTTCTGGGTTCTCTGTTTTGTTTCATTGATCTATGTGCCTGATTTTGTACCATTACCATGCTATTTTGGTTACTGTAGCCTTATGGTATAGTTTGAAGTCAGGTACTGTGATACCTCTGACTTTGTTCTTTTTGCTTAGGTTTGTTTTGGCTATTTTGGCTTTTTGTTGTTGTTGTTCTATATGAATTTTAGAATAGTTTTTCCTGATTCTGTGAAGAATAACTATGGTCATGATAGGAATAATGTTGAATCTTTACAATGTTTTGGGCAGTATGGCCATTTTAATGATACTGAATCTTCCAATCCATGGGTATGGAATGTTTTTCCACTTATTTGTGTTATCTCTGAGTTCTTTCAGCAGTATTTCATAGTTCCCCTTGTAGAGATCTTTTACCTTTTTAGTTAAGTATGTTTCTAGGCATTCAAATTTTGTGTGAGTCTTGTAAATGGGATTCTGTTCCTAATTTGACTCTCAGCCTAAGCATTATTGGTATAAGAAATGCTGCTGATTTTGTACCTCGAAACTTTACTAAAGTTGTTAGTTCTGGGAGCCTTTTTGCAGACTCTTTAAAGTTTTCCAGGTATGGAATTATATCATCAGTGAAGAGAGATGGCTTGACTTCTCCTTTCCTAGTGCATATAAAAGTTACGTTTACATTCTACTACAGTGTATTGAGTATGCGATAGCATTATGATTTAAAAAGTACATACCTTAATTTTAAAATATCTTATTGCTGAGCAATACAAATAATCACCAGAGACTTCAATGAGTCATAATCTTCCTGTTGGTGGAGGGTCTTTGATTGTTGCTTACTGATCACAGTGGTGGTTGCTGAAGGCTGGGATAAGCTATAGCAATTTATTGAAAATAAGACAACAGCAAAGTTTACCACATAAATGGATTCTTTCTTTCATGAAAAACTTCTCTGTAGCATGTGATGTTGTTCAATAGTATTTTATTCACAGTAGAGTTTCTTTCAAAACTGGAGTCAATTCTTCCAAACCCTGTTATCACTGGATCAACTAAGTTTATGTAATATTCTAAATCCTTTGTGGTCATTTCACCGAAGTTCACAGTTTCTTCACCAGGAGTAAGTTTTATCTCAAGAAACCCTTTTTTCCTCATCCATAAAAAGCAACTCGTCATCCATTCAAGTTTGATCTTGAGAGAGCAGCCAATCAGTCACATCTTCAGGCTTCACTTCTAATTCTAGTTTTCTTGCTATTTACAACACATCTTCAATTATTTTGTCCATTTAAGTTTTGAACCCTTCAAAGTCAACCATGAGGTTTGGAATCAATTCGTTGAAACTCCTATGAATGGTGATATTTTGACTGCCTTCCATGAACCATGAATGTTTTTAATAGCATCTAGAATGGTGAATTCTTTCATCAGGTTTTCAATTTACTTTGCCCAGATCCATTATGAGAACCACTATCTATGGCAACTATGGCGTGACAAAATATATTTTATCAATAATAAGACTTGAAAGTTAAAATTACTCCTTGATTTACGAGCCACAGAATGGATGTTGTGTTACCAAGCACAAAACAACATTAATCTCCTTCTACATCTCCATCAGAGCTCTTGGGTGACTAGGCACATTGTCAGTGTACACTAATATTTTGAAAGGAATCCTTTTTTTCTCAGTAGTGGGTCTCAACAATGGACCTAAAATATCTAGTAAGTCATGCTGTGAACAGATGTGTTGTCATCCAGACTTTCTTGTTCAATTTATAAAGCACCGGCATAGTAGATTTAGGACAATTCTTCAAGGCTCCAGGATTTTCAAAATAGTAAATGAGCATTTGCTTCAACTTAAAAGTCACCAACTGCATTAGTATGTAATCAAAAAGCCAGCCTATCCTATAAAGCCTTAAAATCTGGCACTGCCATTTTTTTTTCTGGCTATAGAAGTCATGGATGTCATCTTCTTCCAATAGAAAGTTATTTCATCTAGATGGAAAATCTATTGTTTAGTGTACCTTTGTCAATTATCTTACCTAGACCTGGATAACTCGTTGCAGCTTCTACACCATCACTTGCTACTTCACCTTGCACTTGTATGTTATGGAGAGAGCTTCTTTTATGAACCAACCTCTACCAGCTTCAAACTTTTATTCTGCAGCTTCCTCACCTCCTTCTGCCTCCATGGAATTGAAATGTGTTAGGGTCTTGCCCTAGATTACATTTTGGCCCAAGGAAATGTTGTGGCTGGGTTGATCTTCTATCCAGATCCCTAAACTTTCTCCATATCAGCAAAAAGATTGTTTTACTTTCTTATCATTTGTGTGCTTGATGGAGTACTACATTTAATTTCCTTCAAGAGCTTTTTCTTTGCATTCACAACTTGGCTATTTAGTGCAAGACGCTTAGCTTTGAGCCTGTCTCAGCTTTTCAACATGTCTTCCTCACTAAGCTTGACTATTTCTAGTTTTTTATTTAAAGTGACAGACATGTGACACTTCCTTTCACTTGAAAGTTTAGAGGCCACTGGAGGGTCATTATTTGGCCTAATCTCAATAATCTTATGTCTCAGAGAATAGAAAGACCTGAAAAAAGGGAGGAAGATGGGAAAACAGCTGGATAGTGGAGCAGTCAGAACACTCCTATCTTATTTGGACGTGACTTATAATACCCCAAAACAATAAAAATAGGAACATCAAATATTGCTGAACACAGATCACCATAACGGATATAATAATATTGAAAAAGTTTGAAATGCTGCAAGAATTAGCAAAACATAACATGAAGTGAGCAAATGCTGTTGGAAAAATGATGCAGGGTTGCCGCAAACCTTCAATTTGTAAAATGCACAATACCTGCAAAGTTCATTAAGCATAGAGTGCAATAAAACAAGATATCTTTGTTTGTTTATAGCTGCCGAGTCCAGTTCCATCGGGGAAACCCTAACCCAGCTGCACTAGAGGAATTAAAGACACACACACAGAAATATAGAGGTGTGAAGTGGGGAATCAGGGGTCTCACAGCCCTCAGAACTGAGAGCCCCAAACAGAAATTTACCCACGTATTTATTAACAACAAACCAGTCATTAGAATTGTTTCTATAGATATTAAATTAGCTAAAAGTATCCCTTATGGGAAACGAAGCGATGGGCCAAATTAACCACAGCAGGAACACGCCCTTAAAATACAGTTCGCTGATGCTAATTGTTTGTTGCTTAAGAATGCCTTTAAGTGGTTTTCTGCCCTGGGCGGGCCAGGTGTTTCTTGCCCTCGTTCCCGTAAACCCACAACCTTCCAGCTTGAGTGTTAGGGCCATTATGGACATATCACAGTGCTGCAGAGATTCTGTTTATGGCCAGTTTTGGGGTCAGTTTATGGCCGGATTTTGGGGGACTTGCTCCCAGCATGTCTCCCTTCTTTGATTTGCAAAGTGATAAAAGCAGGGCAGCTTTGTCATGGTGAGCTAGTTCTCGCAGGAGTCAGGATAGATTAAAAGCACAGTAATCATTGAAATCACAGAGCTTCAAAGAGTTTTTATCCATTTTAATGGGTTACTAGCTGCTAATTTGTCTACAGCTCCTTTAAGCACTCCAGTCCCTGGCATTAAGGTCAGGTGTACCTGGGATGCTTTAAATATTTGTTCTTTTAATTTTGCTATATTCTAAAATAAGTTTGTAGGGCGTCCTTCTAGATGCTTTTTTATTCTTTCCCAAATTAAGAGCATTTAATAGTTTCCGCAAATCCTTATGTTTAGCTCCTAGAGCGGGCCATATCATTTGAGGTTGAGGTGCCACTATACTGCCATGGTTCCAGATAATAGGAACTTTTGCCGTACTTCTTATCATTTCTACCATCTGACCATTTTTTTCAGATCATCTGAACATAGTGTGGCCGTGGCACACAGACTGAGAGGGGTAATTCAAGCTAAACATCCCCTTAGGGGACCAATTAATAATGATTCCATAGGAATCATTGTGCAGCACCTCTGCCTGTTCTGCAAAGCAATCTTCCAAACAAGTATGTTCATTTTTTTCTAACTGGGTCCAATTCTGTTTACAAATAGGTTTTTGAGGGCGGTATGCCTCAATTATAGGAGTAGATTTGTTATGGTAAATACTGAGATCACAAAGCATGTGTAACTGTGTCACAGTGATTGCATTCAGGCATTATTGCCAGCCAAGATTGATAAATATACCCAATAAGTATGATTGGTCTCTGTGTCAAGCCCTTATTGAAGGAATACTCTTGGCAGTGGTGATAACCACTATCATAGCTATTATTAAATTACTCGTTGTTGTCAGGGCTCTGAGAAGCAGCCCTGAGAAACATCACCCATTATCTCTCCATACCACCCCCAAAAATTTTCGCTGCCCCAACACTTTACCACTATTTTGTTTTATTTTTCTTGTTAATATAAGAAGACAGGAATGTCAGGCCTCTGAGCCCAAGCTAAGCCATCATATGCCAGTGACCTGCACATATACATCCAGATGGCCTGAAGCAACTGAAAATCCACAGAAGTGAAAATAGCTTAACTGATGACATTCTGCCATTGTGATTTGTTTCTGCCACAACCTAACTGATCAATGTTCTTTATAATCTCCCCCACCCTTAAGAAGTTTCTTTGTAATTCTCCCCACCCTTGAGAATGTACTTTGTGAGATCCACCCTCTGCCCCCAAAACATTGCTCTTAACTCCACCGCCTATCCCAAAACCAATAAGAACTCATGATAATCCCATCACCTTTGCTGACTCCTTTTTCGGACTCAGCCCACGTGCACCCAGGTGAAATAAACAGCCTTGTTGCTCACACAAAGCCTGTTTGGTGATCTCTTCACATGGACACATGAAACAGTCGTGCCTAGTTGTCCTGCTTTCCTCAGGTTTTCTTCCACCATCTGTGACAGCTGTGTGTGACTGTCCCCAGGTATGTGACTGTGTTCGACAGATCTGTCCCCAGGTGCGTGGCTGTGTTCGACAGGTGTTGCTCATGACAGTTGGGGTCCTTCTCAGCGTCAGTCTCAACATAGCTGCACCAGTGGGGGTCCTCGGGATCCTCCCGGAGTCTCTTCCTTGATGTCTGGCTTATGATAATGTCTCAGGTGTCTTGATGGTGCCCAAATCGGCTGTTAATTTTGGCCTAGAGAAATACAAGCATAACCTCTACCCCACGTTATTATTTTACCTACTTCCCAACTTTTTGTTGACGCTAGATTCAATTGTGTATGGGCTGTCCTGTAATCCCTATTTCTTCTCTTTTTCTGTTTTTGTCATCAGTTGTTCATCTGTATGAAATTGTAACTGAGCAGTTTCAATTAACTGTGTGGAATGCACCACGTACGAAGAATCAGAAACCACATTAAAAGGCGTATCAAAAGCAGTCAATAACTCAATTACAGCTACAAGTTCCGCTTTTTGAGCTGAAGTACAGGGCGTCTGAAAAACTTTACTTTTTGAAGCAAAATAAGAAACTTTACCATTACTAGACCCATCTGTAAAAACATTCTCAACACTTTCAATTGGTTTAAATTTAGTTATTTTAGGGAGAATCCAATTAGTTAATTTCAAAAACTAAACAGCTTCATTTTAGGAAAATGATTATCAAGAATACTCACAAAGTCAGCTAAATGGGTTTGCCAAGTAAAACTATTTATAAAAGCTTGCTGTATTTGTGCCTTCATGGGAGAGACACAGTTCGCTCATGCTAATTGTTTGTGGCTTAAGAATGCCTTGAAGCGGTTTTCCACCCTGGGCGGGACAGGTGTTCCTTGCCCTCATTCCCTTAAACCCACAACCTTCCAGCTTGGGCGTTAGGACCATTATGGACATATCACAGTGCTGCAGAGACTTTTTTATGGCCAGTTTTGGGGCCAGTTTATGGCCGGATTTGGGGGGACTTGTTCCCAACAATAGCTGCTTGTTACCTGCTGATATTTAAAAGCTTCTATTGTAATTATTTTACATACATTATAATAATCACAAGGTATAAATGGGGAGTTAACCCCCATTTGCAATAAAAACAATTCTTAAAATACTTTAGAATAAACTTTTAATAGAAACATGCAAATCCTACATGAGGAAAACTTAAAAACAATCCTAAATCAGACAAAACTAGAATTAGATGTATAGGAGGATGCTCACCTCCTTTTTAATAGAATGACTTTGCATCTTAAAATGTTATTCCCTGCAGTTAATTTAAACATTTAACTCAACTGTAACTTAAGAACAACAGACTTACTGTATTGGATGAGATTAAGTCAATGCAAAAATTTATCTAGACAATCAAAACATGCAAAAATACTTAAGAAAGTTTTTAAAAGCTATGTCAGAGTAGGCCTACCAAATCACACATCAAAACAGTAGAAAGCCTCATAATTAAAACAGTTTAGTATTGGTCCATCAACTGAGAAGAGGCTTTAAAGAAGAACTGAATCTCTGGAAATAGACTCAAGTATCAAAAGTTATTTACTATAAATAATAAAGTGAGCATCTGAAACCAATTTTACAGAGATGGATTATTTAATAAATATTGCTCTGACAACTGATTAGCTATTTATAAAAATTAAAAACTAGATACACATTACAAAACTTATAAAATAATAATTTTCTTTTTTTTTTTTTTTTTTTGAGGCGGAGTCTTGCTCTGTCGCCCGGACTGGAGTGCAGTGGCCAGATCTCAGCTCACTGCAAGCTCCGCCTCCCGGGTTTACGCCATTCTCCTGCCTCAGCCTCCCGAGTAGCTGAGACTACAGGCGCCCGCCACCTCGCCCAGCTAGTTTTTGTATTTTTATTAGAGACGGGGTTTCACCGTGTTAGCCAGGATGGTCTTGATCTCCTGACCTCGTGATCCGCCCATCTCGGCCTCCCAAAGTGCTGGGATTACAGGCTTGAGCCACCGCGCCCGGCCAAAAATAATAATTTTCAAACTGACCCGTGATCTAAACATAATCAATCAATCAATAAACTACACACATCTTAGGAGAAAAGTGGGTGAATTCCTTTATAACCTGGAATTATGTAATTTTCTCATTATGTCTAAAAGTTCACATACATTGAAGACTGATGAATTTGGTTACACAGAAGAAAAACTTTGGTGTGACAATAAAGAAAATAAACAAAATCAAAGACAAATAAAAATGTAGGGGCAAATGCCTACATCCTACCCTCTCTATATATAACTAATATCCCAAATATGGACAGAATTGTTTTTTTAAAATGAGGGAGTATGGATGAAAAACCTTATAAAAAATGAGCTAAGCATGGGAGTAAGAAATTCATAAAAAAGATATTAAAATGGCTCTTAAGCCTGTGAAAAGATATTAAGCTTCATTCATAACCAGAAAAATGCTTAGTAAAATATGTTAAGATACCACTTCTCACTTACCAAATTGGTGGAAATTTAAAAGTATGACAACACAGTTGGAGAAATTTTGGGGAAACAGGCACTCTGAAAGGTTGATTGTGGAATAACCACTCTGGAATGGAATTTTACAATATCTAATATAATTCTACTCTTTGACCAAGCTCATGTCTAAGAATTTACCCTGGAGATAAACATTCAATCATTCTCCTATATATGGATATTTATTTTGCTTCCAATATTATGCAATATAAACAATGCTGCAACATGTTATGCATAATATTGGAAGCAAAATAAATATCCATATGTAGGAGAATGATTGAATAAACATAGACACATTGTGAAATTTATAAAAAACCTAGGAGGGCCAGGAGCAGTGGCTCACGCCTGGAATCCCAACACTTTGGGAGGCCTAAGTGGGCAGATCAAGAGGTCAAGAGATTTGAGACCATCCGGGCTGATGCAGTGAAACCCCGTCGCTACTAAAAATACGAAAAATTAGCTGGGCATGATGGTATGCACTTGTAATCCCAGCTACTTGGGAGGCTGAGGCAGGAGAATCGCTTGAACCTGGGAAGTGCAGGTTGCAGTGAGCTAAGATTGCTCCACTGCACTCCATCCTGGGCAACAGAGCGAGACTCCGTGTCAAAAAGAAAAAAAAAAAAACCCTAGGAAAACCTTATGAACTGACATGCATTAATTTCCGGGATAGATCATTAGGTGAAAAAAGCAAAGTGCCAAAGATTATCCAAAAGATGCAAAAGATGTCACTTTTTGTGTAAAAAAAAGAAAAATAAAATATACACGAAAAAGTCTTATTTGTACAAAAATAACTATAAGAAGAAAAAAAACAGAAAGCAAGAAGTTTGATTAATTACAGGGATATACGTAGAGTGAAACAATGGGGAGTGGCAATACATAGAAGAGATAGAGGGAGAACCACACTTCTGTGGGCATATTTTATAAACACGACTTTTAGAACCATGATACCATTTAACATACACAAAATCTATAAATAAGATCAAAAAGGATAGGGAAATAACCCAAATTTCAGTGCAATCTAAGACAAACAACCAAACAAGTAACTGTGAATGAAATAAATGGCGTAACCACATTAAATGGGGAAAAGACTAAAACATCTCTTGAACCTAGCATTTTGACTACACATTGTCAGGTTAAAAACAAAGAAGAAGTATGCCTAATTATTAGACTTCCTTAGTAGGTTTTTTTCTTTGTTTTCCACAATGGTGGGGGTTAGCAATTATGAAATCGGTTGAAATGTATTATTCCAGGAAAACAAACAACTATGTAGTAAATAAAGGGAGCTATGCTTTTCACTGTTGCAAAATGGTTAAAAATGTAAACATTAAAAAGTTTGGGGGAGATTATAATAAGCTGTGGTGTCAGACTGGAGTTGGAGGCACTAATATGAACTCATGGTAATACACATATAGAAAGATAAAGAGACATATAGAGTTAAACTATGTAAACTAAGAGTGTTTAGATCCTAGATACCAGTGCAAATGAGCACGTTGTTATTTTGAATGGCCTTGTGTGAGCTGTAAGTGTATGCTGTAAACTTTGGGCAACCACTTGAAAAATTTAAAAAGAAGTATCCTTGTTATGTGAAAATAGGAGAGAAAATGGAACCATGCAAAATGCTCAGTTAAAACCAGAGAAGGCAGAAAAAGAGTAAAAAACAAACACACAAAAAATAGAAAAACAACAATATTTGGTGACTGTTAAAGGAATTAACATTCATTTCTCTGCTATGCATGTTTGTCTGTTCTCCTTAAAAAAAAAAAAAGTCACACAGGGAATTAACATAAGGGAAAATAAAACAGAAACAAAGATTTTACTTCCTGATCAATTTGTCCAAGGACTGGAAAGGACGTTGCTCATGACTGTCAGCCTTCCTGGATATTTGCTGTCAGCATTCCTGGTATTTAGTATTTAGTGTCTGTTTTGGCTGCAGCCTTATTCATCACTTGTTTTCCTTATAGTTCCTAACTGAATAATGTCTGTCTGTAAGTAGCATTAAATGTAGCTAGTAGTCTTCTGTATTCACAGTTAGGAATATCTTTGTTTAATGGGGCTGAAATGTTTACCAAAAAATCAGAAAACAAAGTGAGTTTCTCAAATAGAATGTGAAGGAAAAAATGTGCTTGCTTTTCCAAGCAAGTAATCATTAGGAAGATCTGTTATACCCTATAGGAAGCTGAAGGAAGGAGCTATCTAATTGCTTTGGCTCACCTGGGAAATAAATGAGCCTCATAATTTTTAGCCGCTTACCTGTTTAATGTTTTCTTCAGGGGATTTAAATCAAACTCATTCCTTTCAGTAATTGCTCTTTTCTTAACCATGGCAAGGAAAATGTCTCACTATGATTGTAAAGTCAGGTTAAAACAATGACCTCAACATTTATTACGGTTGACATTAATGGTTTCCTGTTACTAGGACAGCATCCTATTAAGAGGTTTATGACATGTTTACTCATTTGCTTTGAGGAAAAAAAATTATTAGTAAACACCTCATTGTTCCTTCCCTCTGAGAATGTCTTGATTGCAATTTGTTTGTGTCAAATAGAGGATTCTTCAAATCAGTAATATTACCTGTAGGTCATTGAAAATAATCAGATGAAACATAGGATATTTTAATAATTAATTATGGATAGCAAATTAATTCACTGACTTCCCAAGAGTTGAGGAGAGTTGTTTGATTTTATTGTAATCAAACAAGGAAAGGTCTGGCGAATTAATTATTCAGGGAAAATCTAAAAGTGTCAATGTGCATGAAGCACAAGGGAAAAGGAGTGAGACAAGAGAAAATTACAGAATTTCCCAAAGGGCGTATCCAGCCAACTTATCAGCTGGAGGACTCATACACAGCATACTCGACTATTAGTTACTTTTACCAATTTCATAGGAAAGGTATGTCTCTAAGTTACAGGGGAGGGAGAAGGCTGTCTCTAAATTATAAGGGGAGGAATGCGTGAAGGATAAGCATTAATTCACAATGAGTGTTAAAATGCTAGTCATAATAATTGTAATTATGCTTACTGTGACAAAAAGGAAATGAATGACAATACAAAGAATAACATGGAAGCTGAATTCTGATTATTATTTAACTGAGAAAGTTATGGTTTCATCACCCACAAATGATATAAAATGATCGTTTTATTTTTGCTTTAATTTGCACCTCTGATTTAGAATGAGTGTGAGCATCTCCTTATAGACCTTTCAGTCTTTGATGTTTTCCTTTCCTTAAATTGCCCTATTTCCTATTTGTATTGCTCTTTCACTTGATAATTTGCTTGAGCTTCTTATATGTCTTGACAATAATGTTTTGTTGGTTCTAGAAATTGTCATCATTTTCTCCCAGTCTATCACCTCTCAGTTAACTTTGTACATGGTGTCCTCTGTGAAACAGAACAGGACTTCATATTTGTACTCAAATTCATCAATCTTTTACCCTATGTTTTGTGATTTCTATTTTTGTTTTACAAGTCCTTCCCCATGCCCAAGGTATAAATATATTATCTTACATTTTTCTTATACTCATTATATAATTTTTTCATATTGACTTCTTTCATGTTTCTTGACCTCATGTTTTTGTTGAGATCCACTTTACTTTTCTAGGTAAAGTGAACCAGTTTCCCAATTACGCATTATGAATATTTCCAATCAACTTATAATGCCATCTTTTTAAATATTGTGGATTTGGGCTTTTGCTCAAGCTCACATGTGCATATTGTCATTTTTGTGTATTGTGATAATATATTTCTGTTTACATAACTATGACTTTCTAAAATGTTGTAATGTTTACCAAGATATTCCTGCTTCTATTATTAAAATTTACTTTGCTTTTTGTGAACTTATATTCTTTTGCTATGAGTCTTACTATAGGTTTACTGAGTCCTTTAAAAAACCAACTAAATTTTGATTCATAGATTTGCAATTACAAATTAAAGATTAATTTGATGATAACTGATATCTTAATAATATTAAATCTTCTAGTCCGAGAAATTTTTAGTGCATCGTATTACCCTCTAAGTTTCTTATTAGGAATTGTAAAGTTTTATTCAAATAATATCGATATTGTCCTGGTGAAGTTAATTATCCTATAACTTACAGTTTTTATTGCTCTTGCAAATAGCTTTTTTAGAGCTGGTTGTTATTGCCTAAAAATTCTTTTGACTTTTTGTGGGTTCATTTTAAATCAGAAGACACCGTGGAACTCTCTTATACATGTAAATAGAATGTCAATTGCTCTGTTTGTTTTCCAGGTATATGACTGATCATAGCATATACAAGTAATAATATTTCATCTTTTTATACTTTTCTTTTTCTCTTTCCTTATACTTTTCTTTATCCTTATACTTTTCTTTTTCTCTTTCCTCACAACAATAGCCAGAAATTCTGAAATTCAGTTAAACAGTCATGGTGACAGGGCACATCCCTGTCTCTCTCTCTTTTTTTTTTTTTTCTGAGATAGAGTCTTGCTCTGTCTCCTAGGGAGTGGCACAATTTCAGCTCACTGCAACCTCTGCCTCTTGGGTTCAAGCTATTCTCCTGCTTCAGCCTCCCGAGTAGCTGGGACTACAAGTGCGTGCCATCATGCCCAGCTAACTTTTTTGTATTTTTAGTAGAGACGGGTTTCACCGTTGTTAGCCAGGATGGTCTGGAGCTCCTAATCTCGTGATCCACCTCCCATGGCGTCCCAAAGTGCTGGGATTACAGGCGTGAGCCACCGCACCCAGCTCCCTGTCTCTTTATCTTAAAGAAAATGAAACTAAAGATTCCCGATTAAGCATAATGTTTGCTTGAGAAAATTGTTGTGTAAAACTCACCAACTCTTAGTGGTTTCATTGTTCTTAGAGTTATTTTTTAATAGTAAATAGTTGTTGAATTTTATGAAATACTTTTTTTCTGTATATATTGGCACTGTCATCTCATGTTCCATCTTTAGTTATTTGGCAGAATACAAAAATAAATTAATGATATTGGCTTGTTAATAAATCCTTGGCATTAATTTCTCATTATTTTTATAATTGTTGGATTAGATTAGCTATTACTTTATTTATATTTTTCCATTGTCCTTTATAAGTGAAATGAGTATATAATTACTTTTTCTTGTATTGTCATACAGATTTGGAATACAGATTTTACTGTATTTAGCTTTATAAAATGATCTGCATGATAAACAGATTGACCCCACAAAGACGCCCATTCTGTAATCCCTAGAACCTGTTAATACGTTGCGCTACATGACAAAGAGATTTTTCACATAGAATTAAGGTTACAGATCTGTATGACTGAGTAGACTAACTGCAATCATATGACCTCTTAAAAGCAGATAGCTTTATCTGGCTGGAGACAGAGAGATGCAATCAGAGAAGATAAAAGAGATAGAGCAAAAACTGAAGTCAGAGATATATCAAGAATGAGAAGAATTTGATATGTTGCTAGCTGTAATGTTTAGGGGACTATAGGGCAAGGCTCAGAGGGATGTCTGCTGGAGTTTAGGCTGCCCTCCGCTGACCATGAAAAAGAAAATAGAGGCCTCCGTCTTATAGCTGCAAGTAGCTGAATTTGGCCAATGACCTGAATGAGCTTGAAAGTGGATTTTTTCCTCAGCCTCCTGATAAGAGCTCATCCAGATAATTGACTTACAGAATTGTGAGATTATAAATGTGTGCTGTTTTAAGCAATTTAATACTTTTTATACAGCATTAGAAATATAATACAGATATTAGAAGTGGAGTGCTATTGTAACTCTGAAAATGGAGAAATGGCTTTAGAATTGGGCAGTGGGTAGAGACTGAAAGAATTTGAGGAGCATGATAGAAAATGTCCCGATTATCTTGGATGGACCAGCAGACACGTGGATGTTAGTGACTCTGCTAGTGAGGGATCAGAAGGAAGTGAAGGAGTGTGGCAGGGACTCTTAAACCACTTTGAAGAATACCTAAATAATTGGGAATCATATCTCTACAAATGATTAATAGAAACATGAACTTTGAGGGTGGTGCTGCTGAGAGCCCCGCAGGAAGGGAGGCACATATCATAAAGGGGACCCTTGTATCTCTGTGACGGGAAGCTCAACAAAGTATTATCCTGCAGTTGTTTAGAGAGCTGTACTTGTAAATGACAGGATGAACGCTAACGTTTATCTGAAATTTCTAAGCAAAGTGATGAAAGTACCATCTCGCTTCTTCTCACTGCTTACAGGAAAACGTGAAAGGAAAGAGGGAAACGCTGTTTAACAAATAGGAACCAGGAGTAGGTGATTTGGGTATTCTTAGTCCACCAGATGGTAACAACTTGTAAAATTATGAGATTGCTTCCAAAATGTTGCATAGAGAAATATCTGAGTGTGTGGTTTTACAACTTCTTGCTAAAACATCAGAAAGATTAAAAGATCAAAGATTTAGTCACATAGAAACTTTAAAATGGTTAAGAGAGTGAATCACCATTTTTCTCAACCAAACTAGGGAGATTCTATGAATCTCAGGAGCTAAAAATGAAGAAGAAACGATCTAGGAAAATCTATAGACAAGCCACTTGTCTAATACAGTGAATACCTATGACATACATGGGTGACCTAAAAAGTTCTTTGGAATTTTTATCAGCAGAAACACTGCCATCTCAGACTAAAAGCCATCAGTGAGAAGGACATTTTAAAAGCTTGTTGGACCATAAAATTTGAATTGTGAAAAAAAGATTGATAGAACTAATTCTCTGGTAACATGTTCCATTGTTTATGAATAGGGGAAGGATAACCTGCAGGGCACAATATGGTCCCAGAGGGCCAAAAACAGCACCATAGAGGATTATTCCCAGGCTTTAAACACTAAAGGAGTTTACTCAGCTAGATTTCAAAACTGTTTTTGGAATAGATTTCATAGCATAGTAATAATCTATTTCTTAAATATTTGAAACAATTCCCAATAAATGCATTTGGGTTTAAAACCCCTTTCTGTTTCATTGACATTGTACCATCAAATTGAAAAGATATTGATAGGATCATTTTTATTAATTTTTAACCATTTATTTTAAGTGTCTACCAATCCATTGCTTAATTGGAAAAAGGTCTTAAATATATTCCAAATTTGAAAGCATTTTATTTGATTTATTTGTAATTGGTTCTTAGCACTGTAGTTAAAGCAGACCTATATAGTTTATGTTTTTTTTTAAATTCGTGTTTAACACTGGTATTTGATATTTTTAAGTGACAGAATTCTAACTTAAGCAAAAGATTGTATAGGCTCATGAAATTCAAGGAAAGTATGAGTGACTAAGTAAAGAATGACTGGGATAATTCTGAATCTTGGAAATCATTGGATTTACAATTATCACATGCTGCCAGGGCCTCTGTTTCACTCTTTCTCTGCATATCTCTTTAGGTTGGCTTCCATTTCTCCAAGTCCAAAATGACTTTTTTCCATTGTGGGGGAAAAAAATAACCATTACTACATTCTAAGCATTACATATTACAATCTAGCTATGAGAGAAAAAAAATATTAAAATATTTGTGACCCAATTTTGAATGTGCTAATGAATGTATTTATTGGTCTTGTTTGAATTAGGTGCTAATGAACTTGGACCAAAGAAATGATACCAGTGGCTGAGGTCATACTGCACTATCACCCAATTTTCTAAAATAAATATGTGGATAGGAGGGTGGGAAATTTGAACAAGTAACTCAGTTTCTAAAACCGACTAGTGGTTAATCAGCAATATTAATATTTGTTCTCAAGGATTATTTGTTGTAATTTATTTATGCCTTAACAACTAAGACAATTTTTCTTTTTTTCCTTCCTTCCTTCTTTTCATGCCCAGAAAATTAATTTTTATTTACATTTTTCTTCATACTCTGGTTAAGACTTGCATTTTCGTTTGTGATAATTGTATTAGCCTTTGCAAGAATCACTGGAAGACAGTATGCAAGAGCTTCAGGTGGATAACACCCTGTCTTGAGTAATGATGGACCGAGCATTTAGCATTTAATAAATAGTATTAAGGAAATGCAGGGACAAAAAGTTTTATGTTGTTTAGCACAAACAGGTTCCAAAGAGCTAAGGCATTGTCAGTTATAATAATGTTATTACCTTTCATTTATGGCAAAAGGTATAAACTTAGCCAATAATGATGCATTTGAAACAGAGGAGGAAAAGTTGTCTGCTGAAAGTGAACAGGAAGAGGTGGTATCCAGACCCTATAAAAAAATCTATCCATGTACTTATTGGAAAATGAGCAATTAGGTGCCTCTTCTCTACCCATTTTTCTAAATAATCAATTAATCAATGATAAATCATTGACTCTTACACGGGGCCAGGAATTTTGTAATACAACCTTTTTTTTTTTTTTTTTCCGAGACGGAGTCTTGCTCTGTTGCCAGGTTGGAGTACAGTGGTGCAATCTTGGCTCACTGCAACCTCTGCCTTCTGAGTTCAAGCGATTCTCCTGCCTCAGCCTCCCCAGTAGCTGGGACTACAGGCACACACCACCATGCCAGGGTAATTTTTGTATTTTTAGTAGAGACGGGGTTTCACCATGTTAGCCAGAATGGTCTCAATTTCTTGATCTCATGATCGATCGGCCTGCCCTGGCCTCCCAAAGTGCTGGGATTATATGCTTGAGCCACCGCACCCGGCCTTTTGTAATACAACTTTTATTCAAATTGTTTATATAGACAAATTCTTGTTTCACAAAATATTTGTGGAGGGCTCTGTACATTCAAAGGGCAGTCCTGGTTGAAGGGACTGGAGATTTTCTCTGAGCTCTGAAAAACATTATCATTATGGGAAGACTTTAATATATACACATCATAAGTCTAATGATTTTACTAACAAAAATGGAGTTAAAGTTTTTTTCAAACCATTTATATTTGAAACATTTTTTACATTTGCATTTAGAAAATTTATTTTCATTTAAAGTTTTTTCTGAATAGCATTTTAATTCAAACTTTAAGAGATTGTGAATATGCAATCATAATACTAATATGTACAGAAATAGTTATGGATATTTAAATCATGAAATAGTTATGGATATTTACTGCATTCGGTGTATATGTGGTATATGAATGATACCATTAATTATTTACAAAGTACTAATTATGCTTGTATAGTAACATATACTTAAAGTAAGCGCAAGATTTATTTTCAATATCAAATACAAATTTATTAATATTATACAATAAGATTTACTATTTAAGTTGTGAAAGGATGCTTACCTATTATTCTTTTGATAAATACTTTCCTTGATGTTTTATTAAAGAGAGCTCTAGAGGCTTTATAATGTCAAAAGAAATAAAAAAATATATTTTCAAAGGACAGAATAGGAATGAAAAAGCAATTGGCTTTCAAATAACATGAAATTAATATATTTCAAGCTTCTACAAATTCATTTTAGTATTTGAGAAGAATGTAAATGTGATTCACTTTGACTTTTTAGATATAAATATGAACTAGTTGAAAGCAAAAGGAAGATTTCCTATTTAGTGACATTTTTTGTTTTGTTTGTCTTTCCTGTTTCCAAAGGTAATCTAAAGCAGTTTCTAAAGCTAACCAAAGGCAAAATCAAAGCAAGTGCATTCCAGAATTTATTCACTAGTTTTCCAATTTGCTCTTTTTAATATCGAAAACAAAGTAAAATTATTTTTGTGTGATTTCCCTACATTTTATCCTTTGCCGAAAAAGAAAAAGGAAGAAAGAAAAGCTTCCAAAATATCAAAAGAGTACAATAGAATCTTTTTATACTGACATATTTATTGAGCCAATTCAGGTCTGTGTAATGAACCGTTCAAGACACAGACACATGCAGATGAAATGCAGACTACCCCAGAGAAAAGATTGATATTTTTATCTCCCTGAAGGGCAGAGAAAGCAAATACATAATGGTCTGGAAGAGGATCATAAATAATAAGTTGTCAAATCATAGAATGCCAAATTTTGTTTTTACATTTCAAAGTGAGAAATTGTCAGACTCAGAATATACTTATGTTAAATATTGCTTTTAATATATAAATAACGAATTTTTTGAGCTTAAAAAGTATAAAGCTCAGTAGTAAGTGGGAGATGCATATTGCAGTTTATACTAAAAATAGTTATTGTATCCAATGTTGTAATATCATGACTCACTATACTTTACATGAAAATAAATATTTGAACATAAAGCAGGAAGGAATGAAGTAAAACATTTCTCAACATAGATAAAACAGGGAAATTCACTTGGTCTGAAACATTCCAAATATTTGGGAAGCTGAAAATATTGGAAATACCATAATTTAGGTTTCTAATTTTTATATTTAGTAATTATGTAAAGTAATTCTCAACCTTCATTAACTTGGGTTTAATTATTTCACTGTAGTATCTGCAGTTCTAAAATATGCATATTTTTCCACAAAGAAATTCATGTTTATTTGCTTCCTGAATAGAAATGTAATAATGCAAATGCATTGTTTTAATGGATATGTTTAAATGCTAATACCAAATAAGATACAGGCAGGAAGAGAACAGTCCCATTTTGAAGCCTCTAAATTTTTGCAAAGAAAATTTTAAACTTGCTCCTTTTCCCTTTTATTTAAATTACTGTGTCATTGTTGTTTTTGTTTTGCTTTTACTTATTATTGATTAGGTTCAACAACAGTAAGAGAAAGAAATAAGGTGGTTGTGGAGAAACACCTTTCCTAATTATAACTGGAATTTTATAGAGAAAGAAAAATATGGAAAAAGAAATTTAAGTTTTCTGAGCCAAATGCATTATGCAACAAACATTAAGTTCTTCCTTACCAAGTAATGATTTTAAACCATGAAAATATTGTTTCTCTGAAAGCAAAATGCATCATGCAATTCAGAGTGCTCTGCAGGGAACAAGGCCACTAGGGAAGCAGCAACAAAACACTTTCGATAAGAAAGTAGCAAATTATTCCAGATTTTGTATTATTCTAGTCAACAGGAGATGCAGAAATGTGAACTTTCAGAAAATAACATCTCAAAATGGTCAGAAACAAAGAATTCTATGAACTTTCTTTGAGGTACTTGCAGCATAATGTAGTCCTTGCACTTTAGGCAAGCAAAAGTCATCTAATTCAATTGGAGTCATTCATTTCCCATCACACAACAGAGCTTTATCAGGGAGGAAATGGGAGACTAACATCATATCTAAATATATATACACATATAGAAATCATTAGAATCCATGTCTAAATACTTGGACAGCGATCTTCCTCTAGTTGGATGTTAGGATGGAGAACAAGTCATTCTCAGAGGAAAAGAAAGACTATGGTTTTGTGGAAAGAAGTACAGTCCCATGGCTGTGCACGGTGGCTCATACCTGTAATCCCAGCACTTTGGGAGGCCGAGGCAGCCAGACCACTTGAGATCTGGAGTTGGAGACCAGCCTGGCCAACATGGAGAAACCCTGTTTCTATTAAAAATACAAAAATTAGCCGGGTGTGGTGGTGCATGCCTGTAATCCTAGCTACTGGGGAGACTGAGGCACAAGAATCACTTGAACTCAGAAGGTGGAGGTTGCAGTGAGCCGAGGTCACTCCACTGCATTCCAGCCTGGGTGAGAGAGCAAGACTCTGTCTCAAAAACAAACAAACAAAAAACAAGTACAGTCATGTGCTGCATGTTTCTGTCAATGAAGAACCACATGCAACAGTAGTACCATAAGATCATAATATATTATTTTCTCTGTAGCTTTTCTATGTTGAGATACACAAATACTTAACACCGTGCTACAACTATGTACAGCATTCATTACAGTAATGTGCTGTACAGGTTTGCAGCCTGGGAGCAACAGGTTATGCCATATAGTCTTGGTATGGTAGGCTCTATAATCTAGGTTTGCATAGGTACACTCTATGATGGTCATACTATGATGCAATTGCCTGACCACACATTTCTCAGAATATATCTCTTTGTTAAGTGATGCATGACTGTATTGGTAGGTTAGTTCAGCATGCTAAGACAATGTATTCATTTCCCTGCAGTGTGGTTGGCAGATTATAAAACAGATATAAAATCAAATCCAACCTTCTAAGTAGCTTCGTGACTGAGTTACTAAGTCTCTCTGAGCCCTTGGCTGTTTAATAAAATGAGCTGAATATCTGTAATGTGACATTTCTTTAAGAATTATAACGTGCCTAAGAGGGCATTTATGTTTTAGAAAGTAATGTTACTCATTGTTGTTTTTAATTTTAATACACACATTATGGGTTCACATTTTTTTTGCAAGTATAATTTTTCTTCTATAACACGTGCCTTTGAATATGATGATTTCATTTAGATAAGCTCCAAATATTGCATAGTTGTAATAATAATTTCTGCTTTAACCCTCAAAATTAAAATGTGATTTCTAGTTTCTAAGTACAAGGGAAAATTGAGTCTAAATTTGATTATACAATTTTTAAAAATTTTATTGAATTATAGTCAGAGAGCACAGCTTGTAGTATGTATAACTTGAGTTTTTTGGAATTTATTAAGAATTTTTTGTATCCAAAAACATGATTGTGTGTGTACTTATGTGTGTGTGTGTGCACACACTTTAATGAATAATCATTTTTTGTGTTAATCTCAAGTAGTGAATGTCATCATTCTCAAACCCCTTACACCCCATGTCAGGGGTGAGGTCTGCAGGTGAGGTTGGTGTCCTCTTTGCTAATAATCACTTATTACTGTCTACTCTTTCTCTTTCTCTCCTATAGAAACACTAATCTTTGTATATAATGTCACCAGACTACCACACCCAATTATCTACCATTCATTCTACCTTACTCCTCTTAGATCACTATCAGTCTTTCCAGATAAACTATTGTCAAAGTTCTTAAAAATTATTTCAACAATGTCTGTCTATTTTGATGAACCTTTTTTTTTAAGACATAGAGTGTTGTTCTGTGACCCATGATGTAGTGCAGTGGTGTGTTCATAGCTCACTGCAGCCTTGAACTTGTGGGCTCCAGGGATCCTTCCATCTCAGCCTCCTGAGTCACTAGGATTACAGGCATGAACCATTGCACTTGGCTCTATTTTGCTGATTCTTTCCAATACTCTGGTATCTTCATCTCATGTCTCCTCCAATGGTCATGTCTTCCTTCTTATGTCAGCCATTTCCTGCTGTGGTTGAACCCTTGACTTTATCATTACAAACATATGCAACGCACTCATAGTGATCAACCCATCTGTAGACTGCAGTAACCTCATAATTATCTTGAATCAATTGAACTTACCATATTTTCCTTCCCTTTCATACCTCTAATGTCTGTTCTTGCCTTCTTTCTTAGCATAGTCAGTCATTATACTTGCTCCCTTTCATGTATCCTTAACCTATTTTACCCATTTTTGCACTTAATTGTTAAAAATGTGTTTCTCTTTAAGCCATCTCTCTATATAATCCACACAGCCAGATATCTGTGGCTCACTTCATTTAGAAGCATTTGGCTGGAAAAAAACTTTCAACAATGCTGCTTAGTGTCACTTGAAATTCCTGATCACTAGCTTCAAGTGACTTTTTAAGGATGCCCTATGAGTCTACTGTATTTTCCTGGGCATTTTATTCTTTCACTATAACAGATAACTTTTCTCCTACTTTATCTTTTCTCATTAAACCCCAACATCGCTTCCCCATTCTTATTCTCCAGAAGAACATTTCCGCAGTCTAATACCAACAGCTTTACAATAAACTCATCAAGAACATTTCTCCAGGTTATTTTTTTTTTCTAACTATTCTGCAAAAACAATTTTTCTCTCTTTACTAGATCAATATTATAAGTCTGGAGAAATGCTATTACTTCTATCACAGAGAAGACACATGCATGTAAATCCTCTGTTCACTTTACATTCTAGCTAAAAACTCGTATTTCTTAATTTCTTAAAGTAAAACAGCATAAACATTTTCATATGTGATATTTACTTCCAATTTCCCTTTTCTAATTCTATTTGGAAATAACCAGATATTTTTCTAAACACTTTATCAAAATTGTTTGTCGAGGTCATCTTTGACTCTACATTACTAAATGCAATGATCAATTCTAACAGAAAACCCAATATTTGACACAAGTGGTCACATCTTTTTTGAAATATTCCTTCTTCTGGGCTTTACAGTTTTATTTTGAATTTTCTTTCCCTGCACATGTATCATTCTGTGCTCTAGCCTCAGTGTAGCTGTTGACAGACTTGTTATGTATCTAACTGACTTTTCCCTGTGAGTAATTGTTTTTATTCTCTGTGCCTACTGTCAGTATCAAAGAGGGAGAAAAACAAACATTTTAATTGGGCATCAATGTAAGTTATAGAAAAATTTTACTTGAGTAACTAAATAATATACTTTTGTTTTAACTAGTAAGCCTTTCAAGGGTTTGTTTCTAGTAGTTGATTTACATATAACTTTATAGGAGCTTATTTATAATATACAAAATGAAGGAAAACTGTGTGCTAATATTACCATTTCTTGAAGATGATAAAATTTAGATGATGAAAGAGGATTTTGGGAGAAAAAAATATTTTAATCTTAATGCAAATTGAAAAAATAAAATGCACAAATAATTGGCAGAGAAGAGTAAATATTTGATATGGCCTGAAATCAAATTTATATATATAGGTTTTTATTTTGTACAGACATATGTCTCCCACACACAATGTTAATAAGAAAAATAACAACAGATAACATTAATTGAGCGCTAAAAAATAAAATACAATGTGAATGATGTCCCTGAGATTGTGCAGCAAGGCAACCCTGATGACTATAAAACACCAAGTGCAGCACATATATTTAATTTGATTAAGTAATTCAAACACTGTAAAGCAGGTACTTTTATTATCCTCATTTTACAGCTGAGCAATATGAGAGATGGAGAGTATGAGCAATTTGTGTAATTTTACACAAAATTATACAAACGCTTATGGCTTGTAAGTGCTATGACTTGATGTTTTTGTACGCTCCAAAATTCATGTTAAAATTCAGTCCTCAAAGTAACAGTATTGGAAGGAGTGTCCTCTGGGAAGTGAATGAGTCATGAAGGCAAAGCCCTCATAAATGAGATTAAGTGTCCTTAAAAAATGGTTTTGCCAAGGGAGTTCTCTTTGTGCCCTTCAACCTACTGCCATGTGAAGACATGGGCTTCCTCCCCTCCAGAGGATACAGCATTTAACGTGCCATCTTAGATGCAGAGACTGGACCCTCATCAGAAAACTAAACCTGCCAGTGCCTTCGTCTTTGACTTCTCAGCCTCCAGACCTTTGAGAAAATTAACTTTAATTCCTTATAAGTTACTCAGTCTCAGGTATTCTGTTATAGCAACCCAAACAGATTTAGACAGTAGTGAAAGAGCCAGGCTCCAGTCATATCAATAATAATTCAGACTCAGTTAGCTGTCATATTATACTGCTTTCATAAGCCCAAAGCACTAATTTCTCTTATCAAACTACCAGTTTTATATAAAAAATAAATATATATACACAGTATAAAGCCAAATTGAATACCAAAGCAATTAGCAATCTTAAAATTTCTTTAAATTCTTACCCTTCATATATTGCTTTTGAAGTACTCAGTAAGCAGACATGAGTAAATTTATACCCCAAGTTTGGAAACATAACCAACAATAGACTCCAAAATATGTGATATTTTTGGAAACATGTTTTCTGTCAGAAAGGAACACAATTTCAGAATAGTTTTTGACCTTATTAGAGTAATAGAGTTGGATTTACTCTAATGCTTTAAGTAATTTTAAAAAAATAGGCATACTGTATAAAACAAACATTTCAGACACTGGAAAATAGGCAGCACAGGGCTGTGATATCTAAAATGGGAGGAACAAACGAGATGGCCTTGAGGTTGCCCTGCTTTTTGCCTCAAGTTTCACTTAGAAATACAGAGTAGGGAAGGTAATAAAAACTTGAATATGGTAGACTGAGTTGAGGAAACACATGTTGGCACTCAGGAAGCCTGAGGTTGCTGGAAATTACAGGGCAGAGTTCCAGAATGAAAGGAGTTATGCAGAATAAAATCTAAACAGTGGTCCTCTTACATTTTTAATGACTACCAAGATGTGACTGCATTGGGTGAAACTCTAGGAGGTTAGTCAAAGCATGACTGAGGAGATGTGAGCTGAACAGTTCTCGAAGCTTAAACAGGGTTGAAAATTATTTCTAATTCCTATCATCAAGAGAAGAGAGCTTTCAACGTTCACTTTAGGCATACAGTAGAGACACTAGAAGGTCTACACCTTGGTATTGGCTAAAACTATCCCTAGAATTAAGGCTATTCTAGACCCACACTAATAAATTGTTATTAAAATAGCATCAAAAGAAAAAAGTAATTCAACTGATTAGTTGGACAAAAACTAATGGCCTTTTAAAAAAAAGACAATGAAACCCTTATAAAAGTACTATATATATAAAAATTATGATTATAATATGTAATCAAACCTTACTAGACAGATCAGGAATTAAGAAAATGTAAAAATGTTCAGGAAACAAATAAATTAAAAATAATTAAGAAATAATAGAGATAATGAGATTAGCAAATAAAAGTGTTAAACTGTTATTATAAATATATTCAAGTCTTTAAACTAAAACGAAGAAAATACAATATATCAAAATGAAATTTAATGAAAAAGTCAATGGATAAGAAAAATAGCAGATTAGGCACAGTGAAAGAAAGTTAGTGAACATAAAGATATGAAGATAATTATAAAGAACAATGTTAGAAAGATGTCTTATTCTCCTGTGATACAATATCAAACAATATAACACACACATTTATAGACTCCTCAAAAGGGACAAAATGGAAAGCATATTTAAAGTAATAATAGTTGGAATTCTTCCAAAATGGATGCGAACTAAAAACCCACAGATTTATGAAGGCCACTGAGCATCAAATGGGTTAAAATATAGGAAACCTAAACCAAAGCAAAATATAATGTCATTGCTGAAAACCAATGTAAAAGAAAATTTTTTAAGTGGCACAGAAAGAAGCCTTACATGGAGAGAAACAAAAAAGAAAATTATAGTACCTATCCCATCAGAAACTGCAAGCAAGACAACAATGGAATGAAGTTTTAAGTTCTGAACAAAAGTGTCACTTTAAATTATCTCATCATCAAAATTATATTTCAGAAATGAAGGCAAAGTAACCTTAGACACAGAAAAGCTAAGAATATATCATTTGTAAACTTCCATAAAAGTAAGTTAGTTTTAAAAAATATATGGAAACAAAGGAATGATGAATGCAGCATGTTTTCTTATTTTTCAATTTCTTTTAAGAGTAAGTGACAGCTTAAACATTAGCAACAATGTATTGTTTGAATGTATAACATACGTAGAAGTAGAATCTACAAGAAAAATAGTAAAAAAAGATAGGAAGATGGAGATAAAAGTATATTGGAGTAAATTGCTTGCATAATATGCCGAGCAGTTTAAAATCATTTGAAGTAAATTGTGACGTTAAAGATGTGTATTGTAAAACTTAGAACAATTTAAAAATTTAAATGGAGCCAGTGTATGAACAAAATTGGAATCACAAAAAAAGTCCAAAATAAGGCAGAAGATGCAGGAAAAGAGAAACAACTCATAAAAATAGAAAAAAATTACAAAGTAGCAAAGTGATATAAATTCAAATATATTGATAATTAAATTATATAATATTAAGTCATTTACATTAGCTTTAAGAAATAAAATATTTAGATATAATAACAATATATGTACAAGATTGTTATGCTGAAAACTACAAAACACTGACAAAAGAAAGCAAAGAAGGCCTAAATAAATAGAAAGACTTATCATGTTCAGGGATTAGAAAATCTCACAGAGTAAACACATAAATTCTCCCCAAATTTATCTGCAGATGTAACACAATACCAACAAAAACACAAGTAAATTTTTAAAAATAAACATAGACAAGCTTATTTTAAATTTTATGTGGAAGGGTGGAGAAACTAGAATGACTAAAAAAATTATCAAAGTGGAGTCACATACAGAAATGTAAGACTTAGTATACTGTACTATAGTATACTCTAAATCTGTAGTAATCAAGAAAGTGTGGTTTTGATAAAGAACAACAAATTCATAGATATATGAAACAGAGTAAGATGTCCAGAAATAGACACACATTATTATTACCAACTGATACTTAACAATAGTAATTCAACAAGGAAAATGTAGTCATTTCAACAAATAGAGTTGAAATAACTGAGCATCCACATGAAAACAAAAAGGGCCTTGATTAATAACTCATATTTTATGGTAAAGATAACTAAAATGTTTGTAGCCCTAATGAGAGGTGAGGCAAGCTGAACTTTTTGGGTTGAGTGGGGACTTGGGGAAATTTCCTGTCTTACAAGAGGATTGTAAAATGCACCAATCAGTGCTCTGTAAAAACATACCAGTCAGCGCACTGCAGCTAGCAAGAGGATTATAAATGCACCAATAAGCACTCTGTAAAAATGCACCTATCAATCAGCAGGATTCAAAAAGTAGCCAATCATGCGGAGGACTGAAAAAAGGGCACTCTGATAGGATGGAAACAGAACATGGGAGGGGCCAAAAAGGGAATTAAAGCTGGCCACCCCAGCCAGCAGGAGCAAACCAGTCAGGTCCCCTTCCATGCTGTGGAAGCTTTGTCCTTTTACTCTTCACAAGAAACCTTGCTACCACTCATTCTTTGGGTCTGTGCCATCTTTAAGAGCTGTAACACTCACCATGAAGGGCCATGGCTCCGTTCTTGAAGTCAGCGAGACCATGAACCCACCAGCAGGAACTAACTCCAGACACACTAAATGTAAAGCTTACAACTCTAAAACTTGTATTAGATAGCATGATGGGAGGAAATCTTTTTTAATTTGGCTTAGGTAAAAAGATTTTAGACATACTATCAAAAGCATTATCAATAACAAAATAAATTGGCATTTATCATAATTAAAATTTTGCTCTGTGAAAGTGCTGTTAAGACATAAAAAGATAGGCTGCAGTCTGAGAGAAAATATTTGCAAAATACATGCCTGTGAAAGAGTTTATATTAAAATAATATAAAGAACTTTGAAAATGTAACCATAGGAAAACAACCCAATTCTTTCTCCTACTGCTTTTTGTTCTGTGGGATTTATAGTGCATAGAATTGTTCATCTAGTACCACAATCATAAATACAACAGTTCTACCCAAACAATCTTCTTGGCTTTATCTTTTTTAGACAAACTGATCTTAACTTCCAATACCACTAATTTGTTCTTCATTTCTATAGTGATGTTTCTTTCTAGAATGGCATATAAATGGGCTCTGTCTCTATACAGCCTCTTTCTTTTACTTAGTAACATGCATTTGAGATTCATTCATGTTTTTGCCCACATTATTAGCTTACCAGTTGTAATTGCAGGGTAGTGTTTCATTGTATGAATGTATCATATGTTGCTCATCCATTCACCAGTTAAAAGATGTTTTGAATCTCACCAGTTTAGGGGGATTATGAATAAAGCTGCTATATAGCTATTTGTGTGAACCTATTTTCACTTCTCTAAGTTAAATCCTAGAAGTACCAGTGTTGTATTGTATTGTAAGTGTATATTTAGTTTTATAAGGGATTACCAAACTGTTTTTCAAAATGACCATAATATATCATATTCACATAAGCAAAGGACAGTGGTTCCAATTGCTCCACCTCTTTGTCAACACTTGTTATTGTCTTTTTTTTTTTTTTTTTTTTTTTTCTGAGGCAGTGTCTTACTTTGTTGCCCAGGCTGGAGTGCAGTAGGGCAGTCTCTGCTCACTGCAAGTTCTACCTCCTGGGTTCATGCCATTCTCCTGCCTCAGCTTCTCAAGTAGCTGGGACTACAGGAACCTGCCACCACACCCGGCTAATTTTTTTGTGTTTTTTAGTAGAGATGAGGTTTCACCGTGTTAGCCAGGATGGTCTCGATCTCCTGACCTCGTGATCCACCCACTTCGGCCTCCCAAAGTGCTGGGATTACAGGTTCATTTTTTTAATTATACCTATTTTAATAGGTGTGCAGTTACATGCCATTGTGATTTTAATTTGCACTTCCCTAGTGACTAATGATGTTGAACAACTTTTTATGTTAATTTCTATAGCTACTTAAACAGTCATTTAACAGTATAGGATGATTAAAAAAAATTATTCCTCACTCTCTTCTAAGTAAAAAGAGGAAAGGAAAAGAAAAAAACACACTTAAACCAGGACATGAAGGTAACATTCTTACTCTGTTAAAGATAACTTTCAGAAATCAGCAACAAACACGATTCATAATGTGGAATTCATAACAATTCCCATTAAACCAGAAACAGAAAAACACATAAACAAAACTCTTGCTTAGTTCTACTTTTATTCAACATTTCATTGGAGGTGGCATAAAATACAATAAGAAAAAGAATAAAGTGACATCAACTTGGAAAGAATAAACATAATTACCTTTACTAATGAAATGTTGTATACTTACAATGTTTATAAATAGATATTGGCCATTATGAAAGAGTTCACCAACTTCGCTAGATTCAAGGTCAACATACAAAATCAATTACATTCCTATGCATCACTGCTAATCAATTTTCATAATAAAAATTTTCAATCACAGTTTAAAAAAATACGCTTAAGCGCCCCAGGAAACTATTAAACCAGAGATAAGCCATTTGTGGGAAAACTTAAAATTATTATTAAAATATATAAAATTGAAATTTAATATTGAAAATTACACCATGTACCTGGAAGGAAAGATTTATTATCATGGAGATGTCAAGTATTTTCCAAATTAATTTATACATTCATGCAATTCCATTCAAAATATCAGTTTTTTAATGAGACTTCAAAAGATGATCTTAAAATTTAAGGTCAATAGAACATTAACCAAAAGCAGCAAAGAATATTCAGGGAAAAAGAGGTGGAAGTATTTTCTTTAATAGATGTCAGCACTTTCTGTCAAACTATTATGGTTAAAACAATGTTAATATTGTGGCAAAGATATGCACATGTATCAATATACCAACAGCGAGAAAACCAAAAGAATCACAACCAAGAACATCACAAAGTTAAAAAAAGAGCCACTAATTGGGAGAATTTATCATAACCCATAAAACAGGTAAAGCATTCACATAGAAGATTTCAAAGAGCCTTCTCAAATCAAAGAGCAAAAGACAGAAAATCCCCATTGAAAATATAGAGAAAATATATGAATAGATGCTTAACAAAAATCAGATAAAAATATTTAACCTTATTAGCAATCAAGAGAATGCAAATTTAAACAAAAAGTTACTATTTCATATTCATCTGATTTTTAAATTAAAAATTCAACAACCAACTTTGTACCCTGTCATTTTACTATTATCCTTTTTTACTTACTTTGTTAATTTTTGGTCTCCATGTAATTCTTATTGAAATGTTAATAACTCTCTGAACATTGTTTTGTAATATTAACTAAATCTTAATAACTAATATTTAGACATCTGATTCTTTTTTAGTCTAGATTAACTAGATCTAAAATATAAAAATAATATAATGAAGACATTTCAAATATTGATCCAGATTTTTTAAAATTACAAATACAACTTTAAAGTTGTAGTAAAAATTCCATATGTATTCTAGGCCTGCAACATTATTTGTTTTGAAAGATTAAGCTTTTCTTTCACTCAATAAATGGTTCATAAGATTTGCCTACTTAACTGTAGTCCATTCATTTTATCAGAAGTTTATAGTACTGCACTATACCACTGCACCATGGGTGTTCGTTATTTTCATATTGGTGGAAATGTTTTTAAATACTGCTATTTCTCCTTATAAGCAAGATATTCTGTGTGTCTGTGTGTAAAATTGCCATCTTCTTACATTATAAAGTAGTACCTTCATATATACTAGATATCATAATATTGGTATTCAAAATGTTTGTTCTAGTTATCTCGTAATTTTTAAAGGCCTCAGAATAGGAGAAGACAGGATGAAAAGGGTCAATCTGTATCTTTGTATTTGCCTGAGTAGGTAGGTTTATTTCTGAATTAAATGTCATACTAGTAGTTTCATATGAAACTGTGTACATGTACAAAAAGGTAAGATTTTGGATCATAATAGGAAATTTTTCTAAATAATGTTTATTTAATTTTATAAAATATCACTTTTGCTTGCTAAAGTGACTTGTCTTGTATATTTCATGATTTTATAGAATAAACAATAGAGCAATTTGTATGTCTTTTTGTGTATCTGAATGGAGGCTTTTTTTCTTAAGCTACATTTTCATGAGCAACAAATTTTTAAGATTTTAGTCTGAAATAGTTAACATTTATAGCTTAAGATATGATAATATTCTCATTTTGTAGAAGACATCTTAACTTTAAACATGTATTTAACACAGCATAATTTTTTAAAATGTTCCCTTGGTTTTCATAATAACATAAGGTTTTCATGTCATTTTTTTTATCAGGGTAAAATTCTGAATCGTATTTAATATAGTTGACTCATGGGTTTAGAAGCAATGCTCGGCCGGGCGCGGTGGCTCAAGCCTGTAATCCCAGCACTTTGGGAGGCCGAGACGGGTGGATCACGAGGTCAGCAGATCGAGACCATCCTGGCTAACATGGTGAAACCCCGTCTCTACTAAAAAAAATACAAAAAACTAGCCGGGCGAGGTGGCGGGCGCCTGTAGTCCCAGCTACTCCGGAGGCTGAGGCAGGAGAATGGTGTAAACCCGGGAGGCGGAGCTTGCAGTGAGAGAAGAGCCCCCCCCACCCCCCCCGGGGGGAAAGAGCCAGACCCCCCCCTAAAAAAAAAAAAAAAAAAAGAAGAAGCAATGCTCATCCCATACAAAAAAACTGTACCAAGAGGCATTAAATTTAAGAGTTAATTAGCATATGTTGGCTAGAAATGTAAGAATCCCATTATAATAGGTAAGCCTTCAAATTCTGGTTCTGTAGGCAGTGGAACAGAAAAAATGATGTAAGACCACTAAATTTTTTTATGTATATACACCATATATCTCCATCTTCTTTTTTCCTTTGTGTGAAACAGTGGCTTTTGCTAAATACATTTTGAAAAGCCTTATTTCCCTCAGGATGTATTTGAAACCAATCCATTATTTTCTACTTTAGAATTTTAAATGGGGTCTATCAGTTGAATGAATGTAATACAATTGTCATTGCTGAGCCAGTACCTAACCAAAAATATGATTCTTGTACATCATACTTAAGAGAATAAATCTTTGTTGCTGGCCTGCTAACCACTAGGCATTAATAGTACCATTAAAAGGAATTTGGGGACTAGAAATGATTCGAATTCTACTCTTTTTGTTTTATAGTTTTGAAGTGAAAAGTGAATATAAAAGGTGAAAGTAACGCAATAACTCAGCTTAGAAACATAAAGGCAAATATTAAAGGATATTTTGCAAAGATTCCACAAGGAAGTGCAATTTTTAAAGCTAAATGTATGTTCCATTCAAATAGTAGAGCCATTGTTTTTGAAAGGTTATAGTATGGATCCATGTTTACAGATAATACACAAACTTACTGAATAAATATGGAAAAATTTCCCCCAAAATAGTAGATAGTATAGTGTGAAAAATCTAATAAATAGGTAAACATTCACCATTATGAGTTTTTGTATAGGATACACCACTCTCTGGATGTAGTAGGTGATAATTAAGCATATAAGATAAAATTTTGTAAGCATGACATACTGGGACAAAATGTTAGCCATCACCTTTAATATTCTATGGCAGTGGTATGGAATGCTAGTTATCACTCAGTATCTGTTCTTTTATTTATTTATTTTTTCAGATTTTGGTGTAGCACATGGTTGCGTAGAATAAGAAGTGCCTGTCGGCCGGGCGCGGTGGCTCAAGCCTGTAATCCCAGCACTTTGGGAGGCTGAGACGGGCGGATCACGAGGTCAGGAGATCGAGACCATCCTGGCTAACACGGTGAAACCCCTTCTCTACTAATAATATAAAAACTAGCCGGGCGAGGTGGCGGGCGCCTGTAGTCCCAGCTACTCCGGAGGCTGAGGCAGGAGAATGGCGTGAACCCGGGAGGCGGAGCTTGCAGTGAGCTGAGATCCGGCCACTGAGCGAGACTCCGCCTCAAAAAAAAAAAAAAAAAAAAAAAAAGAAGTGCCTGTCCCAATCTGCTTTGCAGCTAGGTGCAACCAGAATAATATAAATACACAATATACAGAGACTCGCATTTTACAGAGGACTAGTATGTTGGCTTTCTGTTAGAATATGTAATTTATGATTCCCAATTTGATATTGTTGCTGTTCTTTTTTTCCCTACTCTTCTGCGTTCTTAAATAAACTTGGGTCTCATGTATGGGTAGGTGAAAGGGGAGCAAGTATCAATGCATTGAACCAGAAAAGTACCTGAAATGATCAGGAAACAACATAGAAGTCAGTGTGATTGGAGCAGAATGAGGTAAGATAGAGTGACATAAAACTGAGACCCGAACACTGAACAGGCCCTGAACACTGAACTGTTCTCAATTACTTTCTTCTTTATTTTTTTAATTTTTTTTTTTTTTTTTTTTTTTTTTTTTACAGAGAATATGATTTATTTGAGAAGTATAATAGAATTTCTAGTTATCTGACTAAGTTTACTAATTTTTAGCTTTGGCAAAATACATAACACAAAATTAGCATCTTAACCTTTTTAAGTGTGTAGTTCAATAGCATTAAGTATACCCACACTGTTGTTTAACCAATCTCCAGAACATTTTCATCCTACAAAATCAAACATTCCCATTCCCCTCCCCCGCCCCTCTCCCCACAGCCCACTATTTTACTTTCTGTTTCTGTGAGTTTGACTACACTAGATACCCCATATAAGTGGAATTGCATAGCTGAAAGAAAATAATACATACTCTTCTATGTAAAATTTACCCTGATGTATTACATTTTATTCAGTTCATTGTATTTTATTTTACAAAGAATTAGAAACTATTTGTTGACCTACAAATGAATATCTTATTGTAAAAAATGCTGTTCAGTCTTTGGAAACAACCAGTTCAGTTTGGTATTTAAGATGACCAACTCTGGATGCAGACTGCCAGTCTTTGAATCTGAGCTCCTTCACTTGCAAACTGTGTGTCCTTCTGCAGGTTATTTAAACTCGCTATGCATTCCTTTCCTCATCTGAAAGCAGACATAATAGTACTTAATCAGAGAGTTTTAATTAACATATGAAATCATTTAGAAGATTACTTGTTACATAGTAAAAGCGCAGGTAGTGGTTATTTTCCCACTATTTTTATTAATAATGAACATCATGCTTTTCTTTTAGAGAAGAGTTCAGAAACTTAAAATGCTGGTAGAGGAGATACAATGATCATAAAACATGAGAAGTGTAGTGTGTATATGATAACAAGATGCTGGTATTGTGATCTTAATTACACTGCATTCTAAAATACTGGGCTAAGCCAAACAACACAACAAAACAAAATGTGTCTGAGGGTCATTATTACCAGCAGATACTAATTGATTATTCTTGATGTGAATCATAATCATTAATTTAGGACAGCAAATAAAACAAGCTAACAAATGTAGCTCTGAGTCTTGGCTATCAGAATTTAAATTCCATTAATTAAACACTTTTGACATGTCCACATTAAAATTAACATTATTATTTGAAATCCCATTATTAAAATGTAAGATAAATCAACAACGGTATGTGTATGTATAACTATATATATAATAAAAAATTAACCTACACACACATACACACATACTTACACACAGTGCACACACACACACACACACGCACACATAGTTGAACATCTATAATCATCCTTCCATATTCTTTGGGTTCCAGATTCATGGATTCAACAAACCACAGACCAAAAATGTTTTTTTAAAAAAATTAGTGGTTGGGAAGGTAGCGTCTGTACTGACCACATACAGATTGTTTTCTTGTCATTGTTTTCTAAATAATACAATGTAACAACTATCTACACCACATTTAAATTACATTACGTATTATAAGTAACCTAGAGATAATTTAAAGTATACAGGAGGAAGTGCATAGGATACATGCAAATACTATGCCATTTTCTATAAAGGGCTTGAACATCCACAGATTTTTGGTATCCATGGGGCTCCTGAAACCAATGTCCCATGAATACCAAGAGATGATTTGGTATTGTTTTATATATGTGTGTGTGTGTGTGTATATATATGATATGTTTTTACACACACGCATATAAAAATCTCATATATACACACATATATAAAACAATCTTTACAGTTGCATTAATTTCATACAATGGTCAGCAGTCCTTCTTTTCTCCAAAAGTTTGATGATAATCTACTATTTTTCCTAATTTAAAAAAAGATTAGTCCCTGATAGGAATTCTTAATATCTAATTAACTGATACATTTCAGATATAAAATGTTTTATCTTGTCACATTGTTTTGTACTTAAGAGATAGTTGATACATTAGAGGGCTTCCAAAAGAGTGTTAATGAATAGACAAATCTATTGACATTCTGTGACCTGCAATTTGGCAGATAAATTTACACTTTAGGAATTAATTTATTATCAAAATGATTTTAACTGCTTTAATCACTGTTATTCAATTTCTATTTGCTTAAACTGTCTTGCATTTTCTATAATAACTATCATTCAATTTCTATTTGCTTAAACTGTCTTGCATTTTATAATGACTATTTTCCGTTTCTTAGGCAAAAGATACAGCAATTTTAATGATATAAACATTAATTAATTTTATAACATCTTATATTATTATATTTCAGCAACTTTGGTATTTATTTGGAGTAAGACAGTGGCTAGTAAATGGTATTGAAAAATAAAAGTAATGAGAGTTGTGATTACCTTTCCTTATGCCAACTTGTTTAAACTACAGTCCCCTGTCATTTATTCAAACATTAATCTATTCAAAGAGGTAAAGGTATTTTTTTCTGAAGAGATGAAAGTACACAATTAATTCACTTTACATAAGAGAGGTTATCACAAATAAGCAATTATAGATAATCTGAGTGGGCCTGGTTCAATTAGTTGAAAGACTTTAAGAACACAGCCTAGGATTCCTGATGAAATTGTTCTCCTCATGAATAACAGCTCAAGATTGCCAGCCTGTTCTTCCTAAAGACTTGCTTTGTATGTTTCATACCTGCCTAGCCAGCCTACGTAATCACATTAATCAATTCCTTGAAATAAATCTCTCTCTCTCTCTCTCTATATATATATATATCTCAGTTCTTCCTGTCTGGTTGTGTTTTAACAGACACAGCGTTAGTTTTTAATTGCCTTATCAGATATGAAGGCATATTTTGAAGTTAAAAGTATCAAAATGTTGTGATACCAGTATACAGATCAATAAATGGATCAATGGAAGATGGTAAATGATATATATAAGCAAGTCATAAAAAAAAGTGGAGTTATGGAACTTGTAAGGAAATACAACAAAATTCTGACTATTTTCTATAGGTTGACAACATTAAAAGATGCTGCAAAAGAATGTAATTGTATAAAAATAAAAGAAAAAATGGCAATAGAAAAAAACATTTTCAATTTTACTATTAAAAGTTTAGTAATAGAAAACTTTATTCACAGAAATTCATATAGAAAACCGACTGTTAATAAGAGATAACGTTCAGCTATGTTTGTCAACTGTCAAAACCTACCATCTCCCAGGTGGATCCTGAGGAGACGGTGGGTGATAAAATCGAATCTTCATCAAGGATGTCGGACAGTCAATAAAAAGCAGCTGTAGGTTAATAAAGCTGTGTTGCCTGTCCTTCTTTACATCTTCACTTCAATTAGATATCTACATTTTGCCTTTATGAAAATATAAGCAAATATTTTTTCCTATATTTTCCTTGATGAAAAATGTTGAGATATTCATCTGACTTATTTCTTTTCTATTATTCCCTTTATTTCATTTAAGATGTATACTCATCTTATATTGAGCTCAGATCTCTGAATTCTTTCATTTAATAAACAAACTTTCCACTTCTTTTAGTTCATTAAATCAAACTATTTTAATCTTTCCTTGACAGTGATTTTATAAACAATGGTTGTTTATGGGAGAAAATAATATCTGGACTAAAAGAAGTGTAAATGAGATTAACCTTACAAACTATCAAGTCAGTTATCTAACTTGCTGGGTGCTGCCCAAATATTAGTAATTGAATAATACTACAGAAATATCGTGTTGTCCACCTTTAGAAAAATTTTTCCAAATAATTATGTCATTTGTTTTAATTTGAAGAATACATAGTTCAGACAGTTAATGATTAAACTCATGGAAGCTGACAATTCAGAATGAGCAGTGTGATAATGTAAGATAAATTTTTCAAATATTTTAAAGTTTCTATTAAATATTTAAAAATTATACATCAACTGGGGTCTTAAGATGGCCAATTCAATGCAGGTGAGAAGTGCTGCTCCCATGGAAACAGGCCGAGATTTTGACTAAATCAACATAATTTGAACAGATCTTTGTAAGGAAGATACTGACTGTGGATGTAAAGATGTGGACAGTGAGGCTGAAGAGGGAGGAAGCTGGAAACTCTGTGTGGGGTAACTGAATGCTAGGGCTGCTTCCTGGCCTCAAACAGTGTCTGAGGAAGGGGTAAGTGAAGAGTCTTCGAGCCTGGGGACCTCACACCTGCCATGGACATTTGAGTTGGTAGGTGGATGTCTTCAGAGATTTGACAGAGACAGAGCTGCAGCAGGAATGGCACCAGGAATCTTTGTGTTAGGGACAGCTTTGGCGAAGCCTAACCCACCAAGGGCTGCCTGTCTCCCTTTGACAGGCTCCCCTAGCTAACCACTGGGGAGAAAGCAGGGCCACCTTCCCTGTGGGACTGAGGCACATCTGTCCTACAGGACACCTGCCTGTCAGCCCCTCCCAGGGCTCCGACCTGGCCACCCTGCAGAAGCCTGTCCACAGCATAGCTCCACTCCCAGCCTGGGTGCTTTGTGCCACCTAAGTGCATTCTGGAAACCTGGGAGCCCTTCAGATCCTATAGCACACCTGGGACCCAGTCCCAAGGATCTGGAGGAGGGAGCTGCAGACAGGTTCTGGTACACCAGGGCCATGGCCCATGGCTCAGGATTATCTAGCCAGGATCTGTGCCCTGCACTCAAGTTGGGGAGGAGCCCACACTATCAGAGAACCGAGAAAAGTGAATTGCACAGGTTCACAGGTTGACCTAGAACCTAGATGTGCCTCCTTCCACAGGGCAGGTCCATTAAGGATGTGGTCTGTTTCCCTACTGGACCTCTGTTCAAGGGAGCCGTGAGGCCGAAACATCAAATTAAAAATAAATAAATAAATGGAATTGGTGGCCAAGTGCCAGTGATCAGAGGTGGCGCCCCCAACTCCTGGGGTGGACCTGGTGAGGAGGTCACCTCTCTCCCCCTTTGCATAGCTGCAAATCCAAGGATCCACAAAGGAGCCATGCTGCTAAATAAGAGCCTGTCTACCATCCATTGCTCTCAAGCACTATCTACCAACCAGAGCCCAAACTACAACAACGAAAAAGTCACTCTGCTAATTCTCCCTGTGGATAAACCAAAGGCAAGAATTCAACAAAGACCCTGAACAGAGCCTTAGCCCTCTGAAAACTTCCAGAAACAAAGCCAACTGACTATACTGGATTTCCATCACAGTTAAAGGAATACCAGCCTTCCCAGATGGGAAAATATCAGCATAAGAACTCTGGTAGTTCAGAAAGCCAGAGTGTCCCCTTGCCTCCAAATAGGCCCACTAGGTTCCCAGCAATGGTTATCAGTCTGAAATGTCTGAAATGACAGACATGGAATTCAGAATCTGGATGGTTAGGAAGCTTATCAAGATCAGGAGAAAGCTGAAACTCAATCCAAGGAAGCAAAGCAATTCAGTAAAATGATTCAAGAGTTGAAAGACTAAGAAGCCATTTTAAGAGAGACCCAAATTGAGTTTCTTGAGCTGAAAAAGTCACTATGAGAATTTCAAAATACAGTCAGAAGTATTAAGAGCAGAATAGACCAAGGAGAGAAAAAAAAATCTCAGAGCTTGAGGACAGGTAATTGAGTTAACTCGTTCAGACAAAAATAAAGAGAAAAGAATCAAGAAAAATGAACAAAACCTCTTAGAAATATGCAATTATGCAGAGACCAAATCTATGACTCATTGGCATTCTTGAGAGAGAGAAATAATAAACAACTTGGAAAATATATTTGAGGACATAGTCCATGAAAATTTCCCTAATTTCACTAGAGAGGTTGACCTGCAAATCCAAGAAATATAGAGGACCCTAGCCAGATACTATACAAGACAACCATGCCCAAGGCACATCGTCATCAGATTCCCTAAAGTCAACACAAAAGAAAAAAGTCTTAAAGGCAGACAGAAAGATGGGGCAGATAACTTACAAAGGGAATCCATCAGGCTTACAGCAGAACTTTCAGCAGAAACCTTATAAGCCAGAAGAATTGGGGGCCTATTTTTAGCAACTTAAAGAAAAAAAATTCCAACCAAGGATTTCATATGCTGCCAAACTAAGCTTCTTAAGTGAAGATGAAATAAAATCCTACTCAGAAAGCAAATTCTGAGGGAATATATTTAAACTAGACCAGACTTACAAGAGATTCCCAGAAGTGGACCTGGTCGGGGGGTCCTAAGGTCCTCAGGTCCCTGGTGAGGGGGACATATTGAGGTAGTGCTAAACATAGAATTGAAAGAGCCTGTTACCACAAAAACACACCTCAGCACATAGTCCACAAGTACTATAAAGCAACTGCATTATTAAGTCTACATAACGGCCAGCTAAAAAAATGATGACAAAATGAAAATCACTCATATCAATAGTAACCTTGAATATAAATGGGATTAAGGCACACTTAAAAGACACAGAGTAGAAAGCCTAATAAAAAGACAAGCCCCAAATGTCAGATTTCTTTAAGAAACCCATCTCACATATAATAACACCAACAGGCTCAAAGTAAAAGAATGGAGAAAATTCTACCATGCAAACTGAAAGGAAAAAAGAGCAGGAGTCACTATACTTATATCAAATAAAACAGACTTTAAATCAATAATTAAGAAGGAGAGTAAAAGGCATTACATAATGGTAAAGGGTACAAAACAACAAGAAGCCTTAACTATTCTAAATATATATGCACCCAGCACTGGAGCACACAGATTCATAAAACAAGTTCTTCTTGTTCAATGAAAAAACTTAGACAACCACAAAATAATAGTGAGAGGCTTGAACATCCTACCCACAGTGTTAAATCATCAGGGCAGAAAGTTAACAAAGAAACTCTGGATTTAAACTTGACACTTCACTAACTGGACCTCGGACAGCTACAGAACACTCCACCCAGCAACCAAAAAATATACATTTTTCTCATCTGCACACAGAATATATTCTAAGACCAACCACATGCTTGATCATAAAAAGTCTCAATAAATTCAAAATGATTGAAGTCATACCAAGCACATTCTTGAATCACAGTACAATAATAGCAGAAATCAATATCAACATCTCCCCAAACTATACAAATACATGAAATTAAATAACTTACTCCCGAATAACTCCTGGGTCACCATCAAAATTAAGGCAGAAATAAAAAAAATTATTTTAAATTAATGAAAATAGGGACAAAACTTACCAAAATCTCTGTATACAGCCAAGGCAGTGTTAAGAGGAAAGTCTGTAGCCCTAAATGTCCTCATCAAGAAGTTAGAAGAATCTCAAATTAACAATTTAACTTTGGAAAGGAAGAAACCAGGGCAACTAAGGGGAAGGAACTAGTGGGGAGAAAAATCCCAAAGCTAGCAAAAGAATAATAAATCACTGAAATTGGAGAAGAACTTAATGAAATCAATGTGTAAAAATCCATACAAAAGATTGATAAAACCAAGACTTGGTTTTCAAAAAAACAAATAAGATTGATAGGCCACTAGTTTAACAAAGAAAAAGAAAGAGATGACCCAGGAAAGCACAACCGGAAATGAAAAAGCTGTTTTTTATCAACATCACAACTGATCCCACAGAAATACAAAATATCCTCAGAAACTATTATGAATAACTCTAAGCACACAAATTCGAAAATCTAGAGGAAATGGATACTTTCTGTAAGTACACAATTTTCCAAGACTGAATCAAGAAGGGACTGTTACCCTGAATAGACTAATGTCAACTTCTGAAATGGAATCAGTAATGAAAAACCTACCAACCAAAAAACACTCTGGACCAGTTGGTTTCCCAGCTGAACTCTTCTACACTGAAAGCGACCCTGCACAAAACTATTCCAAAAAATCAAGGAGGAAGGGCTTCTTCCTAACCATTCTTTGAAGCCAGTATCAGCCAGATATGCAAACCTGGATGTAAAAAAAGAAACCCTCAGCCCAATATTCCTGATGAACGTAGACAGAAAAATCTTCAAAAAAGAAAAAATACTAGCAAACCAAATCCAGCAGCACATAAAAAAGTTAATACATCACAATTAGGAAGGCTTTATTCCTGGGATACAGGGCTGTTTCAACATATGCAAATCAATAAATGTGCTTCACCACATAAACAGAATTAAAAGCAAAAACCACATAATCATCTCATTAGACATAGAGAAAGCCTTTGATAAATCCCTTCATGGTAAAAACCCTCAACAGACTCAGCATCAAAGGAACATACCACAAAATAATAAGATCCATCTATGACAAACCCATGGACAATATCTTACTCAACTTGCAAAAGCTCTAACAATTTTCCTTGAGAACTGGGGTAAAACAAGGATGCCCACTGTCAGCACTCCTGTTCAATCTAGTCCTGGAAGTCCTAGTTCAAGCATTCAGGAAAGAGAAAGAAATAAAGGGAATCCAAATAGGAAAAGAAGAAGTCAAACTATTTCCCTTTGCTGACCATATGATTCTATACCTAGAAAATCCTGAAGATTCTGCCAAACGATACCTAAGACTGATGAATGACTTTAATAAAATTTCAAGATACAAAATCAATGTACAAAAATTAGTAGAATTTCTGTACACAAATAATGTTTAGGCTGAGCATCAAATCAAGAACATATTCCCATTTACAATAGTCAAAAGGAAAATGAAATATTTAGGAATACAGCTAACCAAGGAGGTAAAAGATCTCTACAAGAAGAACACAAAACACTACTGAAATAAGTAAAAGATAACCCAAATCAATAGAAAAGCATTTCATGCTCATGGATTGGAAAAAACACTATTGTTAAAATGGCCATACTGCCTGAAGCAATTTACAGATTGAATACTATTCCTATCAAACTACTAATGTTATTCTTCAGATCATTAGAAACACTATTATAACATTCACATGGAACCAAAAAAGAGCCCAAATAGCTAGAGGAATCCTAAGCAAAAAGAACAAAGCTGGACGCATCACACAACCTGACTTCAAATTACTCTATAAGGGTAGAGTGACCAAAACAGCAGGGCACCGTACAAAAGCAGATGCGTAAACCAATGGAGCAGAATAGAGAACCCAGAAATGAAGTCGCAAACCCACAACCCTTGACAAATCTGACAGAAGCAAGCAATGGGGAAGGACTCTCTACTCAATATTTGGTGCTAGAATATCTGGCTAGCCATACGTCAAAGAGTAAAACTGGACCCCTACTTTTCACCATATACAAAAATTAACTCAAAACGAATCAACTATTTAAATGTAAGACTTCCACTATAAAAATCCTGAAGATAACCTAGGAAATAACTCTTCTCAACAGTGGCCTTAGTAAAGAATTTATGGCTAAGTCTTGAAAAGCAATTGTAACATAACCAAAAGTAGACACGTGGGACTTAAACCAAAGAGCTTCTGTACAGCAAAAGAAACTTGTAGCAGAGCAAACAACCTGCAGAATAGGAGAAGTTATTCACAAACCATTCTTTCAACAAAAGTCTAATAACCAGTATTGATATAGTTTAGCTCTGTGTCCCCACCCATATCTTGTAATCCCCATATGTCGAAGGAAGGACTTACTGGGAAGTGACTGGATCCCAGGGGCAGCTCCTTAATGACTGTTCTCATAATAGTGAGTTCTCACGAGATATCATGGTTTAGAAGTGTGTGGCTGACAGTGTGGTGGCTTACACCACATCTGTAATCCCAGCACTTTGGGTGGCCGAGGCAGGCAGATCACCTGAAGTCAGGAGTTCAAGAACAGCCTGGCCAACATGGTGAAACCCCCATCTTTACAAAAATTAGCCAGTCATGTTAACAAGTGCCTGTAATCCCAGCTACCCAGAAGGCTGAGGTGGGAGAATCAACTGAACCCAGGAGGCAGAGTCCGCAGTGAGCCGAGATCGCACCATTGCACTTCAGCCTGGGTGACCGAGGAAGACTCCATCTCAAAAAAAAAAAGTGTGTGGCTTTCTTTCTCTCTCTCTCTCTCTCTCTCTCTCTCTCTCTCTCTCTCTCTCTCCTGCCACTTTGTGAAGAAGGGGCTTACTTCCCCTTCAATTTCTGCCATGATTGTAAGTTTCCTGAAGCCTCTCCAGCAATGCAGAACTGTGATTTAATTAAAACTTTTTTCTTTCTAAATTACCCAGTCTCAGGTGGTTCTTTATAGCAGTGTGTGAATGGGCTAATACAAGCATCTATAGAGAATTAAACAAATCAACAAGCAAAAGACATTTAGCCTATTAAAAATGTGCAAATCACATGAAGAGATACTTCTCAAAAGAAGATATACAAGTGGCCACTGAACATATGAAAAAATGCTCATCATTACTAATCATCACAGAAATGCAAATTAATACAATGATATACCACCTCACATCAGTCAAAATGACTATTATTAAAAAGTCAAGGAATAACGGATGCTGGTGAGGCTTCAGAGAAAAGGAAATACTATATACTGTTGATGAGAATGTAAACTAGTCCAGCCACTGTAGAAAACAGTCTGGAGATTTTACAACGAACTTAAATACACCTACCATTTGACCCGGCAATTTCACTACTGGGTATGTACCCAAAGGAAAATAAATCATTCTACCAAAAAGACACATATACTCATATGTTCATTGTTGCACTATTCACAATAGCTAAGACATGAAATCAACTGATGTGCCCATCAACATAGATTGGTACATAGACACTCTGGAATACTATACAGCCATAACAAAAATGAGCTCATGCCCTCTGCAGCAACATGGATATAGTTGTGGGCCATAATCCTAAGTGAACTAACTTAGGAATAGAAAAACCAAATACTACATATTCTCACTTAGAAGTGAAAACTAAACATTGAGCATACATGGACATTAATACAAGAATGATAGACACTGCAGAATACTCGACAGAGAGAGCGGGAGTGGGTCATAGGTTGGAAAATCACCTATCTGATACTATGCTCACTATCTGAGTGATAGGATCTGTATTAGTCCATTTTCACACTGTTATAAAGAACTACCTGATACTGGATAATTTAAAAAGGTCTAATTGACTTACAGTTCCACATTGCTGGGGAGGCCTCAGGAAACTTAGAATCATGGTGGAAGGTAAAGGGGAAGGAAGCACCTTCTTCACAAGGTGGCAGGAGAGAGAGAGAGATTTAAAGTGAAGGAAACCACACACCTTTAAACCATCATAACTCATGAGAACTCACGAGAACAGCATGGGGGAATCCACCCCCATTATCCAATCACCTCCCACGAGGTCCCTCCCTCTATGTGGGGATTACAATTTGAGGTGAGATTTGGTTGGGAACACAGAGCCAAACCATACCAGGGGCCGTACCCCAAAACTCAGCATTACACAGTATTCCCATGGTAACAAACCTATACATGTACCCCCAATCTAAAATAAAAGTTGAAATTAAAATATACATATGTGAAAAAGAATGTATATATACACTTAAAGTTTCATAAAATACTTTTATATGTGATAATTTTAATGTTAAATTTAATAATTGAATATTAAATGTGGTTAATGTTTAACATATAATTTCTTGTCAGAAATTTTCTTTATATATTAGTATGTACTCTCAAAAGAGAAGCATAAGATGTGTGAGGCAACCATGTCTCTTTATTAAGTGTCTTAAAATTTTGCTTGTTTGGGATTCTGTCTTTTCTTAAAAATTGTTTTAATCAATGTTAAAATAGTTTGAATTAATAAATCAGACTTAACTCTCTAACAATTTTTTAAAAAGTTTTCTCTGATGTTACCAAACTTGAGCAATAAAACTACTGTTCTCCAGGTTACTAATGGCCTAGTTTCTTTTGCTAAATAAAAAGTGTATAAGAAAAATCACAATCTTATTTTACTTTTCAGCAGAATTTTACCTTGTTGATGGTTCTTAGACTTCTTTTAAAAATTACAATATTAACATCAGAAATGAAAACAATTCAAATAATGTTAAAGTGTCTGAACTAGCAATCAGGAAACATCATCTTATTCTTCCCACTCACCGTATATAATTATAGTAAGCAGTGCACATGGACAAAGTCTATGAACTTTGAGATATGTGTTTACACATATTCAAATGCACCAAGTCAATAGAAATGTTAAAAGTGTTCAAAATAAGTTAATGAAGACATAGCTTTTATAAAACATAAAAGAACAAATGAAAAATAATCTTAATGGACAGGTAATTTGTTGACATTCCCTAAAATAAGACCTGTGTTTTTGCTTTCATGAGCTACTCCAAGATCTGGAAGTTCAGCTCTCTCTTCCAGCTTGGCTGAGTTCCTGGCAAATGCTAATTTAAGGTTAAGGCACAAACCTGCTTGTAACACAAGGGAAGCCACCAAGGACCTGCAGGCATTCTGCTACTCTGGCCCCATGGAGAAGAGCAAAATCAATTCTGCCACAGATGGTAAAAACCAAGGAATAGCCAACAAATGTTTGAAGAAAACAGCAGAATAAAAGAAAAATAAAAACCATCACATCACATGTAAGCATTTACACACAAAAAAATTATTAAAAACAGAAATTGACATTAAGATACAAGTATTTAATATTCTCAGAAATATACTTAGGTATGTAAGAAAGTGTCATGGGCAAATAAATTACACAAGAAAGGAAAGGGAGCGAGGAGAAATTGAGAGACAAAATTTAGATGTATACAAGTTGTCAACATATATTTGATGAGGATTCTTGCTGGAGAAAACAGGAGAAACAAACATCAAATAATGGAATAAATAATATAATATTTTGATCAAGTGCAAACTTATATATATATTTTCACAGCCCAGGCCTTCTGTGGGCTATCTGAAACTTCTTGGCCTAATCCAGAGAAGTGAAAATTTAAAGTTAAGATCATATATGTGTGGGTCTATTTACGGACTTTATTCTGTTTGTTGCTCTGTATTCTGTTCGCTGCTTTGTTCTTATGCCAATCCTAAATTGCCTTGATTACAACAGAAAACTATTTTTATGTTTATGATGCTGATTATTTCTCCACATTTTCCCATATGGTTCTAGGCTCTTTGTATGTCCCTTTTTTATGTGTATTATTTTGGATAATTCATGTTTTTCTTCTTAATGTGCAAGAACATTCTTTATCCTTTTCTCTATATTCCTATGTTTGCAATTGCATTTAATTTTGTTTTTGGTCTTTTATTGTTAATTTTAAAGGTTTAGAAACATTATCTGTATTTTCCTTTGTGATTCTTTTTCTCATTACTGCTATGCTTAGCTAGTTCCAGAAATCACAAACTTGCTCATTTTGCACCTACACTTTTCTAGATAAATATTTCTAGTAAAATATTTTCAGTTTTCTAGATTTTGACTAAAAACTTAGAGAATGAGACATAACAAATTTTAAAAAATCTGAATCTTGTTTGCATATGCCCTCAGACACGACCATCAAATATTTTTCCTGAGATTTTTTTCCAAAGTGAACTATAAAGTTATTTATTTTTCCCCCTCGGATCCCAGTGCTATAGGACTGTTATCCCAGAGGTGGCAAGAGTTCTTTCTCACCACATGGAAAAAAATTCATGCAAGTGTGCAGGTGGCAGCTCTGACTTTCATAGTCCTGTAACCCTGACTGCAAATTACTGCTAGTAATGAGTCACATACAGATTGTGAAAGGAAAATATCTTGGGCCCTTTCAAGCTGGGAACTGCTCAGGGCAAATCTGCCTCCCATTCTATTCAAAGTTATTCCTATGCTCACTGAGATAGATGCATATCTGATTAGCTCCTTTGGAAAGGCTAATCAGAAAGTCAAAAGGAGGCAACAGTTCATTGTCTCTCACCTATCTGTGACCTGGAAGCCCTCTTCTGGCTTCCAGTCTTCTTGCCTTTGCTTCAAGTTGTCCCGCCTTCCCAGACTGAACCAATGTACTTCTTACATATTTTGACTGATGTCTCATGTCTCCCTAAAACGTATACAACTAAGCTGTTCCCCAACCACTGTAGCACATGTCGTCAGGACTTCCTGAGGCTGTGTCACAGGCATGCATCCTTGACCTTGGCAAAAGAAACTTGCTAAATTAACTGAGACCTGTCTCAGATTTTGGGGGTTCACATTTTGGTAACCACAGGAGGATTCTGCGTGAAGATGCCACTGACCTGTGACTCTCCTATGAGTGCTTGGGACCCGCATCAGCTAACTCTGTGGCTCAAACCAATAGAACAAGTTGCGGAGGTCTTTGAGCACCTCCTCCAGTGAATCCCTAATCTCTCAAAATTTGGCCGAGATCTAAAGTTTATTTTGCTGTATAACTCCTCTTTTTTTGGAGACCTACTTGCTTCCAACAAGGAAGGCACGTCTTCCTACTTTCATGACAATGGAAGTCAGGTCTCCTTTATGGAATCTGAGCTCACTTCCAACATGGAAGAGGAGTTTTATTTTTCCCCACTTCTAGGATGGGAGAGACCAGTCTATAGCCTGAGACTCATCACAAGGCAAGTAACTGGTTTGGGATTCTGCCTTGCAAATTCTTTTTAAGCAACTAAAGTTAGCATTAACAAGCAGCTGGTGTTAATTTCTGCTTACATTTAGAACACTCAGAAATCATGTAATTTGTGTGATCATTATTAGTTTTCCTAAACTGTTTTGTTGTTTGTTTCTGGTCTTGCTGGGTTTGTGTGTGTGTGTGTTTCATTGCTTTCGCTTATCGGATCTGACCAACTCCAAACCTTCTAGCTCATTAACGTGGAAATCTTCCACTCCAAAGAAATAAGAGCACCTTGCTCCTCTCAGCCTTTTGTGGCATTCTCAGGTGACTGAGAATCGTGTGAGGGTGTCTGGGAGAAACACTCCCTCAGACAAGCCATGGCTCTAAATAAGTTCCCCTGCAGAAGAACATACTTGGTGTTTAATCTCAGATGGCAGGTACATATGAGGAGCTGACCCCTCCTGCACCTTGAGGCCCTGACACACTGTGCCAGGTAGCTGAGACATGTGTGAACCAAACAGGTTCGGGGGATCATGATCCTGAAGAGCTAGGTCTGAGAGCAGCACATTTTGGGTCCGACACACATCCCAGCTAGGTTAAATCCGAAGAGTTCCTCGGGGAACAAAGCCTTTCAAGTGGGAGGAAAATGGTCAGCAAAAGGGAAAAAGAAAAAGAGAAAAGATTTTTGATTTTGACTACTAAAGGGGCTTTACTTACATAACGAGGCCACGTTTTTGCAGTCAAACCAAACTGAAAGAGCAATGGTAGTACTGCTGAAATAGCAGCATTTTGTCCTAGCTGATATATGGTAATGAGATTTAAAAAGATGTTTATAAAAAGTTTAATGGTTAAAAGTCAACTTAACTAAAAGGATAACGTCCAAGATGTGCATGTGTATGTGTGCATGTGTGCATATTTGTATTTAAAAGGCCTTCATGGTTTTGGTTTTGTTTGTTTGAGTATTTGTTTTTCTCTTCTAAGATCTTGCTTTATTTGAGCAAAAGCTTTTATTTTTCTTATCGGTTGACTGAATTCTGTTTTCACCTGATTTATTGGCTAACATAGTTATTACAACAGAGGCTACACTTGGGTTTTTAAGGAGTAATGTAGTTTAGACACTCAGAAATGTCTTTGTTTAAAAAAAGTTTTTTTAAGTGCACTGTAAAGGCGTCTTCCTCCAGCACCACCAGACTTTTTCTCTCTGTACCTTATGATGTAAATTTTGCTATATAATTTTCACCTGAGTTGTTTCCTTTAATACGCAAATTTAAGGCTATTTAGCTACCAAATGCCTAGGGTTGTGAAACAGGTTGTCAAGGATCTAAAAGTCTCAGGAAAAATAAATGGTCTTTATGAATCTATAAAATGTACTTCCACTGACATGCCCAATACCTCTATATATTTATGTATTATGTATACAATGTCTCACTACTGAAAATATATAAAGGGATCTAATTAATTGGCTTAAAGAAAAATGAAAGCATTTAAATCAAATACTTTATTAGGAAAAAAGAAAAAACTGGTCAAATGCTTTTTCAAGTTTATGTAACTTAAGTAAAATCTTTAATAAATAAGCTAGCTTTAAAAATTAGTAGTAAAGTAATATCAGAAATGTCTGAGGAATTGCCAGCATACTTTTTTTGGCATTTATTAATCAGGCAATTTCATACTTATCCCTGCCAAATAGTATAAGGTATCAAAATTTGGCACAGGGGTTACAAAACTGTAAACCCAGTCCAAAACAGAGTGATCTTTGCTTGTGTAATTTTTAATAAATAAGATATTGATATTGGTTTAATGAAAATAGCTACTTCTTAAATTTAGTAAGATTACCATAACTTCTAATCTTGTGGCTTTAGGGAGTCTAGTTCATAGACAATAAGGAGGTTTGTTTTGGGAAAGGACTGTTATTGCTTTTGTTTCAAAGCTAAACCATAAACCAAGTTCCTCCCAAAGTCCAGAAATGAACAAGGACAGCTTGGAAGCTAGAAGCAAGATGGAGTCTGTTAGGTCATATCACTTTCACTGCCTCAGTTATATTTTTGCAATGGTAATCTATAACTTTAAATCACAACTATCACAGTTTTCATAAATAATCTAGGTAAACCATTAAAATAAAATAATTAGGTAAATGTAATAAGATAAATACTTGTAGACAAATGTCATAATTTATAATCTAAAGTTGTATTAAATTAGATATTTCATTATTTGGATATTTTCCAATCTATATTGTAGAAGAACATTCTTGCAAGAAAAATAAAAGTGTGTCCTTTTTCTTAAAAAAAAAAAAAAGTGAACAAGTATTGTCTAATTCAAAACTTATTTAAAGATTATATATAGGCTGGGCGCGGTGGCTCAAGCCTGTAATCCCAGCACTTTGGGAGGCCGAGATGGGCAGATCACGAGGTCAGGGGATCGAGACCATCCTGGCTAACACGGTGAAACCCCATCTCTACTAAAAAATACAAAAAACTAGCCGGGCGAGGTGGCAGGCGCCTGTAGTCCCAGCTACTCGGAGGCTGAGGCAGGAGAATGGCACAAACCTGGGAGGCGGAGCTTGCAGTGAGCTGAGATGCGGCCACTGCACTCCAGCCCGCGCGACAGAATGAGACTCTGTCTCAAAAAAAAAAAAAAAAGATTATTGTCTTGTTTTTCTAAGACCACCAGAGCGAGCACAAAAGAACCAGCAAGTAGGCAAAGGTCAGGCGCAAAACTGCAAGTTTATTTTAGCAACCTAAGGTGTGGAGAAGAAGTCTGTCGGCCTCCGGCAAAGAAGGCCGGCAGAGTGCCCCTCCCCCAAGCTCTTAGACGGAGTTCCCACACCCCAACAGGACTGGGAAGCTGGGAAGTCCGCCGGGCTGTGAGAAGGCCGCCTGGCTCAATGGCGGAGAGCAGCTTTTCTAGGAGTGGGAGGGCAATAGGTGGGGCATGGGCATGTCAGGGGCGTTCCGCAGGTGCGACCAGGTAAATCTTGGTCTCTTCAGATTGACATCACCTGGCGCATGCCCAGTTGGTCTGCACCCTCCCTGGGCGCCGCGCGCGCGGGAAGAGTTGGGGGTGGGGATGAAGAACCCGGAAGTGCACCATCTTGCCTCGGTTCGTCCAAACAGTCCAACCTTTTATTGATAATAGTGATAAAGGGGCGCCGTGGTCTGTCTGGCTACTTCCTGCTGTTAAGGGGCGTCGTTAAGGTCAGGGCCCATGGTTGGTATTTGGACGCACGGATGAAAAATAAAATAAGGCACAGTATTAGTATAGGAATGAGGAATGGAAGCATTTGTTGGAATATGGGCAAAACCCAGAAGGATAGTCCTGGCAAGGTTGGGGAGTATGAGATAGTTAAGAAAATTTAGTAAGTTTGAGGCGAGTGGGGGAAAGCCAAACTAATTTCCACTGATTGCTTTCGGTAGGGGCCCTTTTTAGTTGGGAATGAGGAATGAGTGTGCAAAGTACTTGTTGGCCAGGCAGCAATTAAGGATTGGAGTTTTTCGTGGAGTGGATGGCTTTTCCCTTACTCCTACTACAGAGATATTGGATGGAAGGCTAGGTCCAGAGAAGGACGGCAAAACAGAATAGGTAGCCTCGCTGTTGATTTAAAAAGTAATTGTCTTACCCGCTACCAGGAGAGTTACCCACGGCTCGGCGAGGGTGATGGGGGTCCCCGAGTCTCGGTACCTTCAGTTGTCATCGTCCAGATGTAGGAGCTGGAAGGAGCTCCCAGGATCCTGGGAAAGGGGGTCACGTAGAGGCGCGGCACCTGTTCTCAGGGTGGGGCAATCAGACTTCCAGTTTCCTCCCTGCTGGCAAGCAGGGCAGGGGGTTGCTGGTGGACAAGGGTTAGGACATTCACTGGCCTAATGTCCCAATGCCTTGCACTTATAGCAAGGCTGCGTTGGGGCTCGGGGACCTTGCGGACACCTGTTGGCATAGTGTCCTGCCTTGCCGCACTTATAGCAGGCAGGCTCCTTTTGTAGCTTTGGAGTCTGAGGGGTGTGTGCTCTCTGGCCTGGGGTTACGACTGGGCTGTAAAGCCGCTGCTAGGAGCTGAACCTTCTGTTCAAGGCAAGCTTGCCGTCTCCTCTCTGGAGCTATAGACCTTAAAGGCTAATTTAACCAGGTCTTGTGTTGGTGTCTGAGGACCATCCTCTACCTTTTGAAGTTTTTTATGAATGTCAGGAGCTGATTGAGAAATGAAATAAGACGCCAAAATGGTGGCCCCTGTGGGGGAGGCCGGATCTAACCGGGTATACTGGGTTAGAACCTCAGTCAGTTTAGGGTAGAGGTTAGGATAACCTGGAGGTCATGCCAAGTTAAGTCATAGGCCTGACAAAGGTGTCTAAATTCCTTTATGTATATGGTAGGATTAGCTGAGAAATCACTTAAACGCTTCTCAATTTTGGAAAGATCGGCCAATGAAAAAGGGACATGTACTCTGACTACCCCCTCCACCCCAGCCACCTCTCGCAAAGGTGCTAACACTGTAGGAGGGTGTGGGCAGAGATAGGGGACTCAAGACAGCCAGTTGGGGGCCCCGAAGGAGGCACGGGACTGAGTGGATTACTAGTAGATAAGGAGGAGGAAGGAGGAGTCTGGATGGGAGGAGGAGGAGTCTGGGCAGGAAGGGAGGGGGTGGGGAGAGCGGGGAGAGAGGGAGTATAGGGACGAGAGCCTAAGGCCCAAAAGCCTTGTATGTAAATTTTGGACCACTTGCCTAGCCGCTGGCAGAAATTGCTGAGGTCGATCACGCCACAGTGGAAAGGAAAATTAACCGCTTCTTCCTAAGGTCTTGCTCGAGCTGTAAGGTTTTTAAATTGGCTAGGAGGCACCCTAAGGGGGTGCTCTTTGGAAATTTGGACTGGGGGGGTTTCCCATTTGTTTCCTCTTTACCGACACACAATGGACACAATGGAAATGGAAGTGGATCTCTGCCTGGCTTCAAAGCGTCCTTTGGAACCAGCAGAGACAGACTGGAGGCTCATGGAGCCAAAGTGGAGATTACCTTCAGGCGGACGTCTCCGTCCTGCAAGGGTCTCCGAGCCACATGGTGGCTCCAAATGGACCTCGGACCTGCGCAGGATTTTGGCCGAGGGACACAATGGACACAATGGAAATGGAAGTGGATCTCTGCCTGGCTTCAAAGCGTCCTTTGGAACCAGCAGAGACAGACTGGAGGCTCATGGAGCCAAAGTGGAGAGTACCTTCAGGCGGACGTCTCCGTCCTGAAGGGGTCTCCCCGAGCCACTTGGTGGCTCCAAATGGACCTCGGACCTGCACAGGATTTCTGGCCGAGGGAGGTAAAGAGGAGACAAGGGCACTTACCCCAGAGAGGCCGTGAGAGTGAGCGAAGCGGGTCTCAGGTCCTGGTCCGTCCGTGGCGTGGAACGAGGAGGAGGAGGAGGCTCCCCGGACCCTGGGGGGCCTGAGGAGGGGTCTCCTCCCGGGTTCGGCACCATCTGTCTTGTTTTTCTAAGACCAGCCAAGCGGGCGCAAAAGAACCAGCGGGTAGGCAAGTGTAACAGCAAAACTGCACGTTTATTTTGGTAACCTAAGGTGTGCGGGAGAAGTCTGTCGGCCTCCGGGGAAGGAGGCCGGCAGAGTCCCCCTGTGGGGCTCTCGGACGGACTTCCCACAGTCCCGACATCCCGACAGGAGTGGGGCTGCAAGAAGGCCCCCGGGGCTGTGAGAAGGCCGCCTGGCTCAATGGCGGAGAGCGGCTTTTCTAGGAGTGGGAGGGCAATAGGTGGGGCATGGGCGTGTCAGGGGCGTTCCGCAGGTGCGACCAGGTAAATCTTGGTCTCTTCAGATTGACATCACCTGGCGCATGCCCAGTTGGTCTGCACCCTCCCTGGGCGCCGGCTGCATTTTCGCGCGCGCGGGAAGAGTTGGGGGTGGGGATGAAGAACCCGGAAGTGCACCATCTTGCCTCGGTTCGTCCAAACAATTATATATAAAACAAGGTAAAAAAAAAAAACCAGGAAATAAAAAAGAGATGTAAGGAAAATTACAAAAATAAAGAGATTTTGTGTGTGGTAAGAAACCTTAAAGAGAAACAATTTTATATGAGAAAGCATCTTGTATGGCAGATTTAGTCTTAGATAAAATGACTGGTTGTTTAAGAAGGAGGGATATTCAGGAAAAACCAGAAAGTCCCAAGCATGTTATGAACAGTTGGTGTAAGTCACAATAAGAGGATTTATTTTGGAAAAAAAATAAATCTTTAATATGATCAAGCTGTCATATTATTATTAAATTTTAGTTTGCTTAGAAAAAAACTGAGATAATTTTTTAAATTAAGGTTATTACATCCATGTGTCTTCCTGTATGTGCTTTTAAATTTCTTGCGACATTGAGTTACAGAACTTTGACTCCTGGATCTAAAAACGACACCAAGTCCTGCTAAATCTTAAACACTGACAGTAATTAAAGTCTCATCTTCAGGCCCTGTAGAAGATGTCAGTCAAAATAAACTGCATTCCTGAGACACAGAGCCAGAAATTAAAGCCATTTCAACTTTTCAAGGCCCAGGAACTATCACAGCAGAGGTGGGTGCATAAGATTGTAAGGGCCAATTTTGAAAGATAAAATAAGTTAAATTTCTCTATAAATTAATTATTAATGTCAAAGACACACTGATGCAAGACCAGCATATGGACGCCTGTGTCAGATTAGCAAGGTTTTCTTGAAGAACTAACCAACTCCTTAATATAAAGGTTATAAAGGTTATAAAAGGCTTAAAAAGTAATATCTTATTATCAAGATTAAATTTTATAGATTGTTACAAAATTTTGAAAAAGCAAATTTAATTGGCTTCATACTCTTTTTATTAGGACTTCATTTTTTTTTTTTTTTTTTTTTTGAGAAGGAGTCTCACTCTGTCGCCCAGGCTGGAGTGCAGTGGCATGATCTCAGCTCACTGCAACCTCTGCCTGCCAGGTTCATGCCATTCTCCTGCCTCAGCCTCCCGAGTAGCTGGGACTACAGATGCCCACCACCACGCCCAGCTAATTTTTTATGTTTTTAGTAGAGACAATTTTCACCATGTTAGTCAGGATGGTCTCGACCTCCTGACCTCATGATCTGCCTGCCTTGGCCTCCCAATTTTATTAGGACTTCTTATTTGGAAAATTAAGTCTCCTCTCTCAAAGAAGGAAGGTTTTCACTTTTTTGAAATGCTTGAGTTATCACTTTGGTTACATGAATTACTTCACAATAACCTGTAATTCTATTTTGTGGTATCAAGTGTTTTAAACCTTTTACATTTGACAAGCTTTCCAAAATCAAACTACTAATTGTGTCTTTTTCTGACCTAATTAATCCTTTAAGATATTAATTTCCCTAAAGTCCAAAAATGACATAATTTGGCTTATTTGGTATAAAAAATATACCAGAAGAATTGTCAAATAATAAATGGTGCTTCATTTTCTTTGGGCTGTATTTGTAAAATATGTTATTGGTATGTGTTCCAAAATTATGGAAAACTTCTGTTATTTTGGTATGACTTAGTGTACATTATCAGTAATAAACATAATTGTTATGTTAAAGTTATTGTGTACCACAGAGGTAATACATTTCTTTGTCAATTATGTCTTTGACTATGGGTGCCCTAAAACCTTTTTGCATCCATGGACAATTGTTGTCTTGTTTTGGTCCTCTTTAGAAGGTGATTTTATAATCAGCTATAAAACTTTAACAGGTGCTCATGAATGCAGGTTTCTGATAACTTCAAAGATTGTAACATTGGAATAGAGAAAAAATGTTCAGGACTCATGGAGAGTTAAAATGTTCATGAATATCAAGCAGAACAGAAATTAACTGCATGGACTGGACTAATCTTTGTAATTTTTTGCTTAAAATCTTTGCTGATCCTTTGTTTTGCTTTTGAGAGTCTTAAAATTTTTCTTTTGAGCTACTCACAGCTTTAAAAAATTTAGTATAGTCCTCTGAATACAATTTGGAGCTTATTTGTTTCTGTCTACCTGATTTATCCAGAATTTGGAATGTATTTGTGAGTATTCTCAACTTTGGGCAAAATAGTTATTTGCATAAGTGCAATAAAAATCTGTTTTCAGGCCAGGATTGGTGGTTAATGCCTGCAATCCCAGCACTTTGGGAGACCAAGGCAGGTGGGTCACCTGAGGTCAGGAGTTTGAGACCAGCCTGTCCAACATGGTGAAACCCCATCTCTACTAAAATACAAAAATTAGCTGGGTGTGGTGGTGGGCACCTATAATCCCAGCTACTCAGGAAGTGGAAGTGGGAGAATTGCTTGAACCCAGGAGGCGGAAGTTGCAGTGAACCGTGATCATGCCATTGCATTCCAGCCTGGGCGACAAGTGTGAAACTCCATCTCAAAACAACAAACAACAACAACAACAACAAATAATCTGTTATCATTTGTAACAGGACACAATTGGAGAAACTTATTATTTTATCAAGTTATTTTACCAAACTTGTTATTTTCCATTTAACTGGAATGGTGTGCTCTCCTTTAAGGAATCAAAATTGAGTTATGGAGCTAATAAAACCCTTGGCCTCATATTCTGTGTATGTAGTCCCTCTACAGGGTTTCTGACCTGTGCTAAGTAAAGAATGTCACCTTCTGACAGACTCAGAAGGCCCAGGTTTATCTTGGAACCTCAAGAGGAGAGGAAATTCACCCAACTCATAGATATTTGATGGCACAAATCCGTGGCTCTGCTCAGCTTTTAAAAAGTCTTATCTGAGATTCCTTCTATGGAACAAAGTTTCATTAAAGCCAATTTAAAAGTCTATGTAAAAACAATTATTTTTGCTGTAATGCATACAAATGATTAGGCCAAGTATAATAAAGAAAACCAGTCCTACCGTGATTTATCTTTAGTAAAATGGGAAACTGGAGAGAGAAAAATTATGTTTCAGAAACTATAGTATGCCTGTTGTTAGGATCTAATCTTGCCCTAATGTTTTCTCCATTTTTATTATTTCTACAGTTTGGGCTGAATTCTAATTTTTTCTTGGCTACAAGTCTTCGAAATAATGTTTTATTTTATTTCCTTCTTGTTTTCCATTTATCCTAATTGGGAGTCACTGAAAACTAACTTGTGCTTTCTTAAAGCCCTGCAAACTGAAACTAGACAACTTAAACTTCAAAAGAAAATAGCCGCAACCTATTTACATACATAAGCCACTTTCATACCTGTACTGATGTGTAGACTTCAGAGTAATGTGGCTTATATTAATTTTCCAGGATTGTTCTTTTGTTTGTTGTTGTTTTTCTCCCCGCTTCTCCCTAATTTCTCTTTATAGGATGTGAGACTTCGCAACTTGCTAAAAATGAGCTTTTGGGACCTACCTATCTAGGAATAAACCATCCTAGCAATAAGAGATCAGGTGAAACCTGAGACCAGAGACTCATTTTCTTCTAAAATGCTTTCTCCAAAAGATTTTTAAGAAGAAAAGGGGGGAAATGTGAAAGGAAAATGTCTTAGGCCCTTTCAAGCTGGGAATTGCTCAGGGCAAATCTGCCTCCCACTCTATTCAAAGTCATCCCTCTGCTCACTGAGATACAAGCATATCTGATTACCTCCTTTGGAAAGGCTAATCGGAAACTCAAAAGAATGCAACTGTTTGTTGTATCTTACCTATCTGTGACCTGGAAGCCCCCTCTCTGCTTCCAGTCTTCCTGCCTTTGCTTCAATTGTCCTGCCTTTCCACACCATACCAATGTACTTCTTACATATCTTGATTGATGTTTCATGTCTCTCTAAAATGTATAAAACTAAGCTGTGCCCCGACCACCTTGGGCACATGTCATCAGGGCTTCCTGAGGCTGTGTCATGGGGCTGATTCCTCAACCTTGGCAAAATAAACTTTCTAAAGTAACTGATGATACCTGTCTCAAATTTTCGGGGTTCACAGTATCCAGAAGTATATCTATAAAAGTTATTTGTTTTCTTCTAAATTACAATATCCACTGTATAGAGCACCATTGACATAAGTAACTCCATTGTAGAAAAAGACCTCATCTTATATTTCAAATGGCATCATATCAGTGGGACCAGATGTTTGTCTAATCAATAGAGTCTATACCCAACAAGACAGAGGTGTAAGACTGCCCTCACCAGAGGATGGAAGGATGGTAGTCCAAGACACTCCCCTTGTCCATGTTGCTATTCTTGGACTAGTTCATTAACATCTTTCCCTATACTACACGGTTTTCTTACAATGTTAAATGTTATTCTGATGTGGAAATTTTAATCTATCACATGTATATATTCATTATACTACTATGTATGGTTTGCCATATTGACTAACTTGTAGATCAGTTTGAGCCTGTGTGCTCTTGGCTGTGACTGCCAAGTGAACAGATAATACTAAGGAGAGTTGCCTCCTTGGGAACTCCATGTAGCTTGTGCCTTATATGAATAAATAAGCATCAGTAAAAGCCTGACCTTATAAAAAGATACAAACATGCATGGATCTGATTATATCTGACCTTGTACACCTCATGACATCTACAGTCAATTAACATGTCTTTTAGTCTCTGGATAGTCCTAGAAAGGAAAGGTATACACAAATACTTGACAAATGGAAAAAAAAAAATGTCTGCAACTTGGGTACATACTAATACCTTCCTTCTGTTTGTTAATTGTTTAAATTTTGCTTTGTTGTATGCAACTAAAGCATGCTATGGTATATGCATCTTCTGTTTTTTACAGTTATTTGGCTTACAATGGTTATATTTTTATTTGTTTGTTTTAGTCTACCATTCCTCAGATAATGAGAGCTCTATCTAAACATGGAATCTTTCAGTATACAAAGTTATGTATTATCCATGTCTGCAGTCTTTGAACTTCAGAGAGATAGTTACCTTCTGGCATCTAATAGATCCTCTATTGTGATTCTACTGAAATAAATCGCTTCTGCCTTTAATCATGATGCTGAACCCACATTAAATATCGGGGGTGGGATTTCCCCTGAAAATGGACCACATTTTTAAAATATAAAGCGATATAACTTTATTCACTCCTCCCTTGTCCCTTTTCTTGCCTTTTGGTTTCCTGACAATTTTAAACCACAAATTGATGTTAAAAGAGGTTCACTAGGAGGGCGAAAACACATGAGCAGAGTGCTCACTAAGTAGAAGGAAAGTCAGAAGCTTCCCCAGCGTTCTCAGTGGCAAGGCATGGCGAAGGGGTTAAGCTAAGCTGTACCAATGTCAGGAAGTTCTGGTTATACTGGATTTCAGTCAGGACAGAAGAGCTCTCACTTGTCAGCAGTCATTTATGGCCACGTTTTCCCAACTTCTTATAATCCAAAATGTTCCAGGCACATGGAAAACGGAGAAAACAACTCCATGTGGAAGCTTTCCAAACATCTGGGGCCTAATGACTAAGACTTTATGAGAGGTGAGAGACCTGGGTCAAGAAAAGACAAACAACAACAACAAAAAAAACAAAAACACAGTTTCCCCAAAAAGAGAAAGCATGTAGTAAGGAAAATCATGGGATAAAAAGCTATACTGTTATGTGAGCCATGGGAGGCTGTCTGCTGATCCCTGAGGGCCACACATATTTTGGGGCATAGAGGAAGAGGAGTATCTTTACTTATAATTCCATCTAAATTTTCTAAAACTTAATCTATTGATGTAATATTTTCTGTTCTATTCTTGTTTTCAATGGAAAAATGTTAATGTGAGGATTTTGAAGGAAATGTGATTTATAATCTTATATTATTCACAGTCCAGGAAATGGCACAATACTTCTTTGAAATGATTAAATACTTCTCATAATTAAATGCTCTAAAAAATCAAACTCTTTGGAATCAAAGCTCTTGTATTAAATCATAAAACATCACAATGATAGTTAGTTCACCTGTGTTCAAAGCAGTAATTTGTTAGTAGTTACATAAATACAATGATCACACACCACTCTTGACATAGTTTTAATTGTAATATTATTTTGTCTTTTGGTACATAAATACAATGATCACACACCACTCTTGACATAGTTTTAATTGTAATATTATTTTGTCTTTTGGATTCACACAATAGCTTACAGAATTGATTGATTCCTGAAAGGTAAGAGTTTATGTAACAGAACCATTATTATTCTAATGTGTACATTTCAAAGGCAAATCAAGAAAAAAATTGTTTTATTTCAGTTATTGTTAATACTACATTTTTAAAGCTTTTTAAACTTCATTTGGAAATTCTCTATTTCTGATGGGCAGAAAAAAATCTGATGTAGGATATCTTTTTCACTAGAAAACATCTTTTTTTTTAATTTTGATTTTTAAGAATTTAAGGACAAAGATCCTACCCCTTCTTCAGAGTTGGCCCTAACTCTACCCCTTTCTTCCATGAAAGATGCATGAAAAGTAGATTTTTATACTGTTTACTTCCACTGTTATTCAACATTCAGAAAACCAAAATTCCTCAATGACTATACTGTAGGAATACAGGACTGCATTCAACTACACTGTAGGAATACAGGATTGCATTCCTTGAATGACTATACTGTAGGAATACAGGATTATCATTAAATGATAACAATAAATTGCTAAAGGTGTTATCGGAGTGGTCATTATATCCCTCACTCTTCAATCTGCTGATACCTGACTTTCACTCCACCCACTGCATATGAGCTGATGTACTGATCTCAAATATTTTACAATTATAATCTGGTGGTATCTTCTTAATCTTCTACCTTTGTGGGTTTGCTATAGCACTTGAAAGGTATTCACAATAAGTTTCAGCATTTAAGATAAGTAGCACTGATTAAAATTTTTATTTCTTTAAAATTCTCTCATGAAAAAGAACTCTATAATAGAAAGACTTAGTTTTCCAGAATTAAACCAGATTATTCACACCTCCATCGTTTTTGCCTCCTGTATCCTGTGGCCACTTTATCCCCTGATTGTTCAGAATGTGGCTCCTGCTCATGATTTTCACTCTGGAATGTGAATTCCCATATTTGGTTATTCTTTTTTAGTGTCTGTGCTGTTCTATTTGCTTGCATGCTGTTGATACAAATGTCCCCATGTCTTTCTGGCCAGTCCCATTGGGTAGCTTAAGGATTCATCTTAAATGACTCCTAGACATAGATTTCTTGTCATAGGTTCTCTCTTTTGTACAGTCTCAATATGTATTTCCAACTGTCTATAATTTGTTCCATCCTGAAGGGATTTACAGTTGTTTCAATATTGAGTCAAACATTAAAGGTGTTTCTTCTACATGTACAAATTTATAATGCATTCCATTCCATTATGTGGATTTGAGAAAGATAATTAAATTTCTTCTCCTGGTTTTCTCATTGCCAATTGTTTAAGAAAACATAAATATCTTCATACTCTCCCTTTTTTTTTTTTTTTTTTTTTGAGACAGAGTCTCGCTCTGTCACCCAGGCTGGAGTGTAGTGGCACAATCTCGGCTCCCTGCAACCTCCACCTCCCGGGTTCAAGCAATTCTCCTGCCTCAGCCTCCCAGGTAGCTGGAATTACAGGTGCCCACCACCATGTCCAGCTAATTTTTTGTATTTTTAGTGGAGACAGGGCTTCACCTTGCTGGCCAGGCTGGTCTCAAACTCCTGACCTCATGATTCGCCTGCCTCAGCCTCCCAAAGTACTGGGATTACAGGCTCTAACCATTCTTAAAGGTCCATTCACTTATAGCTCCCTCAGACTCAATGTTCCCCAGTCTTCCCTTCCTTCTTGTTTCTGGTCTGTCTCCTAGAACAGTAGGCAGGATGGGGAAAGGTTAAGAACAGATATAGGCCGGGTACGTTGGCTCAAGCCTGTAATCCCAGCACTTTGGGAGGCCGAGACAGGCAGATCACGAGGTCAGGAGATTGAGACCATCCTGGCTAACATGGTGAAACCCCTTCTCTACTAAAAAAAATACAAAAACCTAGCCGGGCGAGGTGGCGGGAGACTGTAGTCCCAGTTACTCGGGAGGCTGAGGCAGGAGAATGGCCTAAACCTGGGAGGCAGAGACTGCAGTGAGCCGAGATTGCGCCACCGCACTCCAGCCTGGGCGACAGAGCGACACACCAAAAAAAAAAAAAAAAAAAACCCCTCCGTAAAAAAAAAAAAAAAAAAAAAAAGAACAGATATAGAGGCGAAAACTGAGGACATTTACATTTTTCTCCAGGCTAGGACTTTCTGTTTAATACCTTTTTGTTATACTTCATTTTAAATGGGAATATATCACACAACTAAAACAGGGTAAGTCTTGCTTCATCTGGAGTAGAGCTTTAATAAAAAAGTTTCATGAATGATTTGCTCCATTCTATTGAACGCATTTTTTTCCAGCTTAAAGATAATAAGGACTAAGAAAGTCACTTCAGTACTACGTGGAGATATTGATAGACTGTTCTCAAACAATTTGCAGTAGTGGGTACAGGGTAAGTACCATAGGTTTTCTAGAAAACTGACTGCTAAAAGTCAAAGAAACTTTAAAAAATAAAAATGGCTTTTTATTCCATCATTCAAATGGGAAACACTGATATATTTATTGTTTGTTTATTTAAAAGCAGTATTTGTTAAATAACTACTATATTTCAGGAATATAGAATATCTATAACAGACAAGTGCATTTTAGGGAAAAACTAATTAAATATTTTATTAATAGGCTATTATTGAGAACTCTTGTACTGAAATTTAACCCCAACCCTCCCGCCTTTAACTGCCTTTTCTATATTTGGGACACTAAAGTCACGAGAAAGAATAACAGAATACAAACTAGGAGTTTCCTCCTTAGGATAGCAGATACACACGGAGGACTAAACATCACACATTTAACTAGGAGAGAGCTGACTAGAAACTCACTCTTAGCTTAAACTCTGAAAACAAGGAATTCCAGAGCACTCATTAGAACAGCAGGGCACACCAATAGGAATTTGTTTTGAAAAACAGAAGAATGTTTTAGAAATAAAGTCGTTTGTGTTCTCAGTCCAAATTATGGGAACATAATAATGAGAAATAAATTCAAAAATTAGAAGAATATATTAAGAAAAGGAAAGCATAAATGTATCATTAAAAAGGAAAACTACATTTGAGGGCTTAAAACTCTGTTGTGAGCAAAAAAATAAAAATAAAATAAAATAACCTGGGCTATAGAAAATTGAATCAGTGATGTGGAGGAAATAGCAAGTCCACTCAGAATGCAGGTTAAAATGTGACCAATGCTGAGATAACAGAGAACAAAAAAGAAAGAATAAAAAGTCCACATAAATACATTTGAGTTTCCTTAACAGGAAAGCCAAAGCAATGTTTTAGAAGCAATAATCAAAGAAATAACAGAAGAGTGTTTTTCTGAGATGAAGAAAAAACAGTAGATTTACATAATGGTATGTTCACATAAAACGGTCTTTTAAATCAGGTCTTTACATAATAAAGGACTATACTGTACAAGTGGAAAACAAAAATATTCAAATCTTCTGTTGCAGGATGTAACTGATAGCTATTGCTTCAAAATATACAGTCCCCAAATACCAGCGGCGTACGACAATATGAATTTTTTTTTCTCCAGATCTACACATCCACCAGTAAAGCTCTGTGATCGCAGCTGGGTTCACGCCTTCTCAGGTGTGCTCCACATCTCATTCTGAGACCCAGACTGAAGGGCAACAGCCTCCTCAAACAGTCCTTCTCATAGCAATAGTGAAAAGACAAAGGACAGGTCAAAACAAGCAAGCATATGAGTCCCTGCTTGCAACCCAATTCTTAACATTTTACCCACATAGCTGAGCTTTTTCAAGGACATTTTATATATGTATTAGCACTATTCAATGAAGTCAGTGAGAGCTACCATTTCTCATAGAAACTCTAGTTAAAAAAACAAAATTGAGTCTTATTTGTAACTAGAAGGGAATGCCTCTACGTTCTCTGCCATTAAAAAAAAAAAACAAAAAATGCAGATTCATGTATTCATATATGCATTTAACAACTCTATCACGTTAATATTTATGATTTCGATAATCCTATTTCTAAATCAAATGCAATGCATAAAGTTATTTTCAAAGGAGATAGTTTGAATTTTGTCCTCACTGAACAAAGAGGCAAATCTGAGTTCTGTTCTTTCTTTTCCCAGTGTATTAGCTCTCCTTTTCCTCCACATTTGTCTCTAAATATAAAAGTATGCAGTTTTACTTCTGTAAGATTTAGAATTGTATCACCTCTATGACTCACCACTCATCTCTAGCAGAAGATACGCAGTTTTGGTTAAATCACTCCCAAAGTAATAAGCCTGAAGTCTTCTTTTCTGGCTTTCAGGAAGCCTAAAGAGAGCTGACCTGCTAATGAAATGCCATTTGTGTAACAATCCCTGGGTCTCTTATGAGTGTTGCCAGTAAATGAAATTCAATGGCATTACAAAATGAAAAGTGCTGTCACAAGACAGAATGTTGGGAATTCCAGATGGTGTGTGTGCGTGTGGATGTGTGTGTACTGTATTTGCATAGATAATTGTTGGAGTTTGATAAACAGTTTGACATCTTTTAAAAAGTAATAATGTACAGAAAGGACAAGTCAGAAGAGAAGATGAAGGAAACTAGACACTTTCCTGTACTGTTAGTAGACATTTCAATGAGTGCAAACATTCCAGGGAAAAATATGACAATGCTTAGTGAATATTAGTATGAATCGCTTTTTACCTGAATAAAGAGTTTAAAAATTTAAAAATGCATGCAGTTTAGAGAAGGTTAGATTTTACTGACCAGGCTAAAATGCATTATATCAAATGAGCAAAATTATTATATTCTAAAAAAAGAGTATTATTTCCAATTAGCTCCAGTTACAATAGATACTCTTTAAATACATAACACTATAGTAGGAATAAGTGTATGCAAGTAAAATAAATAACATTGGAAGCCAAGAAAGAGATTCTCTTATAGACTCTGAATTGGAAACTGTATTAAGGAGGAAAATAAGATTGTAGGCAACAGGGCTTAGACAGTAAGTCAAGATAATTAACTGACTTTGACTGTACAAATGTACTTTAAACATGATACATTCTAGTCAGGATCAAAATTCTCATTGATCTATATCGCCTCACCTGTTCTGCTAGACACTTCGAAATAGTCACAAACACATTTTTACATGTGCCAAGCTGATTACAGATGAGTGAAACCAAACTGGATGCTATTGCAAGATCGTGAGTCCCTTTTCAAGGATACAGCTCCTACTCAGAAACAGTGTTTTTGTTGCCATAAAGGAGTAAAGACCTAGTGGCCTAGGTTTTGAGTTTTTTAAGAAAATATAGAAAAAAAAATGTTTTTCTTGAATCTCCTAATTTTTTAATGTATTTGGTTTTACTTGGGAATTCAGGAACACAAACTCAATTTAGTAATATTACTCAGTATAGGATGAACAATTCTAATCGATTCTGTAAGATCCAGTTCTTATTTGTAAATTTCATATTTATATTTTATTAGATTTCATTTTAATATAATTTGATTATTTCATTTTATTTGTCCCTTCATCCTCTACTGGGTACATATACCTTTCTACTCCTTATGTACCTCTCTAGTGTTTTGGATATAGAGCTGTGATGTACATTGTTATACAATACATGAATATTTACCAAATAGGCAATGTACTTTTGTGTATTTTTTCAAATTTACTTTAAATGGTAATGAGCTATTAATAATCTTTAGCAAAGTCAACATTATATTTTTAATCTACATTAATACCCCTTTGAAGAATCCTATATGTCTTAACCACTTATATTTCCACTGGTACTGTCATGGGCCAACTTGTGTCCTCCCAAAAATATGTGTTGAAATTTTACCCTCCAGAACCTTTGAATGTGACTTTATTTGGAAGTAGGGTTATTATAGACTAAATTAAATTAAGGCAAGATCATTAAGGTGGATCCTAATCCAATATATTTGATATCTTTTATAAAAGGGGGAAATTTGAACACAAAGACGGAGGAGAACACCACAGGAAGATGAAGGCAGAGATCGGGGTGACACATTTATAAGCCAAATGCAGAAGATTGCTAGAAAATCAGCAAAGCTGGAAAAGAGGCATGGAACAGATTCTCCTTCACAGCCCCCAGAAGGAATCAACCCCACTGACACTTCGATTTCAGAGTTCTAGCCTCTAGAATGGGGAGACAATAAACTTCTGTAGTTGAACCCATGTAGTTTACGACCCCCTATTATTGCAGCCCTAGCAAATAGATACAGGTAGACACTTAGACTGTCTGCTAAGCCCACTAACTAATGATCTGATAAATATATACCCATGTCTGTCCCTCTGGGGATTTGTGATAGTTTTTCTGAGTTATATGTCATAAAATAGGATAGCTGTATCATCTGGTATACATACAATCAATCTCACTAAACAATGACAGATTTCTCTTCAGAATCACTCTATCAGTTTACACTTCCTCATCAGTGCAGGACAATTGTTCATTTCCCAGCTTTTTGAGCATTTTCAGATTTGTCAGATTTTTTTGTCATGTGCTTTTAGTATGCCCTGCATATCCCCGGTCTGGAAATTACCTATTCATAACAATGAAGTTTTCTAATTGAAGAGTGGGATGATTCTCTACTTTTAATATTCAGAAGCTGTGCTGTAAGTACTTTCTCCCACTCTTTGCTCTTTTTAATCTTTTATGCTGTTTTTGATACATGGAAACTTTTATTAATATTTTCCTTCAGGAAAAATGCATTCATCTTTTCCTTTATGGTCTGTGAATAGAAATATATAGCTTAGGAATTATCTTCCTATTCTGAAGTCATAGAACTAACCCCAGCAAATTCAAGTCTCTGACTCACATGGAATTTTTTTGTATGGTGTGAAATAAGGATAATATTTGTTTCCCATGTTTCAGAAATATTTATTGTCTGACCCATTTTTCCCACTGGGGTGCAATGCCAGGGACATCACAGACCATATTTCCATGGATTCATATTTCTGTTGCTAAGTTCTTGATTGTGTTCCATTCATCTATTCTTCTATTCATGAACCAATGTTACCTAGAGTTAAATCATGTTAGAGCTATAATAATATATAGTAATGCATTTTTAGCATTATATATAAATTTTAAAAGCAGTTTAAGTTTCACAAAAGTTCCTATAGGAATTCTGATCAGAATTGTATTGAATTATATTTATTTCGGAAAAACTGACATCATTTAACAGCCATAATTCTATTGCCCAACAAGGATGTATTAGTCCAATCTCACAATATCATAAAGAAATACCTGAGACTGGGTAATTTATAAAGAAAAGAGGTTTAATTGGTTCATGCTACCACATGCTGTACAGGAAGCATGACTGGGGAGGCCTCAAGAAACTTACAATCATGGTGCAAGGCAAAGGGGAAGCAGGCACATCTTCACATAGCTGGAGCAGATGGAAGAGAGGGGAGAAGTGCTACACACTTTTAAACAACCAGATCTCCTGAGAACTCACTCACTGTCATGAGAACAGCACCAATGGGGAAATCTGCCCCCATTATCCAGTCACCTCCCACCAGGCACCACCTCCAACATTGGGAATTACCATTCAACATGAGATTTCGGTGGGGACGAAGGTCCAAATCATACCAAAGGATATATTGAAGAGTTGCACAAAATTGTGTTATTTAGCCAGACACAGTGGCTTGATCCTGTATTCCCAGCAACTCAGGAGGCTGAGGTGGTAGAACTGCTTGAACCTAAGAGTTCGAGTCCAGCTTGGGTAATATAGCAAGAACTCATCTCAAAAAAAAATTATTATTGCCTGACAATTTAAATATGGATGTTTTAAAATGCTATTCTAAAACAATTTTGAAAAAGAAATCCTTTTTAAAACATAATGATAACAAGTAGCTTGGTTCAAAATATTTAATAACCATTTTATATTGAAAATTTGAGAATTACATATTATGTAAAGAAATTGATTATGATGAAATGTACACACATATGTCAATATTTGTTATTCTCATCTGCTTTTAATATATCCCTGGTTATTTCTGAAGTTATTTTGTACCATGCTCTTATTATTTCTTAGTTGCTCACAAAAGTATATATACCTTTCTTCAAAGTCACGTTTTGTGGTTATCAAAGTTGGAATTATCAACTTTAATAAATTCATCTGTATGGACCCAAATATGCTTTAAAAAAATAGTCACTATATATGTTAGAATTGCAATGTGTAGAACAGCTACTATTAGAGAATATGTCAGTTATAAACTTGTCATGTAAATATATAAATATTATAGCTTAAATTTTTCCAGAGTATCTGTCTTGGTCTTGTTTCACAGACTCTGTCTTTAGCAAACATGTGTATCAGACAGCTCACCAAACAATAACTTATATTCTGATTATTTTGCCAAATGTAGGTGTGACAAAAATCAAAGATTTCTTATATCCCTTCAATTTTGATATAGGATAGAAATTGATTTAATTAAACATAGGAACACTATCAAATGATTATTCTCACAAGTTAAGATATTGCACATCACAAGTATGAATTTCAATATTGAAATTTGTACATCATTATACTTAATATTACATATTTTCTAAAATGTTGCTTAATGTATACGGATTTGTTAATTTTTTGAAAAAGTATTTTTAAAATTTGGTTTTCATAAAAATATTTTATAGGCCCACCAATATAATAACACTAATTTTTTGATCAAAAAATAAATGTTGTTTAAATTATATAATTTTAACTATTCTTTAAAGACTGCTTTCACTCTCTAGAGTACCCTAATAGGACAATAAATTATATTGTCACCTTGTATATTACCAAACTCTTCCTATTCTGGTTTCATAACTTTTCTTCTTACTCACTTTCCCTTTTTTCTTCCTATAGCTTTTGTTCACTTTCTTGTTTTATTATAAATACATTACTTTTCATGAATAAACATCTCATCATTATTTAAATGTTCCTTGCTGCTGGTTGTTGTTTTTTTTTGTTTTGTGTTTTGTTTTTTGTTTTTTAACATATCTACTTCACAGTTCCTGATTCCAACTTATTTTTTATTTTTTTAAATGTAAAATGTTGTTCATGAAAACACGCACACACACATACACACACACACATTTAGAATAACACTCCCAGGGCCAAAATATTCTAAGGATGACAATATCCTTAGGCAAACTAAAACCATAGAGAGATGCTGTTGTTAGCCCCTTTTGAATTGCTTTAATGGAATACCTGAGGCTGGGTGATTTGTAAAGAAAAGGGACTGGCCAGGCGCTGTGGCTCACCCCTGTCATCCTAGCATTTTGGGAGGCCGAGGCACGTGGATCATGAGGTGAAGAGATCAAGACCATCCTGACCAACATGGTGAAACCCCGTCTCTACTAAAAATACAAAAATTACAGAGTGGTGGCACTCACCTGTAGTCCCAGCTACTCGGGAGGCTGAGGCAGGAGAATTGCTTGAATCTGAGAGGCGGAGGTTGCAGTGAGCCGAGATCATGCCACTGCACCCTAACCTGCCAATAGAGCAAGACTCCATCTCAAAAAAAAAAGAAAGAAAAGAAAGAAAAGGGGCTTAATTTGTTCACAATTCTGCAGGCTATATTGAAAGTACAGCACCAGCATCTGTTTCACTTCTGGTGAGGCCTCAGGGAGCTTTTACTCATGGCAGAAGGTCAAGTGTGAGCAGGACAGACATCACATGACAAGGGAAGGAGCAAGGGAGAGGGAGCAAGAGAGTTGGGGATGGGGGGAAAATCATAATCTTAAATAACCAGAGTTAACCACTCTCAAATTCAGAGCAGGAGTCCATTCATTACAGAAAAGAGGGCACTAAATCACTCATGAGGGATTCATTCTCATTATTCAAACACTTCCTACCAGGCCACACCTCCAACACTGGGGATCATATTTCCACATGAGATTTGGAGGGGACAAGCATCCAGACCATATCAGGTGCCAATTATACCCTTCAGAATAGCCAAACTTAAAAATACTGACAAAACAGTATTTACAAGGATATAGAACACTTGAGACCCTCACATATTGAGAGTAAGAGTGTAGAATAGTACATCCTCTTTGAACAATTGTTTTTTCAGTTTCTTATAACATGAAATAAATATCCACAGGGGACTCCAGTAGCAAATGTTTATGATGACATTATTGACAACAAAAATGAAAAAGTGGAAATCATGGCCAAAAACTGAAATCCATAGGTCCATCAACAGTGAATGGGTGCAAAATTTGGTTATATTATTACAATGGAACATTACTTAACAAGAAAAATGAGTGTGTTGTGGATATATATAACAATATAGAGGAATCTTATTGACATTGTATGGAGTGAAAGAAACCAGATACAAACACATACACATGTGTTTCAACATGATAAAAATGATAACAGTGGCTTCCTGGGTAGGAGGGTGTGCTGTGGTGTGAGTGGGTAATAAAAGTCATGGGGGAAAAAGTATTCTTGATTGAGGGAGGGGTTTACACAGGTGTCACAGTCATCGAACTCTAAATCAGTGTGTTTTATTTTATGTAAATTATAACTTAATGAAGATGGTCAGAAATCCCATGGTTTTTATTTTTATCATTTCTAAGTTCACAAAAAGTAACAGCAGAAACTATAATCAAATCCGTATTTATACATAATCAATTTAAAAATATTTTTCAGCTTAACTAAATAATTGTTTTAAGCCAGTGATAGATTTTGGGGAATAAAAATACAACAAAATCAATAAAAATTCTCTTCGTTAAATACAATAGTCTGTTGGGATTATTTAGATTTTATTCAATTTTCTTTCCTTGCTATTATTTTACCATTTTAAAAAAACTGAATAAAGTAAATAGAATTGATGCAATCATTCCCAACTCCTGCTAAGGAAACAAAGTTAAATAACTCTCTTATGTATGAAAAAATACAAACAATGAGCAAATAGGGTCTACAATTTTTTTATTACCAGCCAACAGGCTTTACATTGGATGAATATTTCCCAAACTGTATTTTATAAAGCAGTAATTCCCCATGATATCTATTTCAAAAAATACAATTCTTTTGCAATTTATCTTTGACAATTTTTGAATAAATGAATATGAAGGCATGTATGAGGTATTTTAAGAAGTTGTGCACTATTTCTCAGAAAGTCAGGGAGTTGCTTACAATATTACCTGGTATATAAATGCATTGACATTTAGCCAAGGTGGCATTTTTCTTAGGGAACCTGCTGGTGGACATGTGCGTTGTCAAGTCTCTCTAAGTATGATTACATATGCATGTGTTTATTTTTGTATATGGCTTTTAAATATTCATAATAAAGTATAAAGTATAAAAGTATAGATTTACACTCTATACTTTCATTAATGTACACTCAATTGTCTTTTTTCCACCCATAGTCTCATACCCCCCTACCCTATCACTTGCACCCTACAATAACCTCCCAAATAAACTGTTTGCATTCAAGTTCTTTTTTGGGGTTCCACTTCACAGATAACTCAACCTAAGACAAACTTCAAAAAGATATTTGAGTTTATTATAATAGCTTTTACTACTGTAATTGATAGTCTTCCATACCTCAGTCACTAAACAAAAGTTTAATTCTTACTTGCGTAAGACTAACTAGCATGAGGGGGTGGGCGTTAACACTAACAATTCAAGAAACCAGATTGATGGAGGCTTGAACAATATTCAGTGTGTAACTTTCGAAGGTGTCCTCAGCACCAACATCCAACAAGCAGATGAACAAAAGAGCCGAGCATCATGCAAGTCATTTTTATTGTCCAGATGTGACACTGGTCAGAATTTAGTCATCTGGACACACCAAACTGCAAATGAGTTTGGGAAATGAACTGTAGCTGCATTCCCAGGAGGAAAGAGGTAGTTGAACAACTAAACAGACACTGCCCTGGACATTCTTTTCTGGTAACCACATACTTATTTTGTTCCTCTTCTGATAAAATGCAGTCCAACTTATTTCCCAAGCCTTAAGCTTCATCTTCTGAGGTGTACAGACCTAGAACTGACCTCCCCTTGGCTCCAAATATGCCCTCGAGTGATGGCAATCTAGAAATCAAAAACAAGAAAACCACCCACTACTATCCTTTCATACACCCAAGGTACAATGTTGGAGCAAAAACAAAGAGAGCAATAAAAACTCATAATCAAGAGGAAGCATCAGAAACATGCAATATTCTCTGGACATCATAATTTGGAAATCTTTCAGCAAGCCTCATGAAAGTCCCCTACCCTGGATGCAGGCACAGTTCATTAGATGACTGTATTCCTGCTGTCTGAAAGGAATAAGATTCCACGTCTCTTGTGGCCCATGGATTCACCTTCTGTGAGATTCTTTGCATTCGTTTTCCTCCGTGGACACATCTGAAGTTGGTTTTGGCAACTTTCCCTGCTTATGAGTTTTACAGCTTTCGTGGCCTACTTCCTACTGGTGCATACGTCACTATTCAAAATTTGTCTTAGAATTGAATGGGTAAAGTTTTTCGAAAAATTGTTTCATTTCTTTAATTGCTTAATACTTCTGACGTGTATATTTTAAATCAGTTTCATTTGCCAGTAATCAAACTTAAAGGTGTTTTGCTTTTTTTCCTAGGAATAATGATCAAGTCTAAGTTGTTTTTTTTCTGCCTTTCTTTGTTTCATTCTCTTCAACTCAGAGTGATCTTATTAGTTCTCTTGCATTTCATTGGACAGAGATGAGTCATATTAGCATATCTAATTATTAATCTAAGAGAGGATGAGAATGGAAGTCTAGCTATGAGCTTCAGAAAGAAAGGTAAACAAAATTATTGCCAATTGGTTTCTGCATTCTGTTCCATGAAATTTTAAGTAATTTTTATTTTGTTGAAATATTAATATATGAAATTACCTAAATATTGAACATTTAAAATATATTAGGGTGCAATTTATTTATTTATTTTATAAATATGTATTGTCCAGTGTGCCAGGCACTGAACTAAATGTTACTTATATAGGAGTAAATGAAACACTCAAAAATCCTTACTTATATGGAGCTTACATTAGTGCCTACAATTTACTTGACTTGCTTAAGATAAAAAGGTGATGATAGACATTTGAAATTATTACTTTCTAATTTGTACGCAGTTGTAAAGACGATTGTCTTCCCAGTAGAATAAAATTAGCTGGAGCAAAAATCATAGATGCTACCTCGGCCATTACCACCAATTAATTCTTTTCGGAGCAATTCCCTGAAGACATCCAAGTGGCAAGGCAAACATAATTTTAACATCAAAGAAATTACTAGAGGGGCACAGCAGGAAAATTCATACTTAGTCAATTTAATTTAAATTATAAACTGCAGTAGGAAAATTAGTTTTAAAAAATTGAATGGAGAAGCACATGGAGAAAGCTGGTTCTAAGGTGGTTCCCAACATTAAAAAAAGAAACTCTCAATTCACTCCATTCACTCTTAGCTAATTTACTTGAATTTTTATAGGACAAAAGCCACAAAGGCATTTATATGTATGAAGTTTGTGATTCAGCAACCTATAAATTAGTTTTTGAAGCTTAGCAAAATATATATCAAGTCACTGAAAGTTGATAGGGTTTATTGTAAAAAATCAAAGATTTGTAATGAAATATTTTAGGATAAAGATATAAAACTATTAATAAGAATATTATATTATTTTTATAAATTTATATAGGGATAATTTAAATGCAATTGTTCATTTGTACAATTCGACATGCTGTTTCTACAGTTTATATGCAAATGCAAAACACCTAGAATGGTCAATAACTTAAAAAAAAACCAACAAGATTGGAGGACTTAAACAACATGGTTTGAAGATACACTATAAGGCTACAGTAACTATGATGATATAAATAGAAATAAAGTTTAAAAACTAGAAAAAAACAAATTACTGTCTCCAGATGTAGACTCACGTGTTTGATAAATTAATTTTTGATAGTGATGACAAGGTGATTAAGTATTGATAACAAAGACTTTTCAATAAACATTACTGGAAAATGGAATACCTAAATAGGGAAAAAAATTACACTACAATGTTCACAAAAAAATATTCAAGATGGGTCATAAGCTTAAATGTATAAGCTGAGGTCATAATGTTTCTAGAAAAAAATATAGGAGAATGACTTTATAATACGGAGGTAGAGAATAATTTCTTAGAGAAGACATTAATGAACCAAGCTGGGTTCAACCAGAGAAGCAGAACTAGCAGGATATATGGATGGATGGATGGATGGATGGATGGATGGATGGATGGATGGATAGATGGATAGATAGATAGATGATAGATAGATGATTTATTACAAGGAATTAACTTACACAATTGTAATGGATGGCTAAACAATCCAAAATCCATAAAGCTGTCAGTAAGAAAGGACGATGATGAGGATGAACTCCATGCATATAGGAAGTTGTTGTTCACAGGCTGAATTTCTTCTGCGCTCTTTCTCTCTCTCTGTCTATCTCCCCTACTTTCTCTCTCACTTTCACTCCCTTTCTCCTACCTAAGCCCAGTTTTTAAGGCCTCCTCATTGATTAGGAGGCCCACCAGATTTTCCAGAATAATCTCCCTTACTTATATCTGCACATTGGCAAACTGCTCTTACAATGATACTTAGATTAGTGTTTGAAAAATTAAAAACTGTTAGCAGGTCAGACTGATGCATCAAAACTTCCATCTTAAAGAAACAAAGTAATAAAATGAATTTCATTAAAATTAAATTTTTTGCTTATGCAAAATTACCATTTAGGAAATGAAAAGTTAATCCACAGACTGGAAGAATACAATCACAATACTTAAATCTTACTAAGGACTTATATCAAGAATACTTAAAGAACTCCTAAAAATATGAAACACAAGTAATTCAATAAGAATAGCAAAAAGTTTTAAAAGACAGTTCTTAAGATAGCATATATAAATGCCCAATAAGTACATGAAAAGGTATTCAACATCTTTCATCGGCAAAGAAGCACAAATGAAAGCAAAAATGAAGTATTTTTTGCCACCCACTGGAATAGCAAAAATTACAAAGACTGAGACAGGAATAAATCAGAGTGGTCACAGGAGAGCCGAAAATTTCGAGTAGCAGTTTCAGATGACTAGCAAAGGGAAACCTTTGAAATATCTGCAGAGTCTAAAGGCAAATAAGACCCTCAAAAACAGGGTGTGGACCAAGCTGTCTAAGACCAACTGACCCAATATGGTGCTGGATTTGACCTCGGTTTCACCTAGGACCTTATATGCTCATTACACACCCGCTAGTGCCATGACAGTTCTGAGACACTCATATTTGGTTAAGAATGGGTGGCACCACAGACCTGAGAAATCTCCATCTTTGCCAGGAATTTTCATCAATATTCAATTCCTTGGTTGAAGGAGCCCAGAAAGGTAAAACCCGCTTGTGCATGTCTCTCTCAAGTACAACTGCACTCTCTTTTCTTAAATGTCTACTTTTCCCTTTACAATAAATCTCTATACTTTCTTCTTTTTTTTTTCTTTTTTTTTGAGATGGAGTCTTGCTCTGTCATCCAGGCTAGAGTGTAGTGGCGTAATCTTGACTCACTGAAGACTCCGCCTCCTGGGTTCAAGGGATTCTCCTGCCTCAGTCTCCCGAGTAGCTGGGATTACAGGCGCCCGCCACCGCGCTTGGCTAATTTTTGAATTTTTTAGTAGAGACGGGGTTTCACCATCTTGACCAGGCTGGTCTCAAACTCCTGACCTCATGATCCACCCACCTCGGCCTCCCAAAGTGCTGAGATTACAGGCATGAGCCACCGCTCACCGCCTGTACTTTCACTATTTCCTGACTTGCCCTTGAATTCATTCTCATGACCGTGTCAAGAGCCTCCAGGACCCTGGGCTCAAGGTCCCACTGGCATTCAGGAACCTCCCCCAGCCTGTCAGTATCATAAGAATACCAAGCAGGGGGAAATGTTGCTGAAGCAAGTGAAAAATGCTGCAACTACTTTGGAATATAATTTGATAATTTCTCATGAAACCTCACAATTCCATATTTAAGTATTTAACCATCAAAATGAACATATATATCTATATGAGTCTTGCGGATGAATGGTACTAGTTTCTTTCAGTAAATTAATAGGAACACTAGATTTTTAAGCTTGTTTTGAAATAACTTTGTTTATAAATTTGTTACATTCCTATAATTTAAAAAGTCATTTATATTACAAGTCCCCAGATATCAAGACTATATTGTATTATATTTTGTTCATGCTTCTTATAAAGACATATACACCACATACACATGACTCTATAAAAAGATGAGTATTTTAAACTTCCTCTTTTATTATTAAACAAAACAAGTAACTTTTGTGAATTAAGAAGTAATAGATTTTATGATAAATCTACATGACTCAGAAAATATTGTATGAATTGTAGTTTATCATAGAATTGTGTAAGGGCTCAAATGGTTGAGATCCTTGTTCTGTTTCCTCTAATTATCCCTTCTTCCTCATCTGCATTTATGGAGAACACACAATGGGCAAAATATGTGTCTGTCCTACTGAGAATATCAACTCTACCTCACAGAACTGAGAACAAATGCTGAGAGAGTTACTGTTTTACCAAGATGAACTGAACCAAACAAAGAGATAGAAACCAAATTCAAAGCCAAGAGCCTTACCTATTGATAAAAATGGAGGAATGAGAAAATAGCATTTACCGGGGAATCATGAGTTAATCGTGTTACCAGGCTTTAGGGAAAGGCCCTGGGTGAGCAGTCAATATACTATTACATGCATAGTTCTTAGAAAATGTCAAGGAAAAATATTTCCCATGGATTTTAACTGCTTGGATTCAGAGCATAGAAAACAGATGAAAACTTGAGTGTAATATTAATAAAGACCCTTTAAAAAGCTATTATATAAAAAGAAAAATCACAGGCCAATGAAAAATACATGCAAAATTCGAAATAACATTTTAGCAAACAAAATCTAGTGATTATTAAAAGTGTAACACAAAAAAACACAAAGTGAGATTTTTCCCAAGAATGTAATAGTAGTCAAACATTTTATCAAGACATTTAAAAATAAGCATAAAAATAGATGTCTGAGTCCTGTTTATAAAATTCAATAGATGCCTGAGTCCTGTTTGTAAAATTCAAGATCTATTCCTCCCATCCAAGTACTAACCAGGCCCGACACTGCTTAGTTTCTGAGATCAGACAAGATCAGCCGCGTTCAGGGTGGTATGGCCATACTCAACAGCTATTCCTAAGGAACTAAAAAGTGTAATAAAATAAGAGTACAAGACAATCACTGAAACGTTCACGATTTCATGCACACACATAAAAAAGTTATAGGCCAAAAGCAATATAGACGTGAGAGTCTGGGGAAGGTTAACAGCATCTAGTCTGGAGCCCGAGTACTTGAGGGTTATTCTGAGTTTCTCATATTTCTGTGATCTTGAGCAAGTTGTGGGACTCTCTTTGCCTCAAGTCTTTATGTTGTTAAGTCAAGTTTAGCCTACCGTTGCCTTTTTACATATTTTATGTTCAGCCTAAAGGTTTCTCTGTGCATAGTGAACGGTAACCTAAATGAAAATGTAAACAGACTGAAGCCTACTTTTGTGCCAACCACCAAGTTTTGACCGATCAAGGGCTAACTGTTCAAACCATGTTCAAATAAGGCAAACACCTGTGAAACTGCAACCAGTTTGGTTGTTTCTGTACCTCACATCTGTTTTCTGAACATCACCTTCCTTTTTCTGTCCATAAATCTTCTACCACGTGGCTACACTGGAGTCTCTGAGCCTACACTGGCTGAGGAGGCTGCCTGATTTGCAAATCATTCTTTGCTAAATAAAACTCTTATATTTAATTCACCTGAAGTTTTTTCGTGTAATAGATGGCATCGGAAGTGGGATCCAAAGTAGAGCATCTAATGACCCCCATGGGGGCTGAGTGACTAAACGAGGTACCCACCATCAAGGACTAAGCTCTGATTATTTTTATGTTGCTCAAATTCCTTTCTAAGGGATCTGGGGAGTCAGGCCCTACAAAACCATAAATTCTCATCAGATGGGGTTTATTTAACTCTGTATATCTTGACATACTTTCTAGTCTGACTCTGGTATAACAAGGAAGAAAATCAAAATATTTTACTCCAAAACATGTTTCTCTGCCATATCTTGAGATGGCCCTGCAAAGCTATCCCTTGTGGGAAAAATCCACATTCTGCAGAGAATCCCCTTCCCTACCCCCTTGCCTTTTTTTTCCTTCCTTCCTTTCCAGATCCAGGAGACAATCCACTAAAAGCCAGGCACCCTTTTAGGTCCAATAAGAAACATTTTACAACCTGCTCTCTCTGAAGTCGGCTATCCTAGAGCTCTCTCTTCCAGTGCATAATAAAACTTGGTCTCCACAATCCTCTACCTTTTTTTTTTTTTTTTTGAGATGAAGTTTTGCTCTTGATGTCCAGGCTGAAGTGCAATGGCGCGATCTTGGCTCACTGCAACCTCTGCCTCCCAGGTTCAAGCAATTCTCCTTCCTCAGCCTCCTGAGTAGCTGGGATTATAGGCATGTGCCCCCCCAGGCCCAGCTAATTTTGTATTTTTAGTAGAGATGGGGTTTCACCATGTTGGTCAGGCTGGTCTCAAACTCCTGACCGCAGATGATCCACCCACCTCAGTCTCCCAAAGTGCTGGGATTACAGGCATGAGCCAACACACCTGGCCACATAATCCTTTAACCTAATCTAAACGTTTCCTTTTTATTGATCCCAGGTCTTCAGATAAACTCAACAAACTGTCAACCAGAAAATGTTTAAATTTACCTATAGCCTGGAAGCTCCCTGCTTTGAGTTGTCCCACCTTTCTGAACCAAACCAATGTATTTCTTAAATGTATTTAATTGATGTCTCGTGCCTCCCTAAAGTATATAAAACCAAGCTGTACCCTGACCACCTTGGGCATATGTTCTCAGGACCTCCTGAGGGCTGTGTCATACGCCATGGTCACTCACATTTGGCTCAGAATAAACCTCTTAGAATATTTTAGAGTTTGACTCTTTTTGTCCACTCCATTGTGGCCATTTCCCTCTCATAGCAACTGAGGATTGTGGCAATTCTCTTTTAGATTCTGAAGTTCCACGGATTTGTGTTTTGGGGTCTCCAATGTCTTTAAGCAAATTTCTGACCCAAACTGGGTTTGGAAGTCACAATAGAAACTGACTAGGTCCAGGATTGGATTGAATCTGATAATTAACTGGCTTGGATCCAGTTATAGGCCTCTTATGTCTGACTCGGTCAGAAAGAAATCAGTCATAAATGGTAATATTGCAGGGGTGTAAAATATGACTTTTGAAAATTCATGAAGATTTTTCTATTGCATGCTTAGATAGGAAAAAAATCGTTAGCCAAGTTGATGAAGGGAAGCTGATATCCAAAGCCAACATATCAGATAAAGATGGAATCATTAGTTTTGGAAGAACTGAGTATCTTCTGGCTTACACATGCTGTGAACCTACAATATCTGAGACAGGTCTCAGTTAATTTAGAAAAAGTTAATGTTGCCAAGATTGAGGATGCACACCCGTGACACAGCCTCAGGAGGTCCTGACCACGTGTGCCCAAGGTGGTCAGAACACAGTTTGGTTTTATACATTTTAGGGAGATATGAGACATCAATCAACATATGTAAGATGAGCACTGGCTCTGGAAAGACGGGACAACTCAAAGTCAGGAGGCGGCTTCCAGGTCATAGGTAGATAAGAAACAAATGGTTGCATTCTTTTGAGTTTCTGATGAGCCTCTCCAAAGGAGGAAATCAGATATGCTTTATCTCAGTGAGCTTCCAGTGACTTTGAATAGAATGGGAGGCAGGTTTGCCCTAAGCAGTTCCCAACTTGACTCTTCCCTTTAGCTTAGTGACTGGCCGGAGTGGGGAGTGGAGGGCAATATTTATTTTCCTTTCACAGTACATAAGTATTAGACCTCAGAAGCCGCAAAGTCTTACAGAACTGGTGAAATCTTACTAAAGAAAAGTTACTATGGAAGGTTCCAAATAAAGAACACTGCACTGAAGAAATGCATTTGAAAGTGAGGGCTCCCGAATTAGACTCATCTATGGATGCCTATTGATATGCAGAAGCTTCTAAAAAGATTTCAATATTTTTATTTAAAGATTTTACAAAAGGCAAATAAAAAGCTTAAGAAACTAATAGATAAGAAAAATTAAATCTGCTAACCTTTGCTTAGTCACTGTTCCACCCTAAAGGTGGAAAGAAAGCTATAATATAAATAGATAAGGTATTTATAAAAGTTAGGCCCTCAGGTAAAATAGGCTTGCTTCTTGTTCAGACCTATCCATGCAGGAGGCCAGGCATAAAGGATGCTTTCTTGGCTCTATCCCCTAATGGGTTCCACCCTGAACTCAGTAATTTTAGTTAAGAAACAGTGGCTACGTTAAAAAGAACACCCTATTGAAATAAAATGCACCTTTCTGGAATTTAATTGGCTACTTTGAAAGTCTTTTGTTAAAGAAATTTACATCTATAAAAGAAATCTCAATTTTTAAGGATGTCTGCCTATGTACAATAGAAACTCTAACCATTCTTTTAAATTTAAATAATAAGTGATGCCTTTGTTTAACAAACTTTTCTGGCTCTCTTAAGCGAACTTTTACTTGAGCAGTTTTTTTTTCCCCTTGGTTTGAGCAAATGATGAATCAATACTTAGGCTGAGAATCTTAGCTCTGTGCTTATGAAATATACATGTTTTTTGTTTCACCTAAGAGTTGTCCCTTTAGAAATGCAAATTTGTTGCCTAGTTAATTGCTTAGGGGAATAAAACAGGTAATTGAAAGACTGATACACCAAATAGAGAGAAGAAAAACTATTTAAAACCTTGAAAAAGCAGTAAGATCTGCTTCTGTTTGTTTGTATGTCTGTATGTGTTATGTGTATGTGATCTTTGGTAAATAAAGCTAGTTTTTAATTTGTTGCTAATATAGAAATGACTTGAAAATTATCAGTTAAATATAATTAGATACTTGCTTGATTTGACTGTGAGCTTAAGTCTTTGGTTTAGAGTCTCTGGATTCAGGGGTCTGGATAAGTGGCCAAGACGACATCTGGAGACACGTTCTTAGTGCCTAGACCACCAGCTACTATAAGCCCAATAATGTCCCCTTCTTCCTCTGCTTTCCCTATTTTGCCTCCTGGCTATTGTGGTAGTAGTTGAATCCTCCAAGTATAGTCTTCACAGCTCTGGCTTCTGTCCTGATGGACTCAAACATGCCCTGACTTTCGTAGTCCTCATGGGTGGCACATAGCTACTTGGGACCTAGAATGACTGGGAGGAGACATTAGAGAGGCTGCCTGTGTTATAGCTTCAAAATTATTTTCAGTAATTTAAAATTCTAGAGTCATGTTATGTTAAATTAAGTAATAAAAAAATCACAAAATGAGTCATGTTCAAGTTAAGATACTGAAATATTCATTATTAAACATGCATTTAAGTCTATATACCTTGACATATTATTTCTATATGGTATAGAAAAGTAAATACATTTAGATCTGATAATAAATAATAATTTGAAGAATTAGCTAAAAAATTATAAAATAGTTTTATCTATAAATAGCTGATATAAAACAGTTCAAAATTACTTTCTAGAGTTTCAACTAGAAACAAGGGTTACTAAGAGTTAAAAACTACTGTCAGGTCTCTTGCTGCAGCAACGCGAGTGGGAGCACCGGGATCCCGGGCTCGAACCTGACTACACGGATTGTTTTAAGAAAATGGCAGACAAACCAGACATGGGGGAAATCGCCAGCTTCGATAAGGCCAAGCTGAAGAAAACGGAGACGCAGGAGAAGAACACCCTGCTGACCAAAGAGACCATTGAGCAGGAGAAGCAGAGTGAAATTTCCTAAAATCCTGGAGGATTTCCTACCCCCGTCATCTTCGAGACCCCAGTGGTGATGTGGAGGAAGAGCCACCTGCAAGATGGACACGAGCCACAAGCTGCACTGTGAACCTGGGCACTCCGTGCCGATGCCACCGGCCTGTGGGTCTCTGAAGGGATCCCCCCCCAATCGGACTGCCAAATTCTCTGGTTTGCCCTGGAATATTATAGAAAATTATTTGTATGAATAATGAAAATAAAACACACTTTGTGGCAAAAAAAAAAAAAAAAAAAAAAAAAACTACTGTCAGAGGTGTTTGAACCTGAGCAACTCCATCTTGAATAAGGGCTTGGTAAAATGAGCCTAAGACCTTCTGGGCTGTATTCCCGGCAAGTTAAGGCATTCTCAGTCACAGGATGAAAGAGGAGGGTGGCACAAGATATAGGTCTTAAAGACGTTGCTAATAAAACAGGTTGCAGTAAAGAAGCTGGCTAAGACCCATGAAAACCAAGATGGTGATGAGAATGATCTCTGGTTGTCCTCACTGCTACACTCCCATTAGCACCATGACAGTTTACAAGTGCCATGGCAACATCAGGAAGTTACCCTATATGGTGTAAAAAGGGGAGACAAGAATAATCTACCCCTTGTTAAAATATTATCAATAAATAACCATAAAAATGGGCAACCAGCAGCCCTCTGGACTACTCTGTCTATGAAGTAGGCATTTTTTATTCCTTTACTTTCCTAATAAATTTGCTTTCACTTTACTCCACAGACTCAGCCTGAATTACTTCTTACATGAGATCCAAGAACCCTCTCTTGGGGTTGGAATTGGAACTCCTTTCCTCTAGCATCTTTCTGGTGACCACTGAAGGGGCTATAGTGCAGAAAACCCCAACACAAAGGCTTTCGGTAAGTGGTGGGGGCCAGTAACATCTTTCTGGTGAATTCTGAAGGGACAATACTGAAGAAACTCCCAACCCAAAGGAAATAGACTGCAGCACTGATTGGCCAACTTTAGGTAAGCGGTGGGGTACCCAGGTAAAGGATGGAATTGGGTTAGAGGCCCAACTTAGGGGAGTTAGAGTCTCTCCTGAGACAGAGTGGGTTAGAGGCAGCTCTTGATAAAAGTCAAGGACACTTGACCCACCTTAGGTTAAAGGCCTAACTTAGAAGGATTAGAGTCTCTTTTAAGATTTAGGGGGTTAGAAGCCCCTTTCTGTAGAGTACCTTTTGGCTAAGAATGGGTTTGGTATTATGAAATGTTAACTGCTATTCTCTGTGAATTAATCTGCCTTGAATTCTTTCCTGAGGGCTGTGGGTGACAGGATCAGGCACATATAGGATCGTGGGACATGGGGAGCTTTTTCCTCCCTAAAAGGGGAAACTCAAGAGCTGATGAGACTGGTGGAAAATATCCCTTTCCAACTGACATATTATTCTATATAGTATAGAATATAGACCTGAACTTTTCAGTGTCACTGCCATAGGTGGGTCTTTCTCTGGCCTCCCTGAGCACCCTGCCTTCCCCACCCTGCCTCAAGCAATGCTTCCCCTCTCTCCATCTCTCTCTGTCTCTCTCCCTCTCTCTCTCTCTTTGTGTGTGTGTGCAAACTGGTTGAATGAATGGTAAAAACCATTGTTTATCTCCTCTGTAAAATTTAGATTAATGGAAAAAAGGATTTGTGAGGCTAGTTCTAAGCTATAGTGAACCTAGTGTGCTTTGTGTGTCTTTCTGTATTGTTCTCCCATAAAGAGGGGTATCATAGGATGGAACATGGGCTTAGGACACCTTGTAAGCCCACTGTTCAAAATGGCCCAGCAAACTAGTCAGGTATAAAGTTTGCTGCAGGTCCCTAAACACAAAATTGGATGAGATATCCCTCTTGTCTTGTATGTCTTGGGGAGCCTGACCTTGTAACCATGTGGTGATGCTTTCTCTTTTCACAGTGGCAGTGGCAGCCCAGGATCAGGGTTCAATTCCTGGCTTAGGGAATGAATCCTTTATCTTATTTTATCTATGTATTTATATATGTTGTGTGCGTAGTATAAAAGAGCTTTAATTAAATGGTTTAATAATAAGAGTTTACATCAAATATTTGATCAGAAAAGTAGCATGTGTAATACCTTTTATTTAGTTCACATGACTTAAGTAATCTTTGGGAAATAAAGACAGTTTTAAAGATTATTGGTAAAATAAAAATATCTTTAAAATGTAAACATTTGGTCTAAATTATGTGAGTCAGATATTAGGTTTTCTAAGTGCTTTAAGGTCATAAAATGCTTCTTTGACTTTTGAAAATTGTTCATTTTACCTACTTTGGAGCTTGAGATTCTAGATAAGACCTGGAAACATGTGAAACTAGCCACACCCACTAGAAAGAATCAGATATTATCTGCACTTCTGTCTGGGTCCTAGGCTCCACACCTGGGACATAATTACTTACTCACCAGGTTTTTCACTAAAAATAAAAGTTGCTAAGAGTTAGCAATGTATGCACTCCAGCCTGGTGACAGAGCAAGACTCCATCTCAAAAAAAAAAAAAAAAAAAGAGTTAACATTGTAACATGTGATTGAGACTACTGAAGAAACAGTTTTATGTTCAAGGTGTGTAAGAAGAGTAAAATGTGCTTTTGGTAAAAGATTATAAGAAAGCATGGGAATATGGATTTCTTGCCTAAGTTTAGAGAGTTAAAGGATTGTTTTAAGTTAGGATAAAGTTGAAGGTTTAAGCAAGTTAAACAGCCTGTGAAATATTAATCTCGTAGAAGAAATTATCGTGTGAACATATAGGCTAAAATTAAAGGGATATTATTCAGTTTTTTGATAAATTGAACATTGGAATAAAAGCACAGCAGGTTTTTCTTAGAGCAAAAACCTGCTTATAATCTGCTGTTTAACAAAAATTTTTAAAGGGTTATAAAGTATTCATTAAAATCTTACCTCATGGTCAAACTGATTAAGATTCAATACATTTGTCTATAAGGTTTTATTAAGATTTGGGTTTAACGCAAATAGTACATTAGTGTAGAGATGAAATTTGCCTTATTGGGTATAAAAATCATACAGGAAGGACTGCCAAATATGAAATGGTGTTTGACTTTCTTTGGGCTATATTTTCATAAATATGTTATTGATATGTGATCAAAAATAATGGGAAACTCCTATAATTTTGATATGACTTAGTGTATGTTAATAATTATAATTATTACATAAATTTTTGTATGCCACAGAAATAACCAAATTTCCTTATCACTTGTGGCTTTAATAGTGGCTGTCCTAAGACTTTTTATAATCCACACAATTGTTGTCTTGCTTTGATCCTTTTTGAAAGGTATTTTATAATCAAGTATAGGACTTTAACAGGTGCATTTAAATGGAGGTTTTCTGATAACTTTGGAGATTGTGACATTAGAATAGAGAAAAAAACCTTTCAGAACTCTCATAGTTGAAATGTTCATGAATCAAACAGAACAGGAGTTAACTGCATGGACTGAAGTAATATAAGCTATTTACAGCTTTTAACAATTGAGCATACTCCTGTGAACAAAATTTGAAGGATATATGTTTCTCTCTGCCTACTTTCTCCAAAATTTGGAAACTGTTTGTGAGTATTCTTAATTTATGGCAATATAGTTATTTGCATAAGTGCAATACAAATCTGTTTTATTTTGTGTCAGGACACAATTGGAGAAATTGGTTATTTTATGGAGGCTTTAACTGGAATGGCATGCTTTCCTTTAAGGAATCAAATTTGACTTGTAGAGCCAATGCAAGCCCCTTGGGGAACTGGCCTCATACCTTGCCTACACAGTCCCTGTACAGGGTTTCTGCCCTGTAATAAATAAAGAATGTCACTTCTAACAGGCCCACGAGCCCCCAAGTTATCTTGGAACCCCAAGAGGAGAGGGATTTACTCAACTCATAGGTATTTGAGGGTTCAAACCAATGGCAGGACTCAACTCTAAAAAAGTCTTATCTGAGATTCCTTATGGAACAAAGTTCCAACAGGCCAACTTAAAAAGTCTGTGTAAAAAATAATTATTCTTGCTGCACATTATACAAATAATCAGGCCAAGTATAATAAAGCAAATCAGTCTTACCATGATTTATCTTTAGTAAAACTGGGAAACTGGAGAGTGAAATATTATGTTTCAAGAACAATGTATACTTGTTATTAAATTCTAGTCTCATCAGTTGTTTTTAAGTTTGTTTCTGCAATTTAGGCTAATCCTGGTTATTCCTATGAACCAACCAGTGATCTCTGACTGCTGGTCAGAAGAAACAAGAGGGATGGGTAATGTAAAAATCTAAATCAATATTCTAATTCTGGGCACATTAGAATCAGCTAGCAGTCCCATATCAGCTTGGTTCCAACAGTTACCAGTTCGTGGAAAGCCTTCTAATTCAGTTTACTTGAGATAATTTTACTTATTTTGTTTTACTGTTTGAAAATATTTTGCTGTTGCACTCTTTGTGTAAAAATGCAGAATAAGCTTACTGGATATCTTCTTAAATTGAACACTTATTAATTTTTCAGATAGTGCCTTTTATTGAAACTCAGATTTTGAATGGCACTCACCATACTGACGACTTGTGACTGAGCTCCTCACTAACCTGAATACGAGAGGCAGGAATAGAATACCCCTAATAGATAGACAGGAATATCATTACCCCTATTTAGCCTGAAGAAGTTACAGAAGGTGGAACTTCATCCCTTTGCAACACTTAGGATTAAGTGTTCTCTTATAAAGGGAGCAGGGAAATGTCAGAAGCACTTGAGTCAGAGCAACTCCATCTTGAGGGGGGGCTTGGTAAATGAGGCTGAAACCTACTGGGCTGCATTCCCAGACAGTTAAGGCATTCTAAGTCACCTGATGAGATAAGAGGTTGGCACAAGATACAGGTCATAAAGACCTTGCTGATAAAACAGGTTGCAGTAAAGAAGCCGCCTAAAACCCACCAAAACCTAGATGGCAATGAGAGTAGCCTCTGGTTGCCCTCATTACTACACTCCCATCAGTGCCATGACAGCTTACAAAATGCCATAACAACATCAGGAAGTCACCCTATGTGGTCTAAAGGGGGAAGCATGAATAACCCATCCCTTGTTTAGCATATCATCAAGAAATAATCATAAAAAATGGGCAACCTGTGGAGTAGTTATTCTTGTCAAATATCTGTGAGTAGTCTGTGGAGTAGTCATTCTTTTATTCCTTTACTTTCCTAATAAATTTACTTTCATTTTACTGTACAAACTTGGCCTGAATTATTTCTTGCACAAGATTCAAGAACCCTCTCTTGGGGTCTCGATCAAGACCCCATTCCTGTAACACTACCAGATATGAGAGAAACACTTTTGTATACAAAGTGTATAAACAAAAGCAAGATATATGTTTGAAAAGGAAAGTTATGAAGGCATAAAAATGTGTGTTAGGAATTTTGTCTGGTTTGAAGTAACTTAAAGGTTTCAAACTGAAAGAGTGAAAAAATAGATAAAGCAAGATGAATATAAAAAATTGAATAAAACTGTTAAACAAAAGGCTTACAGAAATCTTGTGTGGTTGAAAGATGGCACCTTTGTTAATTAATGAGGTTGTATTAAAATTAGTTTTAATATTAATAATATACTAATACAAAGGTAAAACTTGATTTTCTGTTTTGAACAAAAAATATGTGTAGTGTTAAAAAGAGTAAAATATTTTTATTAAACTTTTGTGTAAATTGCAAAATGAAAAAAAAGATAAAAAGGAAAAATCAAAAGGTCTTTTGATTGTTTGGAAAATTGAGTCTCCTTTATCAAAGAATAGAGGTTTTTGTTTAAAAAAATCAATTATCACTTTGACTAAATGAATGACAATTGTTTTACAGTAACCTGTGATCCTACTTTGGTCAAATGTTTTAAACCTTTGACATATTTGACAAATATGTCAGGTTATATATTGATGATTGTTATTAATATATGTTCCAAAATTGTATGGGATTTCTAAACATCTAATATGTCTCACTATATGCTAACAGTTGTAATTATGGTTACTATGTTAACTTATTGGAGACCACAAAAATAACCAAATTTCCTTGTCAACTATGTCTTTGATTATTTATAGTCATTTCTACAGTTCATAACTTAATTCTGATTCAGTTTCTGAAAACTTCACAAGCATGCAAAATCCTAGAATATAGTATCTTTGAGGAGGTTAATGAAAGGATGAAAGTACCCTGAGAAGCACTCTTCATTAAAGGTTTCTAATAACTTTAGAATCATATCGTTTGGACTGGGTAAGAATTCCTGGAACTTTAATGAAGAGACTGATTGGTTCATAAAGCTGGTAAACCAAGCAGGACACATTTAACTTAATAGCAAGAAAATACTTTGACAGATTTCCATGCTAAATGTATACAATTTGAATAAACTCCACGGTTCAAGTCAAATTACCTATGTTAAATCATCAGTTAACAGTGTTCTCCACCTAAATTGGAGAAACAGCTGGTATTCAAGAGAATATAAGTCCAATGTTAAGCATGGACTCACGGAAAATCAGGATGACTGCCTTGTCTTTCCTGAGTCCTTAAAGCTCTTGTTATTAAAAGTTCTGCATTTTATGGCTCGTCATAGAAACATAAAATAATCCAAATTAAATATATGTATTGGTGCGGTGACTTCTATAAGAGGAAAATAAATCTTGGGACCCCAAAATCACTACCAAAAGGGAAAAGTCAAGCTGGGAACTGTTCAGGGCAAACCTGCCTCCCATTCTATTCCAAAAAACAAACAAAAAAAAGGTACTAAGATGAAAAAGCTACATATCTCCCTCACAAGGAATTTCCTTGTTGACAAAGGACAGGAAGAACTCAAAGTCACCCCTCTGCTCACTGAGATAAATGCATATCTGATTGCCTCCTTTGGAAAGGCTAATCAGAAACTCAAACGTATGCAACAATTTGTCTCTTATCTACCTATGACCTGGAAGCCACCTCTCCACTTCGAGTTGTCCCCACCTTTCTGGATGGAACCAATGTACATCTTACATATATGTATTGATGTCACATGTCTCCCTAAAATGTGTAAAACCAAGCTGTGACCCGACCACCTTGGGCACATGTTATCAAAACCTCCTCTGAACATGTTCAAATCCTTAGCTACGGTGAAATAAACTTCCTAAATTGACTGAGATCTATCTCAGATATTTGGAGTTCAGATTTCTAAATTGCTAAAATAGTTTATGACCAAAGTTTGGTTTGTCAAACCCATAATCTTGAGAGGAAAATCAAAACTTCAGGTGAATTCTGCTACCTGACGGGCCATTTAATCATTTATAGAGGGATTTTGTTCAATTGTCATTTTCAGTGCATGTTTTCTGGTTGTATAAAAGCTTTCCCATGAAAGAAGGCTGAAGTTATAATAGTAGCTCATTATGCCACAGTGTCTTTTTGCCAGGTAAAGAAAGGTTTTCATGGTTCACTGACTGAAAACAATCAACCACCTCTCAATCTAGAACCCAAAGACTGACTCTTCTGAGAACATTACAGAAAGACTGTCCTGGCTATCCACATTGAAGCAAAACTTTTGGACCTTGAATCTTAGGTTCATAATCTCACAACTCAGTGGAGTCCCTCCACACTGTAGTAACTGCAGACCTATTGGAAATCTTAAGGTAAAGCTGATCAGGGAAGTTTCTCCCCAAAAGAAGATGGCATCCATGATGTGAACAACTTTTTCTGAAGATCATGGAGTAAGATTTCTACTACTACGACCCTTACCTTTCATTTTTTTCCTTTTGTGTATGCCTCTATGAACAATAGAATTGAAAAGGGGATTGGCTGTGTGCACTCATAGGGTTATAATTTGTTTGTGAAAGATTTTGCAGCCAGTCTTATACATGGATAACCTTATACCTTGACAGATGCAAGATTAAGAACCAATGTATGGGGGAAATTTTAATGGTACATAATAGCCTCAGAGTCAGTCAGAAACAGAACATTCCACCCTCTTAACCTGCATCATGGGCTAAAGAGAATATTGCCTGAGGATCTTCACTCCTCTAAAAGGGCTTCATTCGTTAGGTCATTTTTCCCATGTATTGGAGTAAATAAGGCAATTTATCCCTCATGATAGGCTCTGCAGCAGATCCTAGTACAAAGGCTGTGACTACACAACAGACTTGAAATTATCTTGTGAAAGTTATACTAAATAATACAATTGCTCTAAGTTACTTACTGGCTAAACAGAGAAGTATCTGGCACTTCTTGTTGCCCATGGAGAAATTCATCACATAGGATAGTATAAAGAATCAGTTTTAGGGGACTACTTAAAGTGAGTGGCTTCTTTGTCTAGTTCATTCTTTGATCTATTTGATTTCAGTTGGTTTGGTTTAAGGTGACCCTGGCTAAGGGGCATACTGCAAATTCTTAGTATTATTCTCCTGATAGTCATAATAGTAGTCTCCCTGGTGCATTGTATTCTCTCAAAAATTTTAAATGTTTACATACAGCCATCTCTAGAATGTCAAATGGTCTCTCTTCAACTGGAATAACAAGAGCTGAAAGAAATGTGTGACCATAAGGGCACCATTACCTATGAATTACATGCTGAGACCGGAAACTCAAAATGATGGTAACTGAGAGTGGCACTAAGGTCCTAAGTTTTGGTCACACTCTCACCTAAGTAAGAACCTTACCAAAACAAGGCAGTTTTTAAACAAATTATGGGAGCCCATTGTTTTGGTCCAAGCTCATGCACTATGCCCCAACAGACCAGTCTAAAACAAAATGGAGTCACTTATGCTAAATGTGACATAATCAAACACTTTAAGAGAATACATAGTTCTAGAACATATCAGGTTTTGTTTTTCTATTGTACACAGGATATTTCAGGATAAGGAGGTACCCTCTACACAACCCTTACAAAAACAACCTGAAGTCCTTGTTTCCACCTACAAAACTTACTGTTCTGCTATTTCCCATTGAGTTTCAAGATGAAATAAGTACATTTACAGTGATGTTAGTGACATTAATGACTACAGTTTTGGTCATCCTCTCAAAGTCAAAACAATTCACAAATCATTATTTGCCCAATTAAACCTCTTAAATTGCATTTGGCTAAAGTTTTTATTTTAATAATATACAAAATAGGAGTAAAAATAGTACACACCCTATAGGATTGTTATGAACCTTAAGGAGTATGCTAAATGTATGTTAAAAAGACAAGCGCCTGATTCTTGGTAAACACTATGTTCTTATTTATTGTTGCTATTGTTTTTATCATTGTTTATACAGGGTTGAAAGAAAATATTGTTAAGAGAAAAACTTCAGCTGAATGAAATTTGAAAGAGTTTAATTGAGCAAAGATCAATTCATGACTTGGGCAGCCTCCCAAGCCAGAGTAGGTTCAAAGACTCCAACACAGTCATGTGGTGGAAGAAAATTTATGGACAGAAAAAGGAAAGTGATGTACAGAAAATGGAAGTGAGGTACAGAAACAACCAGATTGATTCAGCTCAGCGTTTGCCTTATTTGAACACAGTTTCAACAGTTGGCTACCTTTGATTGGTCAAAACTTGGTGATTGGCATAAGAGCAAGCTACAGTCTATTTACAACTTGATAAGGTTTGACTGTGTCCTCACCCACATCTCATCTTGAATTGTAGCTCCCATGATTTCTACTTGTTATCAGAGGGAACTGGTGGGAGATAATTGAATCTTGGGGGTGGTTTTTCCCATACTTTTCTCATGATAGTGAATAAGTCTCACAAGATCTGATGATTTTATAAGGGGTTTTCCTTTGTGCTTGGCTCTCTCATTCTCTTTTATTTGCCAACATGTAAGATGTGCCTTTTGCTTTCCACCATGAGTATGAAGCCTCCCCAGCCACATGGAATTGTGACCCCATGAAATCTCTTTCCTTTATAAATTACCCAGGCTTGGGTATGTCTTTATCACCAGCATTAAAAGAGACTAATATACAACTCCGTTTAGGTTATAGTTCACAATGTACAGAGAAACCTTTAGGCTGAAATGTATAAGGAGGCAATGTATTCTGCTGTTCTCACACTGCTATGAATAAATACCAGATACTGGGTAATTTCTAAGAAAAGAGGTTTAATTGACTCACCAGACGCTTAATCAGATCTTGTGAGAACTCGCTCACTATCATGAGAACACCATGGGGGAAACTGCCGCCATGATTCAAATACCTCTTACCTCCACCTGGTCCCACCCATGACTCATGGGAATTATGGAAATTACAATTCGGGATGAGATTTGGGTGAGAACACAAAGCCTAACCATACCAGGCAGCTTTTAGGCTAAACTTGGTTTAACAGTATCAAGAATATATGCACCTTCTCTTCTAAAGCCTGCCATTGATCTCATTATTAAAATCATTTCATTGAGTTTCATGGAGGAAACTCTGACATTGCTCAGATTAGCTCCTATTTTGAGTAGACAGTGACAGAAACTGGGTAGAGAAACAGGAAAGATGAAGGACAGTAAAGCCAGCTCCCCTTTCCCTCTGGTCCACATAATTCAGCCTGTGAGACAGTGACTCCATAGCAAATAATCCTGGCTATTTTTTTTATCCAAAATAAATCTAAGCCTCTCCTAAACACACATAATACTCAACAGTGGAAATAAAAAAATATGAAACATCAATAATCAATCCCAGATATAAAATGAGAAAAAGGGAAACCACATGTAGGACAAACAGCAACAGATCTTGGTTGCTCTGCCACCTTCACCTAGCTCTCCACCTGAGATCCTGAACCAAAGCTCAGTTTTCCCAACCCCTCCATCCCTCAGTCTACATTTATTCATTGAAGAAATACTTCCCAAGTTCCAGAAACTGTTCTTAGTAACACAGTTACTACATTGAATGCAGAGACAAAAATCCCATCCCTCAAAAAAAAAAAAAAAATTACTCTAGGTGACAAAAAATGTAAATATGAAGAATTCAATATATTGCCTAATAAATGAAGGGAAGAAGAGTGATGGAAGGCGCTGAGTTTGGGGGTGTGGCAAATGTAGAAAGGGCAGCCAGGAGAGGTCTGAGAAACAATATATGAATAATGGCCTTAAGGAAGTGAGAGAATAGCAATTGAAATGTCAATGGGGAAGAACAAGATAGTCTGAAGAAAAAGCAAACTGAAGACCCTGAGCGTATCTAGAATGCCCAAGTGAAGAAGCCTGTGGCTGAGCAAGGTGGAGCTGAGAGAAAGCAGTCAGTGTAATATTATAGCAATCCTATTATAACACACACCAGGATGAGCTAGACTTTGCAAGGAATGTGGATCTTATAGTGCTTCAGGCATGTCCTTATTAAAACTGCCATTGCAAAAATGATATCACTGACAAAATTATGACTGTGAATGAGATTTGAGCTAACCCATCCCACATCTTGCCTTTCCCTTAATTAATCCTGGGCTACTGGCTAAGCTAACTTTGGAAGACATTTAGGCTATAGTCTAAATGATAAATAGGCTTTACCCAAAACTCTCCAGCTTTTTTAAAGACAACAGGAGGTCATCAGGCTGGGGGCAGGAGAGGAATCTGAGTCCTGCTAAGGAGCAGGCAGGAAAGATTGTCAGCCACTATTCCATTATTCCAGAGGCTATAAGATAGGCAACTTTGCCAGTTATTCCTGCAGACAACACACCATTGTAGATTGGCCTTTTGAGATGTCTTTCCAGTTTTTTTGCATGTCTCACACCCATGGCTCCACCTAGACTCACAAACTCTGCTCTCGTGGTCCCACCTAGAAGTGATTCAGCCCACAGAAGGACAGCTTTGACCCACTATGATTTCATCTCTGCCCTAACCAATCAGTAGCAAACCTAGCCACCTCCACCCCTTTCCCCAAACCGAGTTTGAAAAACACCTAACCTAAGAGCTTTGGAAGAGATGATTTGAGTACTAGCTCCATCTTTGACATTGCTTGCCAGCCTTGTGTCTACTAAACTCTTTCCTACTACAGCGCCATGGTCTTCATTTTACATACAGTGGGCAAGAAGAACCCCTTGGGTGGTTACATTATTTGTTATAAAAATGTCATTTTGGTTACTTAATAGAGAAGAAGGTAAAATCAAAATAATTTATGGAGGAATCAGATTATGAATGGATCTTGCTTTATAGTGGGAAGGGGAAATTGTTGCTCTGGAGGCTGTAAAACAAAAAGAAAATTTCAATCCCTCCCACTTGCCCTACAGCCATCTCAATGGACCCTTCCTGGACCAGAGCCCTCCATATTTAACGTGAAAGACAGGTTCAGGCCATGACAGGAGGCGGGGAGCTGGACATGTCTCATTATGCTGTCTTCCTTTTTGTAATTTAGGAATAGCAGACCAGCAATTTGACATCAACACAGCCTTTAAGTCTGATAAGAAACACTTACGTTCTATTCTCTCTGAAGCTAGCTACCTGGAGGCTTCATCTGCAGGATAAAACGTTGGTCTCCCCAACATCTTATCATAACCCAGATATTCCTTTCTATTTCTAATAACTTTTTCAACCAATTGCCAGTCAGAAAATTTTTAAACTTAACAATAACCTGGACGTCCCACTTATCTGGACTAAAGCAATGTATAGCTTAAGTGTATTTGATTGATGTCTCACGTGTCTCTAAAACGTATAAAACCAAGTGGTAACCTAACCACCTTGGGCGCAAGTTGTCCAAACCACCTGAGGATGTAACAAGGGCCATGGTCACTTACATCTGGCTCAGAATAAACCTTTTCAAATATTTCATGGAGTTTGACAACAGACATTTGAGAGAAATTTAGCACATTATGCTTTTTCCTTTCTCAAACCCTTCTTATATCCCAATACTATTTCACTGTCTTTCTCGGTTGGATAAAGACATAGATTTTTGGAATTCTGCAATATAGAATCCATGGAAAGAATAGCTAACCCTAAATGACCTAGGTATTTTAGCTGTAGGCATTAAAGGTGACTTTTTTTTTGAGATGGAGTCTTGCTCTGTCGCCAGGCTGAAGTGCAGTAGTGCAATCTCAGCTCACTGCAGTCTCCACCTCCTGAGTTCAAGCAATTCCCCTGCCTCGGCCTCCCAAGTAGCTGGGATTACAGGCACGTGCCACCATGACTGGCTAATTTTTTGTATTTTTAGTAGAGACGGGGTTTCACCATGTTGTCCAAGACAGTCTCCATCTCCTGACCTCGTGATCCACCCGCCTCAGCCTCCCAAAGTGTTGGGATTACAGGCGTGAGCCACCGTGCCTGGCCTAAAGGTCATTTTTTACAATAAGTGAAGGACATGAAGGACATGTCCATCTTGTCCTTGATGACAAATGATGACATGATGGACACAGCAGAAAGAGAATCTGGGCCTGATGGCTGTGTAGAGTCACCAGTCCATCCTCATAGTCATCTATCTTGAGTCCTCAATATGAGAAGGAAATAAAAGAACGTCTCCATAGTTTAAACCTCTTGTAGTTAGTTGGTTTTGTTACTCATATTTGTATGAGTATGGTTACTCATATTTGTAAACATTATTAGCAGATACGCTTTTCTCTACTATTTGATCTTTTAGCCATGTGCGTTCAATACTTTATTAAAATTTTAAATATTAAATGTAAATGAGTTAATTCAGTAATCTGCAGAGTCTCCACCTGTGGAAAGTTGATAGGCTAAAGGAGAAGATCAAAAGTCCCTTTTTCACTTACTTAGTGCCAAAAGACACCGTGGAGTATCCAAAGAAAAGGTCATTATAAGATGGACACATGGTTAGTTCAACATAGAAAGTATTTTGTCACTGTCTTTACATTCAGTGATATCAGCTTATAGAAAGTAATTCTACTTAATTATATTCACTGCTAAAGACAAGATTTATGCTATTTGAAAACACATTATGATACATTAATCTGGAGAAAAACCTACAATTTTACTGTGAGAGGAACAGAGACTAAAAGACATGGCAGCATTATTGCCATTAAGATGGATAAATTAAAAGTAAAGAGGTGATTTCTGGATAATTTAGTTTTTTTTTTTTTCACTGAATGTCCCTTTAAAGGGTAGTTGATAAATTCGTGCGTATTTAGGCATTATTGATTACCCATGGTTAAGATAATTCCCTCTTGGGAGTACTTCTATGGGATATGTAGAAAATGCTTTTAATTTAAATACACTCTCTAAGAGTGAATCTTATGGCATAAAAACTCCAGATCTAATTGGGATAAATCAAAATTTCATGTATTTTTCCAGTTTTTTCAAATAATACCACAGAAGTGGCCAAATACTCCAATCACACGTGAGAACTAAGTTTCAGGACAAGCATAAAAGATCTGAAGTAACAGAGCTGAAGGAACCTGAAATACAGCAGTTTAAAGGCTATTATAAACATAGCACGTGAATGGAAAATCCAACCAGCAAAGAAAAACTATAAACTTCACATGAAATCTGACTTGCTTCTGGACTTAGGAGCTCTATTTAAATAGCTCCTCTCAAGTTGACTTTTAGGCTTTCTAAAAATGTTGATATTGAAGATTTCTGAGGCAAAGCAAAAACAAAACTGGTATAACTGATATCCAACTGTGTCATCTGTAAAGGTGAAGAAAATAGTATACTTCCCTCCTTTCTCTTGCTTTCATTTTTTTTCTAAAATAACTTTCCCCCGGCTCTATGAATCACTTACTTTTTCAGTTAACAAAGTCTAAAGTTCTGCTTCCCACTTTGGGATTGATATTTGAATTCTTTATTGCATCTCAAACCTGTGAATTGTTTCAGGAATTATTTCCATGTCCTTGTTATATATTCTTTCAGAGAGAATGAATCACAACTCTGCAGCTGATAACAGTTAATTGTACAATATTTGAAATGTTCTTCATCTCAAAGGAAGGCAGAGTGCTTGGCAAAGACTATTATGCAAATAATTGCTTCTTCTCTGAAAAATATCACCTTCTGCACTCTAGGAAATCAGCATCCATCACACCATGACAAAAAACAGAGCCTCCTTTTCTCACCACCGGCATGGCTGAAGCATGAAATTTGAAACTCAGAAATTTCTGAAAGCAGAGATTTAAAACATGTCAAAGCCTCACAGGACTTCAGATAATTAATAGCCACCGACACTTACTCTGCTTGTTTATTTTATAGCTCAGAAATGTAGTAGTTCTCAGAAAACTGCCTTTGTATACATACTGAGAATCATCAGAGTGTATATATCTAAGTGCTGATCCTACAAAGAGTAAAGCAAATATTACCTTATGGATTTTTGTGAGGATGATGACTCAGTTGGGTGCTTTAACTTAATAAGGTGGGTCCTGAGAACCACCTATTATAGAAGTGCCCTGGTCTCAGAAGCAGGAACCTGCAGTCCCACAGGGCACCTTTGCAGGAGCTCAGAGGCTGTACCCTGTAGGTGCTGTGTAATATGGAGGTATGTGGTCTGATTAAAGGAATGCTACAAATCAATGATTCAAAGTCACTTCATCTCTTTGGGCTTCACTTACTCCTCTCTAAAATTGAAGATACGCCTTTGGTAATCTTTAAAGAACTTTCTGACTATATAAATCCATGATTTTCAAAAATCATTCTCAGATAATTAGTCTCTGAGTCAAAAAATTGACCTGTTTTGAATCATGCAAATATTTATTTGAAAGCCATAATGTATAACCAAGAATCTCAGAAAGCAAAAATAATAATAAGGTATTGAAGAAGGCATTTGTTTTTCTGAAAAAATAAAAATAAAAAAGAAGAGATAATATGCATATAGTATCCTAAAATAGGATTAAACCAACAATAATTACTACTTCCACTGATTAGGCAAATACAAGCTCTCCACTCCTTCCATTAAAAACTGCTTGCATTTAATTATATTCTATCCATGAAAGAAAAGTAATTTCATATGCTATGAGGCCACAATTGTTTATTCTCCTGTGGATTAACCCTCATTTCACTCCTGAAAAAAGAAAAATGGGTTCCCACTTTCTGAATATAAAGTGGATTTTTCACCAAATGATATTAAAATATGAAAAGTGATTTATCTTCATTCTTCTCATTCGTGTTAGAATAGCCTGCCACTTTGTCACCTTGAGTCAAACTGTTAAATTTAGTTACAGGCCATATTTTATTTTTAGCTACTGTCTGTCCAGTCACAGAAACACCTTTTAATTTCCTTAGATGGCCTTAAATATAGGTTTAATCTCCTCTCTTTCTCTCTTCTGCCATCACAGTTGTCTAAGCTGCCATCTCTGAGTTATTCTTTGCTAGATAAATGTTTTTCAAAAATAAAAACTAATTTTATTTTTATCATTGCCACCAGTTGCCCCTCTCAATGGTTTTTTAGTATTTAGACCGAAGATTTATAAGGATTTGTATAATCTAGACCTCTCTTGATGATTATGGCTCAATGCTAAGCTCTAGTGACACTGGCTTCTTTCAGGTCCTTGATAAAAAGCATGCTTTCTCACCAAGGAGTCTGTTCCACAGGTCTGGGATGACACATCTACTCTGTTTTAATCTTATTAAAACCTATTCTACTTTTACATTTTAACACCACACCGTGTCCTCAGGAATATGTTCCCGGACAACCTAACTCATTGTTATATCAGCCTTCTCCATAAACAAAAACATGTTCTTACCTAATACCAACTGCTTATTCTGAAAAGCACTTACCTTAATTGTAACTTTATATGTATAGTTCTCATTATCCATGGTAGATATGGTCTATGAAGTTGCCACCAACAGTGAGGTAGTGAATACTGAATAATTGTTCCTAGGAGAAATACAGGGTTAGGTTCCTGGGAGCCTCTGGTCATATTTTTGTCAATTGATCAAAACATAACCTTGTTTGGTGTGTGTTTCTGGATAACACCACCTTATTTAATATGTACTGGTGATTCACTGACCTTGAGCTCACATTGGTACTTATAACTTATGCCTGAACAAAGCTTACCTAAGACGTGCATTTTCTCCCTAAGGTACAATATGGCCTTTTTGTGCTTAGAAACACTAGACAGCACTTCAGCCCTAGGGTTGGGCACTGTTTTAAACAACAAAATCACCAAAAACAAAAGCACAAAATGCAAAACAAATGTAGCACAAAATAGACCACAAAAAGAACATTGGTTTACACAGAGCTGAAACAAAATGCTTACTGAGAGTGTCACCTTGTTTGACATCAGCCTGGAGTGTGCACGGCAGTCACCAAAATTTTTTGCCCCTCTGTACATGCCATGAATAATTGTAAAAGTTCAGTGAGTATTGATCTTGGGATTATAAATAAATTTTAGCGGCCGGGCGCGGTGGCTCAAGCCTGTAATCCCAGCACTTTGGGAGGCCGAGACGGGCGGATCACGAGGTCAGGAGATCGAGACCATCCTGGCTAACACGGTGAAACCCCATCTCTACTAAAAAATACAAAAAACTAGCCGGGCGAGGTGGCGGGCGCCTGTAGTCCCAGCTACCTGGGAGGCTGAGGCAGGAGAATGGCGTAAACCCGGGAGGCGGAGCTTGCAGTGAGCCGAGATCCAGCCACTGCACTCCAGCCCGGGCGACAGAGCGAGACTCCGTCTCAAAAAAAAAAAATAAATAAATAAATAAATAAATAAATTTTAGCACTCAGACAAATTTGCAAATACAGAATCTGCAAATAATGAGGATGGACGGTATTTACATAAGCATATGGTTAAGGTCTATTTCTCAACTCTACTGTAAGCTCCATGAAAGCAAAAATAATTTCCCACCACTGTATTCCCAACACCTGAATGACACATATAGACACACACACACACACACACACACACCATTTGATACATATTTTCATTAATAAAGCAGTCCTAGATATCACTATCAAAACAGTGCTTCCCCTCCTGAAAATGTTTCATTTGGTTTTCATTCCCCCTCCATTGAAAATTCAAGTAGTTCATGTTTTGACTCAAATCCCTCAAACAACCTTTATTCTATTAAAGAATGATACAGCACGACCTAAAACTGCAATGAGTTGGAAAAGATATGAGAAGACAATCATAAGGTCACCACTACTACAAAATAAAAAATATTTCAGAAAACTTCCTGTTCCATCCAGAAAAAGGCTCAGAACAATCCTTTTCACCTCAAGTGAATATAAACAACTTTGAATCCAACATCGTGTCTTCCAAACCGTATCTGTTGTCTACGTCAGAAACCTGTGAGTCAATGCTGACTCTTTCCTATCTAAAACTTGGTAACTGGCTGATAATAAAGAATAATCTCCTTATCCATTATTTTCACATTCTATTGCTTAAGATGAAGTCCAGTTTCTTTGACTACTGCTCATGTTTGACCCTGGTTTATTACATTCATTATATTTTTTGTCAACACCCACACCCCTCCATGGGACTACTTTGTATTCCTGAAGTACACACTTTTCTCTGGGTTTTCATGCTCCTGAAAAACAAGCTGTTTCCCCCATGAGAGATCTGGCTTTCCTCACCAAATGAATTTCTTACTCGTCTATCAAGACCACTCAAGCATTACTTCTCACTTCCAATCCTGCCTGCAATATCCCTGGGTTAAGTTTACTAATATGTGCTCCTATGGCACCCTGAACAACTCTCCACATTTGCTGTTTCAACCATCAGTTTCTTTGTCTGTCTCGTTTCTGGGGATGGGAACCTGTTTGATTTCTCTTCATATCCCTAGTATCTGACATGGATTCTGACATACAGTAGAAGATTTGTCAGCATTTGTAAAATAAATGTTATTTAATTCAGTGTTTGACTCTTTGACTGATTAACTCACTAAATGAATGAGTGAACAAAAGAAGACACTGGGCTAAAATTGAAACGAGCATGAGGCAAATTTCTAGGATAAAGGATGTATGGATGAGGCTAAGAAACGTTGGTAAAGTTTTTTGTTTTCTATTTGGGGGATCTGCATCATGTGGACTCTGTCACAGCATAACTCTGTGATTCCAATTTTATAGATATAGATCCTAATTTATGTTATTAGTATAATTTCATTTTATTATTGATTTATTTATTTTTAGAGAGGGTCTGGCTCTGTTGCTGTTGCTGGAATACAGTGGCACTATCTCAGCTCACAGCAAACTCCACCTCCTAGGCTCAAATCATCCTCCCACTTCAGCCTTCAAAGTAGCTGGGACTACAAAATGCGAACCACCACAACCAGCTAATTTTTTGTAGAGATGGGTTCCACCATGTTGCCCAGGCTGGTCTCGAACTCCTAAACTCAAGCGATCCACTTGCTTCACCCTCTCAAAGTGCTGGGATTACAGGCTTGAGCCACCACTCTCAGCCAAAACAAATTTCTTAATCACAGTTTATTCTACTTATTGCTCATCTTAAAAAGAACTCACAAGAAAGACATTCTCCACAAATATAAGAACATATATAAACCAATGGGCAAGTACCTGCAAGATAGACATTGTACTGTGGCTCCTCGTATGGAATAATTCTTTTAAAAGAACTTTGTTTCTGGTAATTACATCAAAGCAAGACCAGTTGATGGAAAAAGAAAAGGAGAGAAAGAAGAAGAAAGAAAGAGAGAAAAGAAAGAAAGAGAGAGAGAGAGAGAAAGAAAGAAAGAAAGAAAGAAAGAAAGAAAGAAAGAAAGAAAGAAAGAAAGAAAGAAAAAAGAAAGAAAGAAAGAAAAGAGAAAGAGAGAGAGAGGAAGGAAGGAAGGAAGGAAGGAAGGAAGGAAGGAAGGAAGGAAGGAAGGAAGGAAATAAATTAATTCTGCAAGAAACTAATTTCTGCAAGAAACAAGTGTCAGAAAAAGTCATGGAAAAAATCTGGCAAATGAAATAATGAAATGAAACATCTTCATCATTTTCAGTCAGTGATACTATACTATACAGTCACTATACAGTCACCATTGTGACTGTATACATCACCGTTGTGATGTTTAAGCTGATAGGATATTAAAACAGACTAGGAATCAGGGAATCTGGATTCTAATATTTGTGATCCCAACAAAAAAACTATGTCCCTTAGATATATCATTAAATATGGGCCTTATTCATACTTCATGTAATGTACTATATAACTGTTTATGTTCTTAAATTAAGAAATGGTAAACTAAGGCGTAACGTGTAAGAAATATAAGTAGCAATGTAATACATAGTAACATAATAAGAATGTATAGTAGCATAATAGATAATACCAAGGTACACTGGAGGATTTTCCTGAAAATTCTTTGTTGTAAAATTATACCTTGATCACCTGAAGACCCCCATGTTTAGTGAGGTTTCAGAAGACTAATTTTGCCTCTTAAAAAATATATTTGATTTGCCTGAATGAAGACATAGGTTAAATCAACTTTCCTAAATAATATTAGAGAACACATTTGGGGTCCATAACATTCTGGTAGCTTTGGTTTGCTAGACTGTGGGAGGATATAATACCTATACATAGGCAGAATAGATAACAATTTTTAACACAAGTTACATTTGTTACAATGAAGAACTCACCCTTGGACTATAAAATTGGAAATGAGAAAAAGATGTTAATAAATACTACATTATACATTTACTGTGTGAGAAACTCCTGTTTATGATCAACAACCTCTTAAGAGGATACAAAACTCTCCAGATTAGATCCCCATCCATTATATGTATTGAAACATCACTATGTGCCCATAAATATGTAGAAGTATTTTAATTTTATTTAATTTTGTTTTAATTTTAATTTTCTTAAAATAAAATTTAAAACATGAAACTGACAAGTATTTGTCAACTAAAATAAAAATTAAAACATGAAATTAAATAATTAAGGTATTGATGGATATGTCCCTTTGAAGAAATAAAAAAGCATTTCATAACAGTGAAATAATTCTTACTAAAAAATAGATCTCTGAACTTCCAGAGAAGCTAAAATTCAGAGCCAAACTTTCTTAGAAGATTTGTGGATCTAAACCAGTAGAGTGAAGTACTGATTTGAAAGTCTAATCTTGGCGATCTAGGAAGAAGAGCAAAATCTGTGACCGTGAAATGAATTGTTAGATCAAGGTTTGAAGATTAGATAAAGCAAATTACTTGAAGTAAACAGGATGCAGTAGGGGATGGCAGAATAACTGAGGGGTGAATGAATCAAGTAAAGAGCTATTTTGATTTTATTAGAGCATAATCCTGGTTCTTGGGGTTGAATCTAGTTTAGCATTTGTCCAGAATTTATTTTTATTTCTTAGCAAAGTACTATTATTAACAGTTGCACTCAAGTAAACAGGGGATCAAGACACAGGAGACAGCCATAAATGATGTAATTGTGAGGACTGATAAACTCTGAATATAGATTGCAAATCAAAATGTAATATTATATCTATATAAAATTTACCAAATTTTATATTTGCATGATAGCTATGCAAAAGAATTTTTTGTTTTTAGAAGATATGTGTTGAAGTATTTAAGCCATGATGTCAGCAGCTTATTCTCAAATATTTCAGCAAAATTCATATTGATGATATTTATTATTTAGAGGATAAAATTAAAAATATTAACTATGATAGAATATAGGTAAAAGGTATAGGGGTTTTTATTGTGACAGTTTTGTGACTTTCTTTAAAATAAGAAACTATGAAGCACATTGTGTTCCCTTCCCAAATTAACCCAAATGGATTTGGTATCCTTCCACTTTTACATCCAGGTTCAGACATAGTTTTGTCTAGTGGTATGTGAGACTTATGTGCAGTAGATGGAATTTTCATGTTAATACGTAACCAAATCTGAAACATGACAGATAAAAGTTGGCCTTTCTCTTCCTTGCCTATTTCCAAATTCTGCATGTAAATTCTGACCAATTATCCGGCTAATTCCCCAATCATGATGCACGAGACTGAGTGAAAGAATCCTGAATCTAAATCGGGCTTGCCATAAAGAAGAGACAAAAATGATTTCAGTGTGAGTCTAAGTTAATTGTCTATTAAAACAAAGTCATCAGCACTTTTGTATAGCAATATAGCAGAGCTCAAAATCTCCAAACCATGGCATTCACAATATTCAGGATTATAATCCAAAGTTATTTCATATAACAAGAAGAAAGAACATGTGATCAATTCTCAAGGAAAAGATGATCATCAAATGACAAGCCTAAGATGGCGCAGACATTGGATTTATCACTCAAGGACTTTAAAAGAAGCTACTCTAATTAAGCTCAAAGAGATAAGGAAAAATTTCTTATAATGAGTGAAAAGATAAGCACAACAAATGTACATTTTAGAATTTAAAAAATACATTGAAATTTAAAAAACTTCATGAAATAGAGATAACAAATCAAAGAGTAAATTAATGTAAAGTAGATCAATAGAAATTCAATGTAAAGAAGAAAAAGTTAAAAGTTTGAAAACAAAAGAACAGAGCTTGTGAGTAAGATGAAATAATTTAACTTTGGGCCATTCTAGACTGAGAGAGATAACAGAGAGAAGGTGGCAGAAAAGCCATTTGAAGAAATAATGACAGAAGCATTCTTAAATTGTGGAAAATTATAAATTTACAGTCTCAACAAGCAAAGTTCGAACTTAACCGTATATTGCTCATACAGATAAAGAGAAAATCTTGAAGAAATGCACAGAAAAAATGACATATTACATAAAGGGTTCAGTGGTTCAAATGACTATGGATGTCTTCTCAGAAACTATGAAAATGAAAAGATAATAGAATAACATCTTTGTAGTACTGAAGAAAAAATTACACAGAATTCTATAGTCAGGAAAATGTTATTCCAGAATCACAAATAAACACATTTTCAGATTTCAAAGAAATGTAAAAGAATTCATCATGGGTAAATGCACACGGCAAGAAATCTTAAAGGATGTTCTTCAGGCTGAGAGAAATGATGTCGGATAAAAACTTGGATTCATGGTGAATTAATGAAGACCACTGGGAATGATAGGAATCTGGGAAAATATAAGTCTACTTTGCTGTTTAAATGTCTTTACAATACATAAATGTTTAAAAATATTATACCACAGCTTTGGGGGTTTTCAATATATGTAGTTGAACACTATATTGATAATAATAGTATTAAAATGTTGTGGCTGCAAATATGTTAACTCTAATTAGACTGTGAAAAGATCAGTAACTATATTGTAATTCCTAGAGAAATCATGAAAATGATGCAAAACTTTTACAGCTAATAAGCCAGTAGATAGGTTCTGTTGCTGCTGTTTAGAAAAAAACTGAATAACCTCCAATCATAAATTTTCTTTATCCTGTTAGAAAGCTGAGGTTAGACAAGCACGTATACTCAATTCTAAAGGATTCTAGGCTTCCAAGAGAGAAATGGGGCACACAGACTGTTTCACTTTTATCAGAGAACAGAACTAAAATGAGCCACTGTCAAAGTCAGCAGGAAGAAAACAGCTGAAACTTACCTGAACACTTAAAGGTCAAATATGAGCTAGGAAGCATTAGTGTCGCTGGAGTTCTGTGACTCAAAGATAACCCAAACTCACTCACCAGCTCTTTTCCACGTGCCTCTCATGAGTCATTATGAGAAAAATTGAGGGTATAAAAGGAGATCTGAGAAAACCCACTCAGCGACACACAGGCAAGAAACCTTGCTTGGTTCCAAGATGCTTCCTTCGTTTTTTGTTTGAAGCAGAGCTGTAAGTCACTAATGAAAGGCAAAGAAACACTCTGACTAACTGGCACAAAGCAAGTATTCAGTGGTTCTGAAAAAGGTTTAAAACCAAAATCCATCTGCCATTGGTGGTGTCTTAATTAATTTTGACTGCTATAACAAAATACCATAAACTAGGTGGCTTATGACAAACAGAAATTTATTTCTCATGGTTCTAGAGGCTGGGAAATCCAAGATTAAGCCACCAGCAAATTCTAGTGAGTGCTGCTTTCTAGTTCACATATGATGCCTTGTCACTTTTCTGACGTAGTGGCAGGGACAAGGCAGCTCTCTAGGGCCTCTTTTATAAAGGTACTAATCCCATTCAAAAGGGCTCCACCCTCATGATCTAATACCTCTCTAAGGCCCCACCTCCTAACGTCATCATATTGGTGATTAAGTTTCAACCTATGAATTTTGGGGGGACACAAATATTCAGATGATAGTAGGTGAGGCAGGAAGAATGAAAACAGCTTGAGCTTATGACCTGGCATTGATATCACACAGGGCTCTACTATCACAGGAGGAGTGCCAGGAAACATATTCCTACCTGAGACCCCCTCATTGATACAAAGCTCAGTTTTATTGGCAGAGGAAAGAATGCTGAGAAAGCCCCACTGCAGATGTCCATAGGCATAGGGACTGCCTAGGGACCCCTTGTCCACCCTGCAACTCTTGAACTAAGTAACAACAGCAGTCTATTGAGTGGTCGAGGGGAAGGGACATGGACAGAAATCTCCTCAGTGGGGGCAGGCACGTAAGGGCTGCTGAAAGTTGAGAGTGGAGCATGACCATTGAAAAAAAAATTATGACCAGGCATGGTGGCTTGAGCCGGTAATCCCAGCACTTTGGGAGGCTGAGGTGGGCAGATCACCTGAGGCCAGGAGTTTGAGACCAGCCTGGCCAACATGGTGAAACCCCATATCTACTAAAGAATACAAAAATTAGCTGGGCATGGTGGTGTGCACTGTAATACCAGCTACCTGGGAGGCAGGAGAATCACTTGAACCTGGAAGATGGAGGTTATAGTGAGCCAAAATCATGCCATTGCACTCCAGCCTGGGTGGCAAAGAGCAAAAATGCTTCTAAAATAAGAAAAAGAAAAAAAATGTATTACAAGCCCTGTATTATTCTGTTCTCAGGCAGCTGAAAAAGACATACCTGAGACTGGGTAATTTATAAAGAAAAAGAGGTTTAATGGACTCACAGTTCCACATGGTTGGGGAGGCCTCACAATCATGGCTGAAGGTGAAAGGAACCTCTCACATGGAGGGAGGCAAGAGAGAATGAAAGCCAAGTAGAGGGGGAAACCCCTAATAAAACCATCAGATCTCATGAGACTTATTCGCTATCACGAGAACAGCATGGGGGAAACTACCCCCATGATTCAATTACGTCTCACTAGGTCCCTCCCATACCACATGGGAATTATGGGAACTACAGTTGAAGATAAGATTTGGGTGGGGACACTGCCAAACCATATCGGGTCTCAAACCAAGCATAAGGCAGCAGCAATCCAATGCTGAAGGGATTTGTAGACCACAGTGCACTGAAAACAGTTACCCCCAGAACAAAACCCAAACCTGGATCAATTCCTGACCAGATTGGCTCAACCCCACCCATGAAAGACCTTGCAGAAGAAGAGGCATGTCTGTTTTTAGGCATGAATATGAATGACTTCAGTGTCTACTGTTCTTGTACACACAAGACTCAACCTTAATCCAAATATATGAGCCACACAAGAAAAGGAAGAATAAAGTAAGGAAATAATCCATTATCAAGATAAAAATCTAGTATGTAGAACCAGACCTAGAAATGACCCCAGTGCTTTAAAGTAATTATGTTACTTCTGGCTTATGTCCAGCTCCCTAGAGAAATAATTAATAGCACCCCCTTTCACTTTCCACAGTGCTTGGACAGTAATTTGCATGACTATCTTACTTGTAAAACTTTAGATAATTTATCTTTTTTAAACTCCACTAAGTATTATGAACTACAAATTATTATTGTTGTTTTACTGATGATAAAACTAACCTTGGTAAGCTTAAATACTTCCTCAAATCACATGTCTCGAAAGAGACTTTGCTACTACTTAAATACAAATGATTTGACTTAAAATTCTACTTTCACCAGTCTTTAAGCATCACTGAGTTATATAATTCTTAGATTTTCATCTATTTCTTTGATTTTGGCATAGAGCTAAATAAAAAAGTGATTGTTCAACCTTATTTGTGAAATTTATGAATGTCCTGAAAGTCTTATTTCCAAGATCTAGCATGGTTTTCTCCACTTGGATTAACCTGGGCAGATAGTATGTCCTTCTGATCTATTTTGTATATATTTTCAGCTGTTCTCAGAAATAATCATTGATCTTTCTCATTTTTCTTGTTTGATAACTTCTAAAAATATTTTTTTCAGTGTACTGTATACTCCCACCGTTTGAATCAAAGGCAATTCCTGACAATGACTTTAGAACCAATTAAATTAAACTCAAAAGTAAGAAAAATAATCATCTTGCTATAGTGGCAGCAACATAAAAGAATACTAAGGTATATCAAGGCAATAACTAGGAATGAAGAAAAGAAAACATTTTTCTCTTTATTTTTGGTTCATAATCACAAGAATGAACTTCTTTTACTCTTACTGACATTTTTGCAAGTTACATGTCCATTCTACACTCAAAATTCCAAAGATCAGGTATATTGTAATGAGGAATTAGATGGAAATAAAAGTATTGCTTAAAAACATAGCAGATGGATCTCTGAGGAAGCATTCAATTTGCCATGATGATGACAGTAACCTCTCTGAGCAATAAGATGAAATCCATCAAATGGCTTCTGCTTTTCTACTAAGTTAAAGTCCTATAGGAGGCATTAGATTGAGTAAATTGAACAGGAAGTCGACTCTAAGTATCTTTCAAAAAGTGTTCTAATTCCCACCATCAGTATAATTTTGTGATCTGCATATTACTAAGGAATGAAAAACTTGCATATTATACAAAATTGTCTGTAGAGCTGAAGATTAATTACCAGTAACTATTTTTGGCAGGCCAAAGCCTTTTCATGCTGATTTCCTTATTTTAACCATATTTTATTGAAAATCATACTGAATTGAGCTACTTCATTTATTTGAACAGAGTATATAGAAAAAAACAATCTTGTTTTCTGTTGTAGTTTTGCTGTTATTACTGGTGGTGGTGATTTTTCTCTGTTTCTTCAATATCACACTGGGAATGGCCAGGTCTTGCCATTGACAGTGTTACTTCCTCAGGCAAAAGATTTCTCTATCTTGATTTAAATAACAACTATATTAGTTACTCCTCTCTTAATTTCTTATAATTTGCAGCTTGTTTCTAATTTAAAATGAATCATGCATTTCATATTGTATCAGAAACTAAACACAAAACTCAAAGATCACAAAGATTTTCTTCTGTATTTTCCTTTAGACCCTTTAAGGTTTTACATTTTACATTTAGGTCTATAATCCATATTGTTTTAATGTTTGTATTTGGTATTAGTTATGTGTCAAGATTTTGATTTGTTTTGCTTAAGGATGTCTAATTGTTATAGGATTACTTGGTAATAAAAACTATCCTGTCTCCATGGAATTGCCTTTGCATATTTGTTAATTTCATTTGACTATTTTTGTGTGAGTCTATTCCTAATATCTCTATTCTGATCTAGTGATTAGGTATTTATTAACTGCAGTTTCCTCAGTACCACATTGTTTTGATTTGTGCAGCTTTACAAGTGTTTAAATTGGTAATGTGAGCTCTGTATGAATTCTAAAATCAATTATTGTGTTTATAATTGTTTGGATTATTCTATTTCTTTTGCCTTTCTAATGTATTTTAGAATCACTTTATCAATATCTACAATAAAGATTGCTTAGATTTGGAGATTGTTTTGAATTTATAGATAAAATTTGTGAAAAATTATGTCTCAATAATATGTAGTCTTCTGACCTATAACCTGATATATTGCCCTTTTTGTTTATATTGTCTTTGATGTCTTTCACTAATGCTTAGTAGTTTTATGTATACAAATCCTTCACAGTTTATAGTTAGCTACTTCATTTTATATTATTATAAATGGCATTGATTTTTAAATTTTAAATACCGATTGTTCATTGCTAATATATAGGAATACGAATAACTGGCTTTTTTAATATTGACTTTGTATGCTGGGACTCACTTGTTAATTTAGGATTTTTCACTTTTAATGGATTCTTTTAGATTTTCTACATACACAAATATACTGTGTGTGAATAAAAATAGTTTAAATTTATTATTTTTGAACTGTATGCTTTTTGTTTCTCTTGTCTTATTGCACTGTTAGGATTTCCAATGCATTATTAAACCGAAGAGATGAGAAATTCCCCCTTGCTTTTTTCATTTCTTAGGACAGTATTAAGCCTCTTACCATTAAGTACGAGGTTAGCTGTAGATTTTTCAGTTATCCTTTATTAGGTTAAGAAAGTTCTTTAAGCAGAATGATTATGATATAGGGAAGAAGCTTATTTACCTGAGACAGGAATGTTTTAAAGTCTAGCTTATTGAAATTAACACATCCACTTCATTTTTCTTTGGGTTAAATGTTTACATGATTTATATTTCTCAATCTCTTTACTTCAAATGTATCTAAATATTTCTTTAAACATAGGTTTCTTTTTATAATTACAACTTTTATTTTAGATTCGGGGGTACATGTGCGCATTTGTTACATGAGTGTATTGCTTGATGCTGAGGTTTGGGATAGGAATGATCACATCACCCAAGTAATGAGCATAGTATCCAATATGTAGTTTTTCAGCCCTCGCCTCCTCTTTCTCCACTCCCAGTAGTCCCCAGTGTTGATTGTTTCCATCTTCAATTCAATGTGTACCCTATGCTCACTTCCCACTTGTAAATGAGAACATGCAGTATTTGGTTTTCTGTTCCTGTGTTAATATTTTTAGGATAATGACCTTCAGCCACATCCATGTTGCTGAAGAAAATGTTTCTTATAGGAGCATACAGTTGGATTTTGCTTTTATAAATGATCTGATAATTTCTGACTTTTAATTGGTGTGTTTGTATCATTCACATTTAAAATGATTATGAAGTTGGATTAAAAGCTACAATCTTCATGTTTTCTTTTTTATTATGATGTTTTAATTTTCTGCTCCTTCCTCATTTCTATACAGCTTTCTTGTTTCCCCAGTTACTTTATGTAAAGATGTTCAGTATAGTTAGAATGTAGAGTGTAAGTACCACAGCACTAGGGGAGGTCAAACAGATAAAGCAGTGAAATGGTTGGCAAGAAGTTTATAATTTTTGTTAAGAAAATTGCAAACTCTTTGAAAGGTTAGTGCAGGAGTCATTCTCATATTTTAAAAAATTGCTGTGTCAAAAATTTGAGTAATGCAATGTTAGAGAAGCAGAAACTAGTTAAGTTGCAGTAATTTCTTGTCCACTGGAGTTGTGCAAGCAGAGGGCTGAAATGCTACCTGGGATGATTGCTCTTATGTCCCCAGTACCCAGAACAATGCATAAAACATGCAAGATGTTAATATTTTTGAATGACTATTATAAATAAAAATCATGTTAGCTTTTTCCACAATTCCAGCAATGAAGATGGGCAAAAAGATGGTATTGATAGGCAATTAGATGTAAAAATTGATAGAGCTTTGCAATTGATTGGGTATATAAATTTGCTAGAGGAAAAGTTTAAAGGTGAGGTCTTAATTTTTGGTTTGGGCAATTTGTTATATATGCTGTGAAGTGACAGAAAATACTCATAGATAGAAACAAGAAGTCTGTTTTATACAGTTTGATGTAGTACCTGAGAGACAATCCACTCAAGTGAACAGAGATAGCTGATATTGAATAAAATTAACAAGAGAGGTAGGATAAATCTGAGGAACATGTGGTGTTATGGAAACCAAGGGATAACTGTGGCTTGAGAAGGAAGGAATAATCAACTATTATATATTTCAAATTCTGTTAAGGGAACAAATAATAAATTTTAAAAGATATTCTTTAGATTTTTCTAATTCATATAGAATTCCTGACTGGTGAGAGAATTTTAATGCTGAGGTTGTGATTTTTATTGCAGGTTGTAAGCGGTTACATTCTGGCTCACTGTCTCCTGCGAGCACTTTTCGACCTTAATGTTCTGTAGAAAGTTTTCTTTGTCAAATACCTATATCAAAGTAGACATTTCACATAGGTCCAAATCCTAACAAGTTATACACAAGTATAGCAAATTAAAAAATTTCGAACTATTGTCTACTGACAAAGCAGGGTAAGATGAAAAATAGTTTGCTAAAGGTAAATCCATTTGTATAATTTCAAAATGAGATATTGAATAATAGTCTGAAATATATAAATAAAGGTAATGGAATTTAGCACCTTAGAGATTATGCTTCTATTGTCGTGGAGGAAAAATAAAATATAACCCTGCTTGTTTAAGTTGGAGTCCAGGATTAGAGAAATCATTGTTTCTGGATTTTTTTCAGCTATTTGTTGAGACTCTAAAGTTGAAATGTTTTGACAATATTTTATTTTTAAGCTTCATATTCTTTTTTTTTTTTTTTTTTTTTGAGCCAGAGTCTTGCTCTGTCTCCCAGGCTGGAATGCAATGGTACCATCTTGGCTCACTGCAAGCTCCGCCTCCCAGGTTCATGACATTCTCCTGCCTCAGCCTCCCGAGTAGCTGGGACTACAGGCGCCCGCCACCTCGCCTGGCTAGTTTTTTGTATTTTTTAAGTAGAGACGGGGTTTCACCGGGTTAGCCAGGGTGGTCTCGATCTCCCGACCTCGTGATCCGCCCGTCTCGGCCTCCCAAAGTGCTGGGATTACAGGCTTGAGCCACCGCGCCCGGCGACAATATTTTAATATGCTTTTCTGGCATAGGTCACATATGTTAGAGATGAATAGGGATATACAATAAATGTAATTCAAAATCTTCCTCTTTTAGCTTTTCTTATTATACACCAGGTAAAGGAAAAATACAGCATGATTTTTAACTGGATCCTAGCATTATCTGAAGTAACTGAAGAAAGGATAAATATATGTAGTAGTTTCTTTTCTTTTTTTTTTTTTAATAAAAAGAATCATTGACATTATTAAACCACTAACTAGCCTATGGTAAAAGAGAGAAAAAGTACATATGCACAAACTTAGGACCATCAGGGGAAAGCTAGTCAGAGACATAAGTAGAAGCATGAGCAAATACTGTGTACCTCTATGTTAGTATAATTGAAGGCCTGAATGAATTAAAGAATTATTAGTAAAAATTACCAAAATTGCCTTGTGAAGACACACATATGAATAAGAGAGATACGGAGTTATTGTTCCAACACCCTTTAGAGAACTCTCATACCTAAACAGTCTCAAAGAAAACTCTCCAATTTAAATTTAAAACATTCCTTAAACTGTATCACATCATTTGCTGTCTCTCTAAATGTGGTCTCTGACTTACCTACATCAAATTTGCAAGTTTGTTGACTAAAAGTGGAGAGTTCCTATTGCTCAGTTAAGACCTACTAACATAAAGTGTCTGGGTACTGAAATCTACATTCTTGACAAGCATTCTATGTGAATCTGATGCACGTTAAAATTCAGCCAAGAGGCCCAGGTGCAGTGGCTCACACCTGTAATCCCAGCACTTTGGGAGGCCAAGGTGAGTGGATCACCTGAGGTCAGGAGTTCGAAAACAGCCTGACCAGCATGACAAAACCCTGTCTCCACTACAAATATAAAAATGAGCTGGTCGTGGTGGGTGCCTACGTAATCCCAGCTACATGGGAGGCTGAAGCAAGAGAATCACTTGAGCCCAGTGGGGGCAGAGGTTGCAGTAAGCCGAGATCACACCCCTGCACTCCAGCCTGGGTGACAGAGACTCGGTCGCAAAAAAAAAAAAAAAAAATTGGCCAAGAGCAAAAATTGAAAATAGCAAATTGTTTTATATAGCCATCATAATAATGATACTGAAATTGGAAAAATATTGTTAAGAGAAAGAATATTTCAATTCACTCTTACTTAAAATAAGTAGAACCAGCAATAAATTGAATAATTAATTTATTCCAGATTAATTCAATTAATTTATTCTAGGAAGTCACAAATTGATCATCATGTGGTATTTATAATAATAAGAATTCAAAGGAGAACAAATATACTATTACATTTGATTATCTTAATACATACCAAAGTAGTATTTATTAATGTTTAATATTTACCCAGAATAAAAAGTTAAATAGCAAGTTAGAAGGTGATAACAGGTGAAAGACTCATAATAATTCTAACAAATATGTTTATCTGAGTTAAGATTATCTGAATTAGAAAAGTAGCCATGATAAAAATATAAAGTCTATAAAAGGCAAGTGTATATTATCTGACTGACTTACTAAACCTTCTCATTGTTTTTACCAGTTAATTTTCTTGAATATTTCAGATAGTTTCACATCATCTTCAAATAATAATTATACTTCTTCTGTCACCTATATTACGTTTGTCTCTTATTTATAAAGGATAGTTATTCCTCTTTAAGATGTATTTTCAATTTCTTGACTAGCACCTCCTGAAAAGCATTAATAGATAATAACAGCCAGACATAACCTTGTGTCATTTTTTGGTATAAGGCACAAAATTTGAAAAATTCCAGTTTTTCAGTATTAGCTTAATAGCATTAGTATTACTTTCAGTATTAGGCTTGTTAGTGAAATATTCATTAACTACTGCTCATTTTTGTGGTTATGTACTTCTTTGATACAACCTCATGAAGAGCCCTCATGCCTTAACCCTTCTAAGTGAATGCTGACATATAATACTTGAATAAAATTAAAGAGTAGGTTGGGGATGTACTGAAGCCCATCCATGAAGTGTCTGGGGGGTCTAAGAAGCAGAGTTTATGAAGTGACCACCCTCAGCCTGTTGCTGTTCTGTTCTTCCTTGTTAACTGCTGATCTATTCTTCCCCTAGGAACACCATTCTCTATGAACCACCACAGCTCTTTGTGGGCCAAGTCCCTTGGCTGCACCTCCAGAACTTGCCAGTCACTGTGGTAATGAGAACTCTTAGCTTCTGGTAGGTAAATACCATCACCACCTGCCTCTGGATATTAATGAGCCCAGCTCTGTGATTGCCTCATCTCTCTTATCTTCAGCTTGCACAGGCGAGGTCCCTCTGAATTTAATGCACCTAATTCCTCTGTTTCCAGTGCCTTCCCTATGGCCCTGCTGAATGGTGTGTCTTTTGGACCTTTCCTTAGAACATAAACCTCTGACGGACCTTCTGGCCTTGTATACTGTGTGTGTGTGTGTGTGTGTGTGTGTGTGTGTGTGTGTGTGTGTGTATACCCATTCCAGCATGCACATTTCCCTCTGCCTCTTTACTCATCCTCTACTGTCTGGTGGGGCAACTCAAGCATTTGTACTTCACTGAGAGTTGGCCGCCATTTATTCCAGACTTGTACAGGTAACTCCAACAGCGTGTTTGCTTCATTTCCTGGGCTTCTTACCAGTGTATTAAAGCATGCATTCTGAAAACAGTATCTCTGTGTCAATGTATTACTGCTTATCTATCTTACAGTCTGACCTCTGATCAGGGGCACTCAAATACCGATCACAGGAGTTTGGCTTCTGCCAGTGCATGTTAGATAATCTTGCAGCCCTTGAGATGTATAATCTCCACCCTTTTTATCAGGCTCAGAACCTTCCTCAGTTATGCTGGGATTGAGCTCTTGTGATTGGCCTGGCAGTGAGAAGCAGAGGTAGAGACAGCTCTTATGGGGGCATCTGTTGCCTGGTGCAAAATTGGGGAGCTTTGCAGTCTCTCAGCACAACTGAAGTCCTATCACTTTCTAGGAAAATGTGGGCCCCTCTGCAAGCATAAAGGTGCAGGGTCTCAGTGTCCAGACCTTCCCTGGCTGAGCATTCAAACAACTCTAAAGCTTTTCCGCTCATTCATTCATTCATCCAACAAATATTTCTAAGTGTTTTCCAGCTTGGTTGTCCAGGGTGGCTGGGTAGTTAATGATGAACAAAAAACATGCGATTTCTGTCCTCATAATTACACATACACATGTAGTGAATAGCATTACATGTGAATATGTAAAACTTCGCAATATGCTTCTACAAGTTATAATAATTTCCCCAATTTATTTTGAAATGAAGGGGTGGCCTGCCCCTCCACACCTGTGGGTGCTTCTCGTTAGGTGGAACGAGAGACTTGAGAAAAGAAATAAAGACACAGAGACAAAGTATAGAGAAAGAAAAGCGGGGCCCAGGGAACCAGTGCTGTGTTTTCAGAGGACCCACACTGGCACCGGTCTCTGAGTTCCCTCAGTATTTATTGCCAAAAAGATAAGGGAGTAAATCAGCAGTAAGGCTTACAGATATACGGAGCTGTTACATTTTCCCAGGATCGGGCAGGAGACAGATGTTTTTCTTTTACTGAGATTTAAAGGAATGGTACTGACCTTCAACCCAAGCAGGCTTTAAACATTTACCTAACAAAGCACATTCCTTACAGCCCAAAATCCTTTCAACTTTAATTAGCACAGCAATGTTTCTAGCAAGGACAAGATTGGGGGTAGAGTCACAGATTAACAGCATCTCAAGTATAGAGCCGAATGGAGTCTCTTAAACTTACTTCTATCTATAATAACACAGCAACAGGCTAACCTATTTTTTCCCTACATTGAAATACATTAATTCATTGATTCTCTTGGGTCTGTTGTATAGATATAACAACAATTTATCTCATCTATTTCTCACATTTAGTCAAAATTATAATAATCATAATTAACATGATATCAGTATACTTTTGCTTCAAGAAACAGGATAGCCAATTTGAAGAGTCTAGAATTTATGAATATATGTTATTTTACATATTAAGGTATCTGAACATACCTTTGGTTTTCATGGGGTAACCCCCCAAATCCGATTTTTAATCAATAGCTTCTGAGCAGCTGGTAATGAATTATTAAACACTAAAGATAGTATTTAATAGTATTGCAGAAGAAATAGGAGTAAATAAATTAATCAGATGTCCATGAGAGTAAGTCAATTTCAAGGAGGCTGTCTTACAATTGCAATCTGACAGATACTACTCAATACATCACTGTTTTATTTATTATTAGAGGAGGCAGTAGCTCTCTATAGTCACAGGTTCTGTAGATATTACAAATGTGGAAATGCATTTTTAACCTTGAGTTACCAATGTAAATATAAAGCTGAAATCACTTTTCTACAGAGTTTTTAGAACCTAGTGATTTCACAAAGGAAAACGTAGGAGAATCAAATATACAATTAAATATAGTCATCATTCTTTACATGGTTTAAGCATCTAAATCATTCTATGGTTTTACAATTTCAGGATTTTGGAAAATATGCTGGACTTCCTGACTTTGCTTTTGATGGAGTATTTTTGTGTTTGCATCAATCATTTTATTTCATATGTGTATAGGTATTCTGAGCTTTGGTGAAAATTTCTGTTCAAAAACCCAGTATATAGTAAATGTTCAAAAGTGATTTTATGTGAGACCATCTACTACGTGCTAGGTCTCTGTATGGGATGCAAAGACTTACAAAATATGGTTCCTCTTTGGTGCTATTGATAAGAAGGAAACTCTATATACTGAAGAAGGGAAAGATATTAGATTTAGTTAATAAAGATCAAGTATGCTGCACCCATCAAGTCAAGGGCAACACTAGGACAATCAAATAAGATAAGGTGGGGAGACTGCAGTGGGCTTGCATTTCATGCATTCAAGAGTCAGCGTAGAGGGTCTGAGACTCAACTGTGTAAAGCCACATTGCCAATTGCCTCTATTAGGCCTCCTCTTCATGCTAATGATAATAGAAAATCAATGGTTTACCAAAGATAATCTATAATTAGGAGTGAAGTAAAAGATCTCTTTCTCCTCCTCGGACAAATTTCTAGAGAGAGATTTGGAATAGATTTTAATAGTGGGTCAGGGATGAGATCCAAAGGGAATGGAACTGGATTGTAAAGAACAGAGATTTTATTAAGTCTATGAAGTTGAAATTTCATGAGTACTACAAACTCTTTCTTAGATGATTGCAGCTGGTATGATAACCTAAACATTCTTCTGAATCCACACTACCGAGGATGGGCATCAATGCATGGGAACATACTAAGGACAAGTTGTAGTAGAAATCACTATCCTTTTGTGGTGACTTTTGTGAAAATCATTGTGTCCTACAAGTTTGTTCCTTCTGTGTCTTATGTTTCCTCTGGTAACGGCCAAGCCACCACTCCAAATGATTTAGATAAATAGGAATAATTTACCATCTATGAAGTATGAGTGAGGGTCTATGATAAATTGCAGACAAAGTAGTGTTTTACATGTGTGGTTTAATTTAGGGTCGACAATTAGTGTTTTATTTTATTTATTTTAAATATCAAATCATAGTTTGCTAATTAAAAATAATAGGCTAGGCGCGGTGGCTTTTGCTTGCAATACCAGCACTTTGGGAGGCCTAGGCAGGTGGCTTATCTGAGGTCGAGAGTTCGAGACCAGCCTGACCAACATAGAGAAACCCCACCACTACTAAAACACAAAAAATTAGCTGAGTGTGGTGGTGCATGCCTGCAATCCCAGCTACTAGGGAAGCCAAGGCAGGAGAATTGCTTGAACCCAGGAGGCAGAGGTTGCGATGAGCTGAGATTGCACCATTGCACTGCAGCCTGGGCAACAAGAGCAAAACTCCATCTCAAAAAAATAAATAAATTTTAAAAAATAATAACAATGTGGGGTATCACATGATGTTTTGATACATGTATACAATGTAGAATAATTAAATCAAGCCAATGAACATACTCATATGGTGAAATATTTTCTATTAGATGAGTTTTCTATCTGAAAACAACTATAAAGGCTAAATAAAATTTGGCAGAAAAAAACAATTTGAAGATATCAGAGAGCAAACTAGGCATTTGTCATTCAGAAGTATATTGTTTAACTTGATCAAATATTTGTAGATTTTCTACCTATCTTATTGCTATTGATTTTTAACAAGTAAATTGTGATCAAAGAACGTTTTGCATACAATTTCATTTTAAAATGTATTGAAACTTATTTTAAAAATCACCATACAATCTATTTCAGTGTTTTTTTTTTTTTTTTATTATACTTTAAGTTCTAGGGTACATGTGCATAACGTGCAGGTTTGTTACATATGTATATATGTGCCATGTTGGTGTGCTGCACCCATCAACTCATCAGCACCCATCAATTCATCATTTATATCAGGTATAACTCCCCAATGCAATCCCTCCCCCCTCCCCCCTCCCCATGATAGGCCCCAGTGTGTGATGTTCCCCTTCCCGAGTCCAAGTGAGCTCATTGTTCAGTTCCCATCTATGAGTGAGAACATGCAGTGTTTGGTTTTCTCTTCTTGTGATAGTTTGCTAAGAATGATGGTTTCCAGCTGCATCCATGTCCCTACAAAGGATGCAAACTCATCCTTTTTTATGGCTGCATAGCATTCCATGGTGTATATGTGCCACATTTTCTTAATCCAGTCTGTCACTGATGGACATTTGGGTTGATTCCAAGTCTTTGCTATTGTGAATAGTGCCGCAATAAACATACGTGTGCATGTGTCTTTGTAGTAGCATAATTTAAAATCCTTTGGGTATATACCCAGTAGTGGGATGGCTGGGTCATATGGTACATCTAGTTCTAGATATTTGAGGAATTGCCATACTGTTTTCCATAATGGTTGAACTAGTTTACAATCCCACCAACAGTGTAAAAGTGTTCCTATTTCTCCACATCCTCTCCAACACCTGTTGTTTCCTGATTTTTTAATGACTGCCATTCTAACTGGTGTGAGATGGTATCTCATTGTGGTTTTGATTTGCACTTCTGTGATGGCGAGTGATGATGAGCATTTTTTCATGTGTCTGTTGGCTGTATGAATGTCTTCTTTTGAGAAATGTCTGTTCATATCCTTTGCCCACTTTTTGATGGGGTTGTTTGCTTTTTTCTTGTAAATTTGTTTGAGTTCTTTGTAGGTTGTGGATATTAGCCCTTTGTCAGATGAGTAGATTGCAAAAATTTTCTCCCATTCTGTAGGTTGCCTGTTCACTCTGATGGTAGTTTCTTTTGCTGTGCAGAAGCTCTTTAGTTTAATGAGATCCCATTTGTCAATTTTGGCTTTTGCTGCCGTTGCTTTTGGTGTTTTAGACATGAAGTCCTTGCCCATGCCTATGTCCTGAATGGTACTACCTAGATTTTCTTCTAGGGTTTTTATGGTATTAGGTCTAACATTTAAGTCTCTAATCCATCTTGAATTAATCTTCGTATAAGGAGTAAGGAAAGGATCCAGTTTCAGCTTTCTACTTATGGCTAGCCAATTTTCCCAGCACCATTTATTAAATAGGGAATCCTTTCCCCATTTCTTGTTTTTGTCAGGTTTGTCAAAGATCAGATGGTTGTAGATGTGTGGCATTATTTCTGAGGACTCCGTTCTGTTCCATTGGTCTATATCTCTGTTTTGGTACCAGTACCATGCTGTTTTGGTTACTGTAGCCTTGTAGTATAGTTTGAAGTCAGGTAGCGTGACGCCTCCGGCTTTGTCCTTTTGACTTAGGATTGTCTTGGCAATGCGGGCTCTTTTTTGGTTCCATATGAACTTTAAAGCAGTTTTTTCCAATTCGGTGAAGAAACTCATTGGTAGCTTGATGGGGATGGCATTGAATCTATAAATTACCTTGGGCAGTATGGCCATTTTCACAATATTGATTCTGCCTATCCATGAGCATGGTATGTTCTTCCATTTGTTTGTGTCCTCTTTGATTTCACTGAGCAGTGGTTTGTAGTTCTCCTTGAAGAGGTCGTTTACATCCCTTGTAAGTTGGATTCCTAGGTATTTTATTCTCTTTGAAGCAATTGTGAATGGAAGTTCATTCCTGATTTGGCTCTCTGCTTGTCTGTTACTGGTGTATAAGAATGCTTGTGATTTTTGCACATTAATTTTGTATCCTGAGACTTTGCTGAAGTTGCTTATCAGCTTAAGAAGATTTTGGGCTGAGACGATGGGGTTTTCTAAATATACAATCATGTCATCTGCAAACAGGGACAATTTGACTTCTTCTTTTCCTAACTGAATACCCTTGATTTCTTTCTCTTGCCTGATTGCCCTAGCCAGAACTTCCAACACTATGTTGAATAGGAGTGGTGAGAGAGGGCATCCCTGTCTTGTGCCAGTTTTCAAAGGGAATTTTTCCAGTTTTTGCCCATTCAGTATGATATTAGCTGTGGGTTTGTCATAAATAGCTCTTATTATTTTGAGGTACGTTCCATCAATACCGAATTTGTTGAGCGTTTTTAGCATGAAGGGCTGTTGAATTTTGTCAAAAGCCTTTTCTGCATCTATTGAGATAATCATGTGGTTCTTGTCTTTGGTTCTGTTGATATGCTGGATTACGTTGATTGATTTGCGAATGTTGAACCAGCCTTGCATCCCAGGGATGAAGCCCACTTGATCATGGTGGATAAGCTTTTTGATGTGCTGCTGAATCCGGTTTGCCAGTATTTTATTGAGGATTTTTGCATCGATGTTCATCAGGGAGATTGGTCTAAAATTCTCTTTTTTTGTTGTGTCTCTGCCAGGCTTTGGTATCAGGATGATGTTGGCCTCATAAAATGAGTTAGGGAGGATTCCCTCTTTTTCTATTGATTGGAATAGTTTCAGAAGGAATGGTACCAGCTCCTCCTTATACCTCTGGTAGAATTCAGCTGTGAATCCATCTGGTCCTGGGCTTTTTTTGGTGGGTAGGCTATTAATTGTTGCCTCAATTTCAGAGCCTGCTATTGGTCTATTCAGGGATTCAACTTCTTCCTGGTTTAGTCTTGGGAGAGTATAAGTGTCCAGGAAATTATCCATTTCTTCTAGATTTTCTAGTCGATTTGCGTAGAGGTGTTTATAGTATTCTCTGATGGTAGTTTGTATTTCTGTGGGGTCGGTGGTGATATCCCCTTTATCATTTTTAATTGTGTCTATTTGATTCCTCTCTCTTTTCTTCTTTATTAGCCTTGCTAGCGGTCTGTCAATTTTGTTGATCTTTTCAAAAAACCACCTCCTGGATTCATTTATTTTTTGGAGGGTTTTTTGTGTCTCTATCTCCTTCAGTTCTGCTCTGATCGTAGTTATTTCTTGCCTTCTGCTAGCTTTTGAATGTGTTTGCTCTTGCCTCTCTAGTTCGTTTAATTGTGATGTTAGAGTGTCAATTTTAGATCTTTCCTGCTTTCTCTTGTGGGCACTTAGTGCTATAAATTTCCCTCTACACACTGCTTTAAATGTGTCCCAGAGATTCTGGTATGTTGTATCCTTGTTCTCATTGGTTTCAAAGAACATCTTTATTTCTGCTTTCATTTCATTATGTACCCAGTAGTCATTCAGGAGCAGGTTGTTCAGTTTCCATGTAGTTGAGCGGTTTTGATTGAGTTTCTTAGTCCTGAGTTCTAGTTTGATTGCACTGTGGTCTGAGAGACAGTTTGTTATAATTTCTGTTCTTGTACATTTGCTGAGGAGTGCTTTACTTCCAATTATGTGGTCAATTTTGGAATAAGTGTGATGTGGTGCTGAGAAGAATGTATATTCTGTTGACTTGGGGTGGAGAGTTCTATGGATGTCTATTAGGTCTGCTCGGTGCAGAGTTGAGTTCAATTCCTGGATATCCTTGTTAACTTTCTGTCTCGTTGATCTGTCTAATGTTGACAGTGGAGTGTTGAAGTCTCCCATTATTATTGTATGGGAGTCTAAGTCTCTTTGTAAGTCTCTAAGGACTTGCTTTATGAATCTGGGTGCTCCTGTATTAGGTGCATATATATTTAGGATAGTTAGCTCTTCCTGTTGGATTGATCCCTTTACCATTATGTAATGGCCTTCTTTGTCTCTTTTGATCTTTGATGGTTTAAAGTCTGTTTTATCAGAGACTAGGATTGCAACTCCTGCTTTTTTTGGTTCTCCATTTGCTTGGTAGATCTTCCTCCATCCCTTTATTTTGAGCCTATGTATGTCTCTGCATGTGAGATGGGTCTCCTGAAGACAGCAGACTGATGGGTCTTGACTCTTTATCCAGTTTGCCAGTCTGTGTCTTTTAATTGGAGCATTTAGTCCATTTACATTTAAGGTTAATATTGTTATGTGTGAACTTGATCCTGCCATTATGATATTAACTGGTTATTTTGCTCATTAGTTGATGCAGTTTCTTCCTAGCCTCGATGGTCTTTACATTTTGGCATGTTTTTGCAATGGCTGGTAGCGGTTGTTCCTTTCCATGTTTAGGGCTTCCTTCAGGGTCTCTTGTAAGGCAGGCCTGGTGGTGACAAAATCTCTAAGCATTTGCTTATCTGTAAAGAATTTTATTTCTCCTTCACTTATGAAACTTAGTTTGGCTGGATATGAAATTCTGGGTTGAAAATTCTTTTCTTTAAGAATGTTGAATATTGGCCCCCACTCTCTTCTGGCTTGTAGAGTTTCTGCCGAGAGATCTGCTGTCAGTCTGATGGGCTTCCCTTTGTGGGTAACCCGACTTTTCTCTCTGGCTGCCCTTAAGATTTTTTCCTTCATTTCAACTTTGGTGAATCTGGCAATTATGTGTCTTGGAGTTGCTCTTCTGGAGGAGTATCTTTGTGGCGTTCTCTGTATTTCCTGAATTTGAATGTTGGCCTGCCCTGCTGGGTTGGGGAAGTTCTCCTGGATGATATTCTGTATAGTGTTTTCCAATTTGGTTTCATTTTCCCCCTCACTTTCAGGCACCCCAATCAGACGTAGATTTGGTCTTTTTACATAATCCCATACTTGTTGCAGGCTTTGTTCATTTCTTTTTCTTCTTTTTTCTTTTGGTTTCTCTTCTCGCTTCATTTCATTCATTTGATCCTCCATCGCTGATACTCTTTCTTCCAGTTGATCGAGTCGGTTACTGAAGCTTGTGCATTTGTCACGTATTTCTCATGTCATGGTTTTCATCTCTGTCATTTCGTTTATGACCTTCTCTGCATTAATTAGTCTAGCTGTCAATTCTTCCACTCTTTTTTCAAGATTTTTAGTTTCTTTGCGCTGGGTACGTAATTCCTCCTTTAGCTCTGAGAGGTTTGATGGACTGAAGCCTTCTTTTCTCATCTCATCAAAATCATTCTCTGATCAGCTTTGATCCGTTGCTGGCGATGGGCTGTGCTCCTTTGCAGGAGGAGATGCGCTCTTATTTTTTGAATTTCCAGTTTTTCTGCCCTGCTTTTTCCCCATCTTTGTGGTTTTATCTGTCTCTGGTCTTTGATGATGGTGACGTACTGATGGGGTTTTGGTATAGGTGACCTTCCTGTTTGATAGTTTTCCTTCTGACAGTCAGGACCCTCAGCTATAGGTCTGTTGGAGATTGCCTGAGGTCCACTCCAGACCCTGTTTGCCTGGGTATCAGCAGCAGAGGTTGCAGAAGATAGAATATTGCTGAACAGCAAGTGCACCTGTCTGATTCTTGCTTTGGAAGCTTTCTCTCAGGGGTGTACTCCACCCTGTGAGGTGTGGGGTGTCAGACTGCCCCTAGTGGGGGATGTCTCCCAGTTAGGCTACTCAGGGGTCAGGGACCCACTTAAGCAGGCCGACTGCCCCTTCTCAGATCTCAACCTCCATGTTGGGAGATCCACTGCTCTCTTCAAAGCTGTCAGACCGAGTCGTTCGCGTTTGCACAGGCTTCTGCTCCTTTAGCTGAGCCCTGTCCCCAGAGGCACAGTCTACAGAGACAGGCAGGTTTCCTTGAGCTGCTGTGAGCTCCACCCAGTTCGAGCTTCCCAGCGGCTTTATTTACCTACTTAAGCCTCAGCGATGGCGGGCGCCCCTCCCCCAGCTTCGCTGCTGCCTTGCGGTTAGATTGCCGCAGACTGCTGTGTTAGCAAGGAGGCAGGCTCTGTGGGCGTGGGACCCTCCCGGCCAGGTGTGGGATATATTCTCCGGTGTGCCGGTGTTATAGCGCAGTATTGGGGTGGGAGTTACCCGATTTTCCAGGTGTTGTGTGTCTCAGTTCCCCTGGCTAGGAAAAGGGACTCCCTTCCCCCGGCGCTTCCCAGGTGAGGCGATGCCTCGCCCTGCTTCAGCTCTCGCTGGTCAGGCTGCAGCAGCTGACCTGCACGGATTGTCCGGCACTCCCGAGTGAGATGACCCCAGTACCTCAGTTGAAAATGCAGAAATCACCGGTCTTCTGTGTCGCTCGCGCTGGGAGATGGAGACTGGAGCTGTTCCTATTCGGCCATCTTGCTCCGCCAGCCTATTTCAGTGTTTTTTATGTGTACAGCAAGAGAATATGTATACTTCAGTAATTTTGAACCATCTTTTATATTTGAAAGTTAGATCAATTTGATTAGTAGTATTGCTCAGATCTTTTGTATTTCTGCTGATTTATTTCATCTATGTATTCCAGCAATTATAGGTACAGAAATTTAAAATATCCAGGAAAGATTTCATTTTGTGTATTTCTCCCTTTTATTCTTTTTAAAAATCTTTGTTTTTTGTTTTGATTTACATTCTGAAGAACCGTCTTCATACACACTAAAAATTCTTATGATATCCTGATGACCGTTTTATCTTTATAAAACATCTTATTTTCATTTATTTATTTATTTATCTGAGATGGGGTCTCCCTCTGTCACCCAGGCTGGAGTGCAGTGGCAGGATCGTGGCTCACTGCAGGCTCAACCCTCCGGAGTCAAGCCATCCTCCCAGCTCAGCCTTTGGAGTAGCTGGGCCCATAGGCTTGTGCCAACATGCCTGGCTAATTTTTATTTCTTGTAGAGATGGTGTCTCACCATGTTGCCCAGGTTGATCTTAAACTCCCAGGCTCAAGTGGTCCACTTTGGGCTCCCAAAGTGCTGTGATTACAGGTGTGAGCCACCACACCCGGCCTTATTTTCTCATTTTATCTATGGTATTATTCCTTGTCTTATAGACTACTTTGTCTGATATTAGAATGCACATTATGAGTTTAACATGTATATATTCATATTCATCCCTTTACTTGCAACATGTCTTTACATTTACTGTATTCTTCTGCTAGATTGTATATAACTGAGTTTTGATATTTATCCAGCCAATCTTCTTTCATATGTAATTTTTAGTAGGTTTGCATTTGATGTAATAAATTATATATAGTTGGGTTTAAATCTACTACCTTGCTATTTGTTTCCTGCGTATCTCATCTGTTTTCTGTAGTCCCTTTGGCTAACTGAATACATTTTTATGTTTCAATTTATTTCCTAATTGCTTTTGAGCTTTTGAACTATTCTCTAATTCTCAATCTAAGGATTAAACAATTCATTATCACTTCTTGTAAACTACTTGGAATTAATATTATATGATAAGTATGTAATAACAAAATTTCTTTCACATGTATCGTGCCCTTTATGTTATTGTCATACGTTTTACATCTAGAAGTATTATAAATTCCACAACAAAATTACATAATTATCTTTTTACAGTTAATTGGCAATTAAAGAAATTAAAAAGAAAAAAGCTGTCTTTCACATTTATCCATGTACTTATTTTATATGCTGTTTCTTATTCCTTCCTATGCACCTGAGTTGCCACCTGGTGTCATTTCATCTCAAGAAGAGCTCCTATTAACATTTTCTATAGTGCAGGTAAACTGGGAATGAAAACTTTCTACTGTTGTTTCTTTAATGATTTTTAAAAGATTCTTCTGCTGGATGTAGAACATGGGATTTACATTTTCTTTCCCTCTAACACTTTAACCATATTACTCCACTCCTTTTGGAGGTCTTTATTTCCAAAGCCACACCAGGGAAATTATAATCAGTGTTGTCCAGTGTAAAGTGTCTTTTTCTGTCTGCTTTTAAGATTTGCTCTTGTTGTTTGATTTTCAGCAGTTTGATTTGGATGTAGGCACGGCTTGCTTTGTATTTAACCTGCTTGAGTTTTGCTGAGCTCTTGGGTCTGCATGTTGATGGGTTTTTTAACCAAATTAGAATATTCTCATCCATATTTCTTCAAATATTGTTACTTCAGTACCTTTTCTCTACTCTCTTATAAGGACTCCAATTACTTGTGTATGGAATGCTTGACACTGTTCCAAAAGCTAATGTTGAAATGTGTGTTTTTTCAACATTTTTCTTTCTTCAGATTGAATGAGTTATGTTTACCTATCATAGAAATAATTCACTGTTTATTTAGCAGCCTTCAAATTCTGCTTAAGTCCATTATCAGCTTTTCATTTCAGATATTATACATATACATATATAACATGTATATATTTATATATACATAATATAGATAATTTACATATATAATGTATGCATATAAAATTTATATATAGTGATAATATATAGAGAATTTACATATATGTGTAAATTCTGTCACTGACAATTTTATTACGTGGGTTATCTTGTGGCTGCTATTGGCTACTGTATTTCTTGATGAGTCATATTTTCACTCTTTCTTACAAGTCTGGCAGTTGTATGATTTCTTTCTGGATACTGTGAATGATATGTTATATCAGTTCTGGATGACGTTTACTTCTTGTAAAGACTTGTTAATTTTTTTTTATTTAATTTAAATTATGTATTGATCTACTCGATTCTGTCAGGTTTGGAGTTACTTCTTTTAGGTCTAGTTTACTTAATATTAGTCTTTTGTCCTAAGGTCTGTGTTTTACTCTAGCTCATAGTCTTGACTCCTAATGTGGGAGTATTCTGCAATCTTAGTGGCATGTCCAAGGTGATCAATGAGGTCTCTTCGCTTGCGGTAAGCCAGAACCTCCTTGTTCCCGGGCTCTGAAGACCTCTGCTGCCTCTGCAGAACTTTCATCTCCACAGCACTCTATCGTAGGCCTCACAGAGTTACTCACTGCACATGTGCAGTCTCAGAGCCTGCAGCAGATGAATCGCGAGGGATCCATACGCAGACTTCTGGATGCCACGTCTGTACAAGGCCTTGTTTCTGGAAAATTCCAGTCAAGTAAGCAGCCGGGAATTCTGATCTTTCCTTCCTTGGAGCAATGCGATTGTTTTGTCCTGTTCAGTGACTTACTTCCTATGCTGTTCTCTGAAAAGGGCTCCCAGTCAAGACCTGGGGTGATTATGCAGCTGGCTGTGTGTTTCCCCTATCTGAAACGTCACAATGTGCCTCGAAACAGTTACTTCATATATATTGTTTTGCTTTATTTTTGTGTATGATATAAATTGAAGCCTAACCTGTGGCAGAAAAGCATTTCATCAGTCACCCTGATCTATGGAATACAGTTTTCAAAATTTAAAGCACCCTCCAGGTGGAGTATAGATGATCTAATCACTTCTAAGGCAACTGGGTGGGATATATATATATATATATATATATATATATATATATAACATATATTTAAGGAATCAGAAAATTTTGAAATCAATAACTAGATAAAATAACATAGCTGAGAAGGGCAGACCCTTCCTAAGTGAGCTGAAGATGGTGAGCTGTTTTTTTTTTTCTGACACAGGAATCCTGGATACAACTGAGGATTTAATATGGCCTATGCAGAAAGATTCTCCTGGGGAAAAAAAAAAAACCAGGAAATTTTTAGAAAGTCATGTATGTTGATGTAACAGATTAGAATTTTGGTCTCAAATGCGGGAGTAGTTTTCCTAAATACAATGCTAATTAGCATCTGCATTACTGCTTTTGTCATTAAAAATATAGTTTCTTAATAGTTTTTATATATTTGAAACAACGTATCTTTTTCAGTTCACTAGGATATACTGCAGTCAATAAGTTTTTATCTCCTGAAAACCAGCACATTACTGATTCCAGGAGCCATTTTTTTATCTCCTTATATTCCTTTGACATTTTATCTATTTCTACATTCTAAAATAGTTTTATTACATAGATGGACCCGTCCTATTTATCCAGTCAAATCTTGTCTCCAGATAAGGTACGCTTTCTCTAATGTCTGTGGAACACGTGGAGTGACATAACCTGCCAACTGTCAAGCAATATATTCAAAGTGAACCTCTCATGTCTCCTTCATCTTTCAAAGCGATTAATGGCTTCTTTATTCTCTAAGTCACCTAGATTCACTATTTTGCAGTTGTCTTTGATTCTTCCTAAATGCAATTATCAAGCGGGTCTTTCCCTCCTGTTTGCAGCAATGCTACAACTACTCTTTAATTGTCATAATTCCCATTTTCACTATTACAGGAGTCTTATTGCTCCACTCACCTCTAGTCTCTTCTTACAATTGATGCTTCTAGATAATTCTTTTCTTTCTTTTTTTTTTTTTTCTTTTCTTTCTTGAGACAGGGTCTCACTCTTGCCCAGGCTGGAGTGCAGTGGCACAATCTCAGCTCACTGCAACCTCAGCCTCCCCAGTTCAAGCAATTCTTTTGCATCAGCCTCCCATGTAGTTGAGATTACAAGTATCAGCCACCACACTCAACTAATTTTTGTGTTTTTAGTAGAGATGGGGCTTTGTCTTGTTGGCCAGGCTGGTCTCGAACTCCTGACCTCAGGTGATCCACCCACCTTGGCCTCCCAAAGTGCTGGGATTACAGGCGTGAGCCACGGCCTGGCCTGGGTCTTTTTTTTTTTTTTTTATCCAGCTTGCCATTCCATGACTTTTACGTGGGATATTTACATCATTTATATTCAAGGTTAGTATTGATATGTGTAGATTTGATCCTGTCATTTTGTTGTTAGCTGGTTATTATATTGGCTTGTTTGTGTGGTTGCTTTATAGTGGCACTGTGTGTTTAAGTGTGTTTTTGTATTAGCTGGTAGCAGGCTTTCCTTTCTATATTGAGTGCTCCTTTCAAGATCTCTTGTAAGGTAGGTCTGGTGGTAATAAACTCCTTCAACAAATGCATATCTGAAATGAATCTTATTTTCTCCTTCACTTGGTTTGGCTGGATATGATTTTTTTTTTTTTGAGATGGAGTGTCACTCTGTAACCCAGGCTAGAATGCAGTGGCATGATCTCAGCTCACTTCAACCTCTGTCTCCTGGGTTCAAGGAATTCTCCTGCCTCAGCCTCCAGAATTGCTGGGATTACTCAGCCTCCAGAATTGCTGGGATTACAGGAACCCACCACCGTGCCTAGCTATTTTCTGTATTTTTAGTAGAGACAAGGTTTCACCATGTTGGCCAGGCTGGTCTCAAACTCCTGATCTCAAGTGGTCCACCACAGTCCCAAAGTGCTGGGATTACAGGTGTGAACCCCCATGCCTGGCCCACTAGATATGAAATTTTGGGTTGAATATTTTTTTCTTTAGGAGTGTTGAATATAGGTCCCTAATATCTTCTGGCTTGTAGAGTTTCAGCTGAGAGGTCCTCTGTTAGCCTGATTGGGTTCCCTTTGTAGGTGACCTACTCTTTCTCTGTAGCTGCCTTTAACATGCTTTCTTTCATTTTGACCTTGCAAAATCTGATGATTATGTATCTTGGGGATAATTTGCAGGAGTTATCTGTATTCCCTGAATTTGACTGTGGGTCTCTCTAGAAAGGTTGGGAAAGTTTTCACGGAAGATATCCTAAAATATGTTTTCCAAGTTATTTGCTTTCTTCTCATCCCTTTCAGGGATACCAATAATGGAAAGCTTTCGTCTCATAATCCCATACTTCTTAGAGATTTTATTCATTCCTTTTTATTCTTTCTTCTTTACTTTTTTCTGACTGTCTTATTTCAGAGAGCCAGTCTTCAAGTTCTGAGATTCTTTCCTCAGCTTGGTTTATTCTGCTGTTAATGCTTGTTATGGCATTGTGAAACTCTCGTGTTATTTAGCTCTGTCAGATCTGTCAGGTTCTTTTTTATTCTGGCTATTTCATCCTCAGCTCCTGTATTGTGTTCTCACAGTTGCAGCCGTGTTCCCTCTCAATGTTCTGAAAATGTGGGTTCCTCTCCCCCTTGAGTGCTGGCTTTAGATCATGGCTTGGCACTCCCGGGCTGCCCACTGCAGCTCTGGGACAATCTCAGGGCTTATATTTCTTCCCCAAGGAACAGAAGCAGGCACAGAGGAAGGTACTTTATTAGTAGTTGTGGTTAAGGGTCTTTTGTCTGCCTCCTGGAGGCTCCACCCCAGAGAGATGCAGGTCCACAATTGCTCAGTGCAATCAGCCCAAAATGGAGGTCCTTTGCTATGGGCCCAAACCAAGGGTGTCCTGTCTAATGACAAGCAGTGAGGTATGTGGGAGCCCCATGGGAGATGAACTGGCCTCCTCTCCTCAGGTAGACTGCAGCTTGTTGGCAGTGTGGATAAGACCCTTAGGGTCTTTGCTTCTTCATTAGTCTGAGGGTGGCAAGGGCAATGCCACTACAGAGACGGTGATAGACAAACTTTCAGCTGACCCTGGGGGCTCTGTCTAGAGAGTTGTCGAGCTGCTACTGGCTCAATAGCTCTGGGAGGGGGATGGCTACAGGACCAGGGCTGGAGAACCTGCCCAGTAAGGAGATATGGGAAAGGGCATCCATTTAACAGTCTGTTCACTTTTCTGCAGGGCTGCTGTGGTATGCTGGGGCCCCACTCCAGTCCCTAATCACCTCAAGTTTTCTAGTACCTGGAAGTATCAGTGGTGAAGGCTGTGAAACAACAAAGATGGCAGCCTGCCCCTCCCTCTGGAAGCTCTGTCCCAGGGAAGTACGGACCTGTTGCCAGCCTGAATGCACCTGTAGGAGGTACCTAGAGACTCTGGTTTGGAGGTCCCACCCAGTGAGGAGGAATGGGATCGCGAACCCATTTAAAAAAGCAGTCTGGCCATGTTTTTGTAGAAAAACTGTCTGTGCTGAGGGTCCTCTTCAGCCCATAGGTCACCTCGAACACTCCAAAGCCCAAAGGCCAAATGGCTAAGTTTCTGGAACACAGCAAAGACTGTGGTCTGTTTCTCCCTGTGGGCGCCCTGTCCTAGGGAGGTTTGAGGCCTCCGTCAGGGAAAATACCAGCAGGGGTAGGTGGAGACCCCAAGTGGGATGTCCTACGGCTTTTCTTAAAGGTGGTAAAATATTAACTTTTATTCAACTGTTAAAGGGGATGATCATCACAAAGACACCCTTAAAAATAGTATGAAGAGTAATAGGTAAAATCAATATATAAATTATAATGTCATAATGACTATATTCAATAATTCAACAGAAAGGCAAAACAAAACCAAAAAAAAAAACCAAACAGACAAACATAAAACCAACAATAAAATGGTAGGCATAAATCTAACAACATCAAAAATAACACCTATTAAAATACAGGAATTATGAGATGGGGCAAAAATTAATTATATACTATCTCCAATACAATCACTTTAAATACAATAATTCGAATAGGTTAAAAATAAAAGGATATAAAAAGATACGTGATACAAACACAAATTGTAAGAAAACTGCTACCATAATTTTAAGATCAAAGTACATTTCAGAATAAGGAAAATTATGAGGGAGGAGCATTTTAAAATGATAAAAGAATAAGTTCACCAAAAACCATAAATGTCCTCAGTGTATGTCCCTAAAACAGAAGTTCAAAAAACATGAAGTAAAAATAATAAAACCGAAGAAGAAATATTCAAAGCACAATTATATTTGGAGACTTTTCTCTATCAGTAATTGGTAGAACAAAAAGACAGAAAATTAGCAAGCATTTAGCAGTCATGAACATCATAGGCCAACTGGACCTGACTGTGATGTTACAGTAGGTAGCCTGGAGCAGGGCAGGAGAGGGCTCCCCACAACACGCACACCAGGAGTGTTGGGCGACCATCAGGTGATGGTCAGGCGATTGTTAACTGTTTCTCTAAAGTAATAGTTGGTCATGGCTGGCACGAGAGAAGGGCAGTCTCCTAATAGATGGAAAACACCCGAAACTGATCAGCAGCTTCCCAATGAGATCCCGGAATTATGCCAACCTATAGAAGCCCAAGTCAAGAGATCAGGCTATGCACTGACTTCTCAAGTTGCCTGCCTGGCCCTTGAGAAACCAAGAGCACAGCTTGACCTCTTATACTTTCAAGTTGTACTTTGCTTCTTTTCTTTCCTTTCCTGACTGTTCTAAAGCCTTTTAGTACATTTTCATTCCTGCCCTGAAACTTGCCACAGTCTCTTCTGCTTTATGCCCCTCAGTTGAATTCTTTCTTCTGAGGAGGCAGGACTGGAGTTGTTGCCAACTGGCACAGGTAACTTTGGCTAACTTGGATCTCATCCTGCTAACAGTGATGGTTAATTTTATGTGTCTATTCGGCTAGGTGATGATACCCAGATGTTGGTCAAATACCAGTGTAGATATTGCTATGAGGGTAGATCTTAGATTGATTAACATTTAAACCAGTAGAGTTCGGGTAAAGCAAATTATCTTCCATAATGTAGATGGGCCCTATCCAATTAGTTGAAAGCCCCTGGAACTGGCAGGAATTATGCCTCCCAAACTACAATATTAGCTCTTGCCAGAACTTACAGCCTGCAGCCTGTCCTGTGAATTTCAGACATGTCAGCTCCACAATTATGTGATCCAACTATGTATATAACTATCTCCTATTGGTTCTGTTTCTCTGGAGAACCCTGACTAATACGCTAAGGTTCACAGAACAGTCCAGCCAACAACAGCAGAATACACATTCTTTGCAATGTACATGGAAAGTTCACCAAGATAGACAATATTCTATAAACTGGGCCACAGAACAAACTTTTAAACCTTAGCAATTTAAAATAAGGGAAACCATAGAAGGTCTTAAGAGACAAAAAGGTGATTAAACTAGGAACCAATAACAGAAAGGTATCTGGACAATTCCATATATTTGGAAGTTAACACACTTTTAAGTAAACCGTGGAGACTTCGGCTTCTGAGATAGAGTAATAGGGACCAATTGACACTCCCATCTGAAACAACTAAAAAAAAACTTGATAAAATATATGAAACAGGTTTCAAGACACTGCACATCAGGCAATGAAGGAATGTGAGCTCTTAGAAATGAGAAGCAAATGAGGTGTGTCCTTTGAGTGCTCTAGTTTATTGCTTTGAGAGTTTCCAGACCACAGGGCAGGAACGGAGAGCACAAGTGGAAGCGATGGAGACTTTCTGGAGAGTCCAGGGAGACCAGATCCACTAGAGTTCCCAGGGCAGCAGATGGGAGAGGGGAGAGCTGCACGGAGAACAGCTCTCCAGACCTGCAGAAGGACCCTCACGAGTGTTTAGGACAGCACTGTTCAGCACAGGTATATGAGGAAGCTACCTGAGACTGGGGAAGGAAACAGCCAAAAAGATTTGAGCCAACAGTATCCAGAGTAGTTCCCATTCCCACTAGCCAGAGGGAACACCTTACAATTCACAGGGCGTTTAGCAGAATGCTCAGAAGGGTCCTGCTCTTTTGGAGACCAGAGAGCTTTCTTTAAGTAACGTTGTCTCCCGTCTGCATTTCCATGGGAAAGAGGATGGACTTCTTTAAACAAATAACAAATGATTTCTTAAATTTTTGGTAAGAGGAAGTTCTTTGGGGTCCTCTCAATGGTCATAATTAGGAGATGCATGCCATACTCAAAATGGGACCTGTTCTGTCTTTCCATGCCCTGAAGCCTTTGAATTCCTGCTTCTATATCGTACCAGTAGATTTCTGATGGATAATCTGCTTTCACATGGTTCAATAATAGGTTTAAGTTTACATAACAACTTAGACCATTGTTATGAATCACACTCATTAGAACTAACACATTGAATGTAGCCTCTATGATTAGAACACTTATGAAAGCACCTATTCTCATCTAAAATATGTTCACATTTCCTTAGTTGAGCCACCCCAAAACTCATTCCTGTAAATATCCTCAGATATGACCCAATATTAATTAGGATATCACTGCTATTCTTTGCAAATATTGGCTTTTTCTTGTCTATTCTAATTCTGCATTTAATTACCAGTGAGAGCTTAGATAGAATTACCAGTCTATAAAAGAACTCTGTTGGGCGATAGGTTAACATTTTAGCAGGCCTGGAAGGAAGGAGAAGAAAACGTATCTCAGCCAAGGGTATAGGATGCTCAGGGCCTGCCCCTTCTTTCTGCTTCCTGCTTGCCCCTTCTCCTGAGTCAGGACCCTGATTCTGAGAAGGTTTCAAATCATCTGCCCTAACCCATCAAGAACCTGAGCACTCACCTAATTTTCTGAATTGCAGCTGCTCCATAATCATATTTCCTGATTCGACTACTTAATAAGGTGTATGAAAATCTTTCTCAAGAAAAGGATAATTTATTAAAATAATTCACATTAATTTTTTAATGAAACCCTCATTTTACCATTCTCACACACATCAATTGAATTTTTAAAATTTGTAAGTCTAACAATCAAAACATCATTTTATAATGGCTAGATAAATGATAGTAAAACTTTGTTGTGCCATATGCCAACATTCCAATTAACCACTTCTGTTTTCTCAGATGTATAAATCAATTATGATTAACTATTAATTGATGAGGTCTTTTTTAAAAAGAAATAGCAAAAATAATAAAATACTCTTATAATAGACATACTATTGCATTATCTGGAGGACACAAATGGAATGAAAAAATATTTCTTTACAGAGAGTATAAGATGTTGAATTATATTTTTCTAGCTCAGTTACACACAGTAGAACAGAGCAATGACATCAACATCTGTAAGAGACTACTTTATAATGGACAGTGTACTATACTAGCTCAGCTGAAGTATCTCTGCTGAGAAATCTGTTTATCCTCCATCTGATTTAATTGGGTTGTTTTTCTTTAAACATTGAGGCAAAGTTTGCAAATTTAGATAATGAAATAAATGTACTATGGTTTTGCCTAATTTGGACTTTGCCACAGTTGATTAAGCCTCCTAATTATAATTTCTGTATTTGTCTTTAGCAGAACTATGAAACATATTGCCTAAATTGAATCTGTGTTACAAAAATTTTAGGGATAATTAATGAAATTCTCTGTAGGGTATAAAATAGCAACAGTAATTTTAACTAGATTGAATAGAAAATATATTTATAAATATGTACATATACACCTATTCAAAATTGTTGTTTCAGATAGCAAACGTCTTAACCATGTTGGTCTGCATTTTCAGTACTTAGTTGCTATAAATAATAAAGCAAAGTCAAAAGTATTCAAAACGCTCTCAAATTTACTTTAAATAGTATGAAGTAGGCACACACCCTGCTGAGCTTCGGTTATATGAACACAATTAACCATATTTCACTAAAGTAATTCTTTGCTAATGGAAGAGCATCATTTGCATTTTTTTCTCCAGAGTAAAATGGTTCAAAATTTGAAAATTAATTAATACATTGCACCACCACAAGAGTTTAAATTTTAAAGAATATGTATACACCCTGAAAATATTCATAAAAAGCATTGGATGAAATCTCATTGTCATTTCCAATTTAAACTCTCAGCAAACTAGAAACTGTATTAATCAAAATAATGAGATATTGGCATAAAGACACACAAATTGGTTAACGGTACAGAACTCAAAAACACGTCTTCACATATGCCAAGTGATTTTCAACAAAAATACAAAGGCAATTTAGTGAATTATCTGCTTTATAATGCATTTTAAAAACTGGAAAGATGGGAAAGTTATGAAACATTCATAAATCATTTTGTTGTGTTACTTAGAGAAAGTAGTAACATATGCCAGATCTGAATTCTAATGCAACAGTGGAAGTTTATTGGCCCTGACTGATATAAAGCCATGGCCATTATTTTGGACCTATCAGCCATCATTGCAAAATGATGTTTAAGAATTCCTGGTTTGTTATATGTAACTTTGAAGTCGTAGTGAATTCATAAAATAGTGTTTTATAAACTCTCCTAAATGACCATCTTGCTATAGATGATTACACTGGTAGAATATGAAATGTGATTTTAATCTTTTTGATTCCCAGTTAAAAGATCAAATCTGACCTTGTTGGTCAGGCATGGTGGCTCACACCTGTGATCCCAGCACTTTGGACGGGCAAGACAGGCAGATCACTGGAGTGAGTCCAGGAGTTCAACACCATCTTGGGTAACATAGTTCAGGCCTCATCTCTACAAAAAATACAAGAAATTATCTGGGCGTGGTGGCACACATCTGTAATCACAGCCACTAGGGAGGCTGACGTAGGAGGATCACCTGAGCCTGAGAGGTTGAGGCCGCATTGAGCTGTGACCGCACCACTGCACTCCAGCCTGGCTGACAGAGTGAGACCCTGTCTCACAACAACAAAACAAAACAAAACACGTATAACCTTGCCTAGAAATTGAATGAATAAACATTTTGTACCTTATGGGCTTAGTTTATTATCTATGTTGAGTGATAAAACTAAGTACTTTAAACTTTTTGTAATCAACCATCCTAACATGAATTAGATTATCTGTTCACTATGTTCTATTTGGCCAGTTGATTTGCACGTGTTAATCTATCATTCAGATTTTCAGGAAACTTTGATTTTTTTCCAGTTAATATCGTGTATCATACATATAATAGCCTACATATAACACATTTGTTTACATTAAATAACAAAGCTAAAAGTGAACTCACCACTTAGATTAAGAATTCCACTAGGGTTTTAAATAGAATTTAACAAGTTTAATGAAAAACAAAGGGCCAAAAACAATAATAAATTGCCTAAAAAGGAAAACAGACTGAGAGGTATTAGCCACCATAGATAACAATATATTTTGTAAAGGTATAATGATTAAGACAAAGTGGTATGGAAACAATAAAACACCATGTTATCTTCTACTCTTAGTTTAAAAGTTTAATACATTTAGAATTTTATCAAATGTTTTGTATAATGAAATGATTGCATACATATAAATATACAATTAGTAATAATATGGTGAATTGTATTAATACACTTCCAAATGCTGAATCAATTTTGCATTACTGGAATAATTTGAATTTGATAGTGATTCATTAACTTGAAAACGTTGCTGGATTTTATTTGCTAATATTATAGATTTCTCATTATTTTGCATTTGTGTTTTTGAATGACAATAAATATCAATTACCATTTCTAACACCATTGGCCTGGTTGTGGTATAAATATTACATTAACCTTGTGATTGGAAAGTCCTTTCTCTTTTCTGTTCCCTGAAAGATTTGCATGAGATTTATTTATTTATTTTTTTCCCTGAATGTTTGGTAGAAGTTACCTATCAAACTCTTGGTACCCACGTCCGTATGCTCCAGTGTCTCTGGGACCTTGAACATCATTTGGCTTCTTCTTGGTTCCTCGATGACACTTGCCTGCCACACACTCAGCCTCACAAACGTCCATCATGGAAAACTTTATGAAGGCAGGTACGCATCAAAAGGCTCCTCCTCCAGAGAACACAGGAGATACCAAAGATCAGGAAATGCTACAAGAGGAAACAGATGTCAGTGGAAAAGTGAGTCATCTCTCAGAAGAAAGACAGGACCGCTGCGGGGATTCCAAGAGACAAAGTGCTGTTTTCTAATACAAAGCAATCTCTGTCACTCCTCCAGAGAATGTAGCTGTTGCTCCTGGCAAAAAGGCAGAATCCTCATTTGCAATGAGGCCATTCTAGCCCAAATCACTTTCTCTCTAATCCCTTTTTGTTTGTTTGTTTCATTTCCTTCATTTCTATCTTTTATGTCTCTTACTATGCTTTCTTAGATAACTACTCCCACAAGAGCACCTTGTAATTTAGCTTTCATTTGGAGATATTTTGTCTTTTTCTTTAGTTTTTCATGAGTTCTGCTAGTTTCCATTGTATACTATCTTACTGTTGAGTTATAGCTCCAAATGTTTTGGCCATATTTTCTAAGTGCTTTCTTATTTTTGCTTTGAGATGTCTCCTCATAGATGCCATGGCTCTCCTAGAATTCTTTTTGACAGCTTCATTGAGGTATAAGTGATATATAAACAAACTGCACCTGTTTAATATATACAATTGGATAAGTTTGGAAATATGCATAAACCCATAATACCATCACCACAATCAAGATGATAAACATATTCATCACCTCAAACAGTTTGTGTCTATTCGCCTCTTGTGTGTCTGCGCATGTCTGTGTAAGAACACTTTACATGAAATGTACCCTCTTAAATTGTAAAGTGTGCAATACCATATTGTTAACTAGAGGCACTGTATTGTACAGCAGATCTCTTTTAAATTCAGACTGAACTGTCACATTACAATCTTCTGTTTGTGATGACATTTTTAGGGTGAGTTTTCTTTGACTCCTAAGAAGTTTGCTGTATGTTATTTTTTTCTTTTTTATTTAGTAAAGTGTCTTTGAACAATTGGTATAGTTTTATTTATTTATGTTTTGTTATCAATATTTGAGTGAATTGGATTTTCTAGACTAGCTGTTAGCAGAAAGATCTCTGTAAGGCATGGAGAAGTTAAAGCACTGTACTAGTCTCCAAGGGCTGTGGTAACAAAGTACCCCAAACTTGGTGGCCTCAAACAGCAGAAATGTGTTGTCTCACAGTTCTAGAGGCTAGAAATCGAAAGTCAAGGTGTCAGCAGTGCCGTCTGCTCTCTGAGTGTTCTAGGGGAAGACTCCTTCCCTGCCTGTTCTATTCTGATAGTTGCCATTAATCTGTGGCATTCCTTGGCCAGTGTATGTATCACTCCTATCTCTGCCTCCATCTTCACATGGCTTTCCTACTGCTTGACTCCGTCTCTATTTTCAAAATTCCCTCTTACATGGAGACTAGTCAGATTGGATTTCAGGACCATTCTAATTCAGTATGAGCTCATCTTAACTTGATGACGTGTGCAAGACTCTTATTTTAAATAAGGTCACATTCACATTTCTGGGCAGTTAGGACTTCGGAATAGTTAGGTGAGGATTGGGGAGAGAGTGGTACAGTTTAATCCATAGCAAGTTCTTTCTTGGGTCCTCTGCTCAAGGGATACCTCTTCCATTGATAAAGTGATCGACAATTTCTTTAATATTTGTTGCCTTTTGTGGGCAGATTTCCTCTGATTCTACAGTGGTATGTTGCTTCAGGGGGTGCTTCTACCAATTGTTTTTATCTTTGACTACTGTACCTTACAGATACTGCATGTGTATTCCAAGATAAGTTCTTCTCTGTTAGAACAGATGGTATTTTATCTGTTACCTTGTCCTCTGTGTACTTTCCATGTTTTGTTTTCCCCACTATGCTAAGGCTTCTTCTCTATCCTCATTGTTTTCAGATCTCAAATGGTCCTGGGAGACAGAGACTTTATTTTTGGTGGGGGCAGGTTGGGGGGCGTTTTTTGCTTATGTTTTGTGATTTTCTCAATAGGATAGCTCAGAATTCCTAGTTCTTTTGTTGTGGTGATTATGTCTACTCCCTTGCTACCCCTTTGAGCTTTCCTATCACATTTCTGCTGTTCTTTGTTGTTTTTTGTTAATTTGCACATACAGTGTTTTTTCTATCTAGTTTCATTGAATTTATTATATATAGTTAGATATTTATTAAGTTCCCATAGTTTTCTGTACAGATTTGCTTTCTCCCCCACCCCCACCCTCCGGCTAGTTTTTGCTTTGGGAAATCATCTATTGACCTAATCATTGTCCTACTTCCTTTTTGTTTTGGTCACATTTATGTACATTCTAGCGATCTATATTTTTACCAAATGCATGTAGGTGTTTATCTATCAATCATTTTAATTTGGGGAGAGATTTACTGAATTTTGTGTCTAAGAACTCATGTCTTTTATCAGTTCTCAAAAGTTCTTAGCCACTATTCCTTTAGACACTAAGAGATCAGAAGAAAGAACCTGGGGTAATCACAAAGTACAACTTACACTCATTTTATTCATGTTCTTTCACTGTTCCTTTGATTGAGTATTAGACTTTCTTACTCTCTCCTCCGTGTTTCTTAGCTTCCCCTTTTTTCATAATTTCTATTTGTGACACATTCTGGGTTATTCCTTCAGCTTGATCTTCTACTTTACTAATTCCCTCCTTGGCCTCTTTGAATCTACTACTAAATGTCTTCATTCAGTATCAAATTGCAACTGTTTTATATCTTATTCACAAAATTAGATAGGTTTTATTCAAATATTTATGGTCAAATTTTCCAGTTTTTTGTTCTTTTCTTATTCATTTAATTTTCCAATGTAATGTTTTCACATCATAAACATTATTTTATATTATTTGTGTGATTACAAAATTATTAATTACAAAATCAGCTATATTTTGAGGGTTAAGTTATACTGTTTGTTATTTTTCCTAATCTTTTGAGGTGTATTTTCTGTTTAGTGTTTTGTGGTTTCTCATTATGAGCTAATGTGCCTTTAAATATTATAAAACTCTGGATGATTATTGGAAATAAGCTATGTTTAAATTACAGTTTTATCAAAGAGTAATTTTATTTGCTTTTTCCAGATGCCCAGGTACACATTTTTGGCTAGGTTTTTGCTGGTAGTGATCATGGTGGTGGCTTTTGTTTTTTTCAGCCATAAGGCTAGTGAGAATTTTTTCTCCTAATTTAAATAAAGTTGGGCTTGTGTTTAGGGATTCTTGGGGAAAAGTTTTTTTTTTTTTTTTTAATTCTTTCTCTAGAGCCATTGCTGATGGTCGGCAATATCCTCATAATCTTCTGCCAAAAAGTGGATTTTTCCTAGTTTATCCACTAAGTTTGTCACCTTTAGTTATCCTGCTTTATATACTGGTTCACGGATCAAAGATTTAAATTTGGACTTACCCTAAGCTTTTTCTTCTGATCCCCTTTAATGACGCATGGAAGGCTGTTATGGACTGAATTGGGTTCCCCTCAAACTCATGTGTTGAAATCCCCAATGTGACTGTATTTGGAGATCAGTGGGCCTTCAAAGAGGTAATTAAGGTTAAATGAGATCATAAGTCCTAATGCAATAGGACTGATATTCTTTCAAAAAGGAAGAGATACCAGAGATCTTAATCTGTCTCTTTGCACATGTGAACAAAGGGAAGACCATTGGATGACACTGCAAGAAGACGCTGTCTATAAGCCTGTAAGGGAAGCCTCATCAGAAACCAACCCCACCAGGACCTTGATCTTGGACTTCTGCCTTCCAAAACTGTGAGAAATAAAATTCTCTTTTTTAAGCCATCCAGTCTGTGGTATTTTGTTATGGAAGCCCAAGCGGCCTAATACAAAGCTCAAGCTCTAGGCAATTATGAATGTTTAGATGTTCCAGGGAAACATCAAAAATCTAGGATGGTGAATAAAATCTTCTCTAGATTTATTCTTCTTCTATTTTTTCCATGTTTGTAGAAGATTTATTTGACTATAGCACTAATCTAACTTTAACATTTTGAAATATTTAAAAAATATTTTGTTTAGCAGTTTTGTTCAATAAGTTTTCTATACTCCAATGGTTTCTTTGAATAGAAATGTCCCCCTACTGCTGGAAACTAAATTCCATTTCATTTATTTTTATTTACATATTATCACTTTAATTTTGGTATTTCAGCAAACTTATCATTATTATTTTGGTGAAATGAAGGCAGTGTAAAATGTATAAAACATCATGTTCAAGCCATGTTTCTTCACTTACATTTTATATATTCTCTTTAAGAAACTTTAAATACGTCATGGCAAAAGATGGGATACATTATGGGAGGCCAAGGTGGGTGGATCATCTGAGGTCAGGAGTTCGAGACCAGCCGGCCAACCTGGTGAAATCCTGTCTCCTCTAAAAATACACAAATTTTGTATTGTATTGCGTGCTTGTAAACCAAGCTACTCATGAGATTGAGGCAGGAGAATAGCTTGAACCCTGGAGGCGGAGTTTGTGGTGAGCCAAGGTTGTACCACTGCACACTCCAGCCTGGGCAATAAAGCAAGACTCTGTCTCAAAAAGAAAAAAAAAAAAAAAAAAAAGGGATAGGTGTTATACCCATATTGTAAGTAAGAATATGGGAGAGTAAGAAAGAAAGCAACTAGATCAAAGATTCATAGCAAATCACTTGGTGGTGGTCACATTATAAATTTCTGCTCTTCCCACTGCTATATGAGTGTCTTGTCATCTCACTATGGACAATTTTAAGGCTGATTCATTCTGTATGGACTTTGTATCTGACATTTTTTTCTGTATCAGATATTACAGCAAAACTTTTCTGCTATCTAAAACTATCTACAAAACCTACTCTGTGCTTCTAGGAGTTCCGTTATTTCAGAGACCTAGCATTGAGGTGAGAGTCTTCTAACGTCTGGGGGAAAAGCAAGAAGTTTGATAATTGCTGTCAGCTTTCTTATTTCCCGTCTTAGAAATTGAGAGTACTGATTTGTCTGGGATTTTTGCCTGCATCAAGTTTGTAGCATCCTTTTCCTTCTTGTTCTCATTTTTATATAATTTTGCTCAAGATGAATCTGTTGTAAAAAGTACTAATTTTTTAACCGTGAGTTCAGAAGTTTTATTTAAACTATTTTAATAATGTATTATACATAATTTCACATATAAAGTGACATAAAACACTGATCTATTAAATAGTCATCTAAAGAAATTAAACATCAAAATACAAAAGAGAAGTAGAAAAAAACTGAATTCTGCTCTAATTGACACTAAAATAAAAATAACTAAATAAAAAATTCACAATGACCTTTGAGAGTATGGCAGACAGACAGTGAGAAATAAGTTGCTTTAGTTTCCAAGCCCAAATTAAAGGGTCACAGAACACTGGAATTCACTGTGGTCATTAAACTGCTGCAAATTATGGCTCTTCAAGGAAAGCACACATCAAAGTCATCTTCTCATGCTTTTAAAAAAATGCTGGTTTATGAGCTATTTTAACATTAAACGGCAAGTCCATGTAGGTCACAGCAAGGTACAGAACTATAAAACCTCAAACAGCAGTTTTCTATTTTGTGTTTTTAAAGTATTTGACAGTTGCTTTATGGATTGGTGCTTTAAGCAGCTTTTATGCTTACATCGATTTAAAAAGGAGGTTATGGAAAGAGCATACGTGACTGTGACATTCAAAGTAAATATATATCAGAGACATAGAGACGCCTGAAGCTCTTGTCATAGGGCATATAGAGAACATGCATCAAAGGGCCTTACTTACATCCATGCAAAAGGCCAAGTTAATTTTTACACTTAAAGGCAGGCTCTAAGGCTAATAGCACTTCAAAGGATACTAACATTTTGTCTTCCTATTGCATTTTCCTTTGCCTTGGAAAACGGAAAGATAACTTCAAATTAATTTATTTCTTCACTTTGTTTATTTAAGATATGTTTCCTTAAATTTGGAGGGTCTTTTGTCTGTAATATTAGTCCTAGCATGATTCCCAGCACTGTCTTTATGGAACTATGTTTCTGGTTGGTTTTAGTTGCTGTACTTTAAAAAACCCAGGAATTTTAGAAGAAATCTTTGGTGCTTAATTAAAAAAACAAAGGGGGCTCTTTTTGTCGAAATTTTCCTAATTTATCTCTCTGCCATTACTCTCAATCCTGTTGAAACCATTCTCCACATCACCATAACTATGGATTTGATTATGTTATCCATTAAAAAAAAACTATTATTTACTGTCATGATAAGATAAAGTATCAGTTTATTTCTTTTTCCTTAAACCACTTCCTTGAGATATGATTGACATACACAAAGTTGTACATTTTTAATCTGTAGACCTCAATGAGTTTGGACATAAGTGTACACTCATGGAACCACTACCACAATCTATATTATAAACCTATCCATCACCTCCAAAAGTTGCTTCTCACTCTCTTATTTATTATTATTATTATTATTTAATGATAAGGACAGTTGATATAAAGAACTACCCTCATAGCAAGTTTTTAAGTATGCAAAACAGTATTATTAACTATAGCCATTATGCTGTACTGGAGATCTCTAGGTCTTATTCATCTCGTATAATAAGAAACTGCATCATCTAGCTAATATTTCTTCATGTCCCTCTCTCCTCTGTCACTGGCAACCACCATTTCACTCTATTTCTATGAGATTGACTATTTTAGATTCATCATGTAAGTGGTATCATGTAGTATTTATCCTTTTGTGTCTCCCTTATTTCATTTGGCACAATGTCCTCCAGGTTCATCTATGTTGTCACAAATGGCAGAATATGCTTATTTTTCAAGGCTGAATAATTTCCATTGCATGTATATGCCATATTTTCTTTATATATTCATGCAACGGTGAGCACTTAGGTTGCTTACATTCATTTCTTTGGTGACCAAAGCTTCACATGATCAGATTCTAACATTTAGCTCCCCTTCTGTTTCCATGGGTTCTGCATCTATGGATTCAACCAAGAGTGTATAAAAAGTATTTGGGACAAAGAAAATAGTTGCATCTATACTGAACATGCACAGACTATTTTTCTTAACATTATTTCCTAAACAATACTGTAAAATAACTCTTTATATAACATTAACGTTGTATTAGGTATTATAAGTAATCTAGAAATGATTTAAAGTATATAAGAGGATATGCATAGGTTACATGCAAAGACTACACCATTTTATGTAAGAGACTTGAGCATCTGTGGATTTTAGTATCAGTATCTCAGAGGGGAAGTAATTTCATGGTGTGTCCTGGAAGCAATGTCCCATGGATACTGAGGAATGAATACTTACAGGAGGGGTCTTCAAAAAGTATATGGAAGATGCTTATTATGAAATATCCATGCATAAATTTCAACTTTTTTGCACCAAACTTTGCACTAATTTGTTATAACATGTATGAACAGGATCTAGTTTGAGGCATTAAGAAAGATGAGACATCAGTTTGAAAAGAGATCTTATCAGAACAGCATACATTTTGCTAAAATTGAAGCAAAAAAAAAAAAATCAAATTTATGGTGAAGCTTGGGTGGAGGAATGGTGAAATCATTGATGTTTTATGAAAAGTTAATAGGGACAAAGCCCCAAGGAAATCAGCAGCTTACAAATAGAGAACTCATTTTAAGAAGAGATGAAATGATATTGAAGATGAAGCCCATAGCAGCAGACTATCTGCATCAATTTTCAAGGACAAAAATTAACCTCATTAGTGTTCTAAATGAAGAGAACAAATGATTAACAGCAGAAACAATAGCTAACACCTTCAACATCTCAATTTGTTCAACTTACACAATTTTTATGGAAAAATTAAAGGTGAGGAAACTTTCCACTCGATAGGTGCCAAAACCATTCTTCCCAGATCAGCTACAGACAAAAGCAAAGCTTTCAATGGAAATTTTAAACAAGTGAGATCAAGATTCTGAAGAATTTTTTCAGAGAATTTTAACAGGAGATGAAACACATACTGGCTTTACCAGTATGATCCTGAAGACAAAGCACCCTCAAAGCAATGGTAACTAATGAGACAGCCAGGTGGGTGGAGATCCTTGACAAAAGTCCAGCTGACTTGTGCACTGGAAGGAGCGCACACTGGGGTGCAGCCACAGAAGTTCCTGCCATTTGTGGCAGGGAGGAGCTTGGCTCTCCTCTTCCTGTGTGAAACCTGAGATTTAAACTGCAAGGCAGGAAGCACTATAGCAGGGACTCTGTCCTTTTGGAGAGTCCCAGTTTCCCCCTTGTATTCCTTTTAACCCAATAAAACTCTGCTTTACTCATCCTTCAAATTGTCTGAAGTCTAAACTTTCATTGCTGTGGGACAAGGACCCCATCTTTACCTGAACCAAGGAAAAGTCCTGCAACATTTTTTGGCACCAACCATGGGGCTCAAGAAGTGTTGAGTAAAATGGGGACTCAAAACGCCTCACTGTGGTTTCTAACCCTTTTCATCCTCAGACTTCTGATCTTATAGGAAACTGCACTCAAACCACCCATCACTCCAAGAAGTTGGGGGCCTTTTCATGCTCTTTTCTTTCCTTTTTTGACATGGACTGGTGAGCAGCCGCTCACCTCACCACTGCTTCCCCCTCCCTGGCGGGGTTGGGATGCATTGCCCAAGGGTCCTGCACAGCTGACTGACTGGTTCCCAGCTATGCACCACTGCATCCTCCCTCTGTCCTTGCCAAGGGTTTCAGCTCCATTGGATAGTAATTAAACTTTTCTCCCTGGTGTTGGAACCAGTCACATAAGAATAATAGGTTCTTCCCTCAGGCATCCTTTTCCTTACCCCATCAGCAGATAACTTTTGAAGGTTTTTCCTTTCAGAAAATGCTTTACTGGAACAGGCACGCTTAACTATCACTGTTTATATTCTCTGCAAAGTTTTGGTTGTGAAATCAAGCCATCTTGTTTACAGGCTGGGGGTATGGCTTGTAACTCTGGTAGCAAGGTTTTATTTAGCAATCTTGCCTTAGGGAATAAGTTCCTTTCTGGTTTGATATCTGCATGTTTTCCTAACGCTGTCTCATAAAGAACCCCACCAGGAGACTGGGTTTTCTCCTGCCTGTCTGTTTAGTTTGTGTGTGTGTGTGATGTTGCAAAAAGGACTCTAATTAATTCAGCCTAAAGAAAAACAACTACCTGGATTAAATATTTTTAAGGGAAAAAATGTTTTTATACCTTTCAGTTCATGTCACTTTAATAATTGAGAAATAAAAGCAACCTTAAAAACTATTGGTAAAAGGCAGGTGTCATTAAAATGTAAAGAGGTGCGATGAATAATGCAGGTCAGATGCAAGGTTTGCTAAAGGTTTTAAGGTTACAAACTGCTTTTTGGGTTTTCAAAACTATTTGGCTTGCTGGCTTCACAATTGGTAAGACCTGGGGACATATGGAACTAAACACACCCTTAATTAAGAAGGTAGATTTTGGCTGCAGTTAGCACATAATTAAAGAAACTTACCAGATTTTACCTTAAAGTTAACAATTGCTAGGAGTTACCATTATAATGTGTAATTAAAACTACTGAAATTAGATTTACATGCAAGGTGTATAAGAACAGTAAAATGTGTTTTCTGTTTTTTTTTTTTTTTTTGTAAAAGATTATAAGAAGGCATGGAAATGTAAATTTTTGCCTAGGGTTAAAAGATTATTTTAAACTAGATAAGATAAATCTGAAGGTTCAAACTAGTGGTAGGAGGATTGTGGAGATTAATATTGCAGAAGAGTTGCTCTGTGTGAACATATTGACTAAATTCAAAAAGATATTATGTAGTTTTTCTGTAAATTGAGCATTAAAATAAAAACACAACAAGGTTTTCTTAAGGTTGTTATGTTAAGTTATTGTAAACCACGGAGATAACCAAACATCTTTGTCAATTGTGTTTCTAAGTGTAAATATGCTGGACATTTTACTATGTATTGTTATCTTGTTTTAATCCTTTGCAAAAGATGGTTTATAATGAGCTATAGGATTCTGACAGGTGTTCTTAAATACAATTTCTGATTGTATATGGAACAAACAGATTTCTGATAACCTTAGAGATTGTAACATTGGAATAAAGGAAAATGTACAGGACTCATGAAGAGCTAAAATGCTTATGAATTTTAAGCCAAACAAGAGTTAACTAAATGGACTGAACCCAGAAAGCTGAAGCAACTTTTTTGACTTTTGCTCAGAATATTGCCGATCCTTGTTTTGTTAGGGAAACTTTGTTAAGTCAAGGAAACTTATTTTGAGCTATTCACAGCTTTTAATAATTAAGCAAGTTATACTCTTGTAATAAAAATTTGGAGCATGTTTGTTTCTCTCTGCTTGATTCCTCTAGAATTTGGAAGCTATTTGTGAGTATTCTTAACTTATGGCAATATAGTTGTTTGCATAATTGCAACAAGAATCCGTTTTTCTTTTGCAACAGGACACAATTGGAAAAAATGGTTATTTTAGCAAAGCTTTGACTGGAAGGGTATGCTTCCCTTTAAGAAGTCAAGCTCAACTTGCAGAGCCAATAAAAGCCCAGTGGGGAGACTGGCCTCTTGCCCTTGCCTACACAGTCCCTGTACAGGGTTTCTGACCTGTGGTCTGTAAAGAATGTCACTTTATAACAGGTCCAGGATCTTAAAGTTTTTCTTTGGACTTTAAGAGGAAAGGATCACCCACCTCACAGGTATTTGAGAATACAAACCCATGGCTGGGCTCAGCTTTGAAAGGTCTTATCTAAGACTCCTTATGGAACAAACTTCCATAAAAGCCAATCCAAAAGGCCTATGTAGAAATAATTATTCTTACTATACTTCATGCAAATAATCAGGCCAAGTATAAGACTAAAGTCTCTTTTACAAACAATTCAGTCCTATCATTTTCTTTTTTTTTTTTCCCCACAAAAATGAGGACTGGAGAGAGAGAAATGATGTTTCAAAACTTCATCAGTTGTTTTTATTTTTGTGTTTTTGCCTACATCTTAGACTAACCCTGCTTGTTCCTGTGAACCAACCAGCAATTTCAAGTTGCAGTCCAGAAAAACAAGAGGGGTAGGTAATGTAAAAAATCTTGATCAGTAGTCTAGTTCTGAGTAATTATTCTGCAAATCCTGCCAGATAATGGGAATAAATAGGATGCCCATCATTCAGAGGTTTCCTTTTGGGAAAGTAAGACCAAGCAAACTAACCAAAGCCAAGCACCATGCCCCCAAATCCTAGCAAGCATGACTATAGCCACCAGTTATCTGGGTGTGTCAGAAGACATCCTCCCTTTTTGGAGGAGCACTCAATTCAACAGTTTCACCTTAGCATTTGGCTTATGATAAGGAGTCCATGCAACCCCCTTGAGATATATTTTTATCCCAAACTCAATTCCAAGCTTTGGGTCAAAGCCCCAGGAAGAAAAGCTGGATCAAAGGGATCCAGAGGCAGACAACAGAAGGTAAAAGACACAGCACAGGCGAACATGGCTAATTCCTGCCGATTAAGCCAAGCCCAAGCTTCCTGTTTCAGGGATAAAGGCCATGCTAGGATCCATGGCATAAATGAGTTCTAGGGAATTCAAGGCTACTGACAACAGGGGAGATAGGGCGTACATGGGTAAAAGCAGATGACTCCCACCCCCCAGACCTCCCTGCTTCATGGGTGTAAGCCACTTTGACACTCAAGGGGGGACATGCCAAGGTCACCAGAACTCGAGGATGCAAGGATGGAAGAGGGAAAGAGGACACTCTTCCTTCTCTCCCTCACATTCCCAGGGTATCTGCTAGGAAGAGATGAGAACCAGGGATGCCTGCTCTCTGCTTTCTAGATGGGTAGCCATTCATCTTCAGTCTCCACCCCTTTCAAATGCATCCTGAACTCCAGGAGCTCCTTTGAAAACCACTTTCTTTTTTCCTCTCTCCTCCTATCCTCTCTTCACTGATAGGTAATTGTGTCTCCATACTATGGGACACTCCCCTCAGATGTATCCTTCAAACTGGAAAGAACTAATTTCCCAAACCTTAAACTGGTTGGTTTAAGATTCGGCTCGGGGGGCACTGGGCGTGGTGGCTCAAGCCCATAATCCCAGCACTTTGGGAGGCTGAAGCTGGTGGATCACGAGGTCAGGAGTTTGAGACCAGCCTGACCAACATGGTGAAACTCCGTCTCTACTAAAGATACAAAAATGAACTGACCATGATGGCACATGCTTGTAATCCCAGTTACTCGGGAGACTGAGGCAGGAGAATCGCTTGAACCCAGGAGTTGGAGGTATCAGTGAGCCAAGATCATGCCATTGCACTCCAACCTGGGCAACAGGGTGAGACTTGATCTCAAAAAAATAAAATAAAAATAAAAATAAAAATAAAGAAAATAAAAAAAGATTGGGTTCAGGGGAAGGGAATCCAGAAGCAAAACATGCAAGCAGGTTTTGGCCTCCCGTTCCCTGTGCAAACTGGTAAAAGGCCTCAGGATTTTTGAGCTGCCATTATCCTTTCCCGTTTGACACATGTTTTGACACGTTTTCTAATAACGTGGTTTGTCTGTTCTTGCCTTCAGACCATCAAACGCCAATGGTCCTGCAAGGGAGATTCTCACAATGGCGTCTTCTGCTGGGAACTCTTAGATAGACCTCTGAGGGAGCTCTGGCTGCTGTTTCTCCAAAACACCGTCTACTGTCAGCAGGAAGCAGTTAAGATCAGTCTGCATCCTTATTATTATTCTAGCAGCCAATTATATGTACTTCTTTAGAGCGGGGAATGAGACAGCCAGGTGGGAAGGATCCCTGGCAAGACTCCAACTGACTTCCACACTAGGAGGAGTGTGCACACTGGGGTGGAATCACAGAAGTTCCCGCCGATTGTGCAGAAAGGAGCTGCAATCGTGTGTGGAATGTGGGATTCCAACTGTGAGACACGAAGCACTCTAGCAGGGACTCTATCCTTTTGTAGAGTCCCCGTTTCCTCCTTTTCTTCCTTTTCACTCAATGAAACCCTGCTTTTCATGCTCTTCACACTGCCTGCGAGCCTAAACTTTCGTGGCTGTGGGACAAGGAGTCCGTCTTTAGCTGAACTCAGGAAAAGTCCTGCAACACTAACAGATGAAAGTGGTCCCATGAAAGCAAAAGTGGACCAGTCAAGAGCAAAGACCGAGGCAAGCTTTTTGAGGGTTTTTTTGAAGGTTGCTTAAGACATTTTGATTGTCACCTTTCTGAAGGACAAAGAATGACAACATCTGCTTGTTACGAGAGTTTGAGAAAGTTAGCCAAACCTTTAGCAGAAAAATTGGGAAAGCTTCAGGAAAGCTTCACCAGAGAGTTTGTTTTTTTGTTTTTTATTTTTATTTTATTTTATTTTATTTTATTTTTTTGGAGTTCGAGTCTCTGTCACCCAGGCTGGAGTGCAGGGGCAATATCTTGGCTCACTGCAACCTCCGCCTCTTGGGTTCAAGCCATTCTCCTGCCTCAGCCTCCTGAATAGCTGGGATTACAAACGTGTGCCACCACGCCTGGCTAATTTCTGTATTTTTGTAGAGACAGGTTCCACCATGTTAGCCAGGTTGGTCTTGAACTCCTGACTTTGGGTGATTCACCCGCCTCAGCCTCCCAAAGTGCTGAGATTACAGGCATGAGCCACCATGTCCGGCCAAGAGAGTCCTTCTTTACCACAACAATGCTCCTGATCATTCCTCTCATCAAACAAGGGCAATTTTGAGAGCATTTTGATGGGAAACTGTTAGGCATTTACCTTACAGTTGTGATGTGGCTCCTTGTGACTTCTTTTTGTTTCCTAATCTTAAAATAGCCTATAAATGGCATCAATTTTACTTCAGTTAAAAATGTAAAAGGACTGCATTGACATGGTTAAATTCCCAGGACCCTCAGTTCCTTAGGTAAGGACTACATGGCTGGTATCATCACTTACAAATTCACACATATCTTGAACTTGATGAAGCTTACGTTGAGAAGCAAAGTTTATATTTTTATGTTTTAATTCAATTTTTCCACAAACTTTTTGAAGTCCTCTTGTATTTCTAGTAGTGTCCCCTTTCCCTTCTCATATCTTTCTCTCCTATATTATAGCAACTTTGAGCTTCCTATCATCTCTGAGTTAAGAGTTCTTGTTAGGAAGCTATACTGTTTCTGTTATTTGGAGGACCTTTCCTTAATCCCTCTTTGCTTAGAAAACTCTTACTCATCCATTCATATAGCTTTACTGTGAAAACTTTTCCGATTCTCCAATATGGGGAATTAGAGAACACTGCACACTTTGCTTCCTTACAATGCTTTCTTCAAAACAACATAATTGGTCTTTCCCTGCTTTTATATTACATATTACCTGTCACTTTGCCTCTCTCATTTGCCATCTTATAAATGCCCTTGAGACAGGACTTACATCTTACTTACATTTTCTAGCATACTCTTCAGCACACAGTAGCAACACAGTGCATGCTTGATGACTGAATTATAATCATTGATTACTTCACCCCATAAAATAACAGATGAAGAAATATAGAGAGGCAGCTGTACACATATAGAGCAATCAAATACATTATGTATTTATTCATTAGAAGATTCTGTTGTTAACTAATAATGATTTTCACCAGTCAGTTGGAAAGTCTATGTCAGCAGAACTAACGGAAATGTTACTTTTCAATTCTCATCTATCTTTCGCCTAGTCAATTTAGTCATTTAGCAAATGTCAAGACCTTCTTTTAAATATTCATCATTTTTAGGGTTAAGAAATTTGGCAATTATGCAGTCCTTTTTCCTATAACCTTGTTACCAGGTGAAAATTATAATGAGAGAGAGCCCTCAATCTAATTCTACCATACCAACAATGTGTTACTATAATATGTGTTAATAAGTGGGCACAGTCAGAAACTGAATTATAGGGAAATTCCATCCTGTGCCTCAGGCATTCCAACCAATCCCTTGCACAGAAAGTGCAGGAAGGTAGGCACAACTACTGTCTAGTGGCCAGAGAGGCCATACTATGAATCTGACGATTGGACCTCCATCGATTGGAGGGATGCAGGGACTCCAAATCCACAAGGCTACAAATGATTGTCTTAAAACCTCCATGCTTGCTGGATTTTTATTTCATTCCATGGGTGAAAAGTAATCATGCCTTATAATGTTAATTTTTGCTGAAAGCAAATTTTATGCTATTTAACACTCCTACTCTCTGCAGTTTCTGATTGGGCTTCTCCAAATATTAACTAACATTTGCAGCCAAACACGACGCCATTTATTGAGAAGTATTATTAAAATAAAATATTTCACAAACAAAAGGAGGACATTTTTTATTATCACTATTTTAACCCTGTGTATTGTCATATCCGTCTGCACCTCACGTTAATTCATGAACAAAAAGAATCTTTGGTATCAAGGATAATATTAAAATTAGAAAGAAAGCCACTCGGTCTTTGCCCTGAGGTTGTTTACAGAATGCTCCAAGCTGAGGTACTGTTTTGAAAATCTGGCATTTTCTGATTACTTGTAATCTGACTTGTTGAGGATCTAGAGTGCAGGAACATTTTATGTGTATAAATGGTGAAAGGAAGAGGTTTTTGTCTCCTTGGCGATTCATCTCCATTAACAGTCTACCTAAAAATTGCCTCCCGCCATTACATAGAAGCACTTATACTTTGTAAAATAAACTATTGCAGATGTTATTAAAATATACTGTTATGCAGACCATATGAGAATATTATTTGCTGCATTATCAAGTTCTGAACTTGGAATTCGTGACTGAAATCATCAAAGATGTTTATTGCATCTCTTGCTGGCATTGCTATTATTATTATTTGCATTTATTAGTCATTTATATAAATATTATGAAAACAGAATATGTTTATTTGTAAAACAAAGTATTTATTCTTCATTTATTTGGTAAATACTTATAAACATAGGATATGTGAAAAGAATATCCTGAAAGTTAAATGCTTTTTAAAAGAGAAAACATTTTCTACTTCACATTTGCTGGAGAAAATGAAATATTGTGTTTTAAACTCATCAGTATTTTTGAGGATGGAAATCACTCTATAAATCTGTCTTTGAAAAAGGAAAATATGAAATCAGAAATGTTAGTCAGCTTTAAAGCAAATAAATAGATTTAATTAAGAGGAAATTTTGAAACAAATCTCACAAACCTATCTTTGTTTATTCAGATGTGCTGCACATAACTTCTCTTAACAAACAGATTAAATGTCCATGTTGCTAGGCAAAGTACGTCTTTTAAATAAAGGTGTTGAAGTAATCTGTTAAATGTTAAATTTAACTCTGAAAGATTAAATAGTAGGTTGCTGAGATATGCCACGGAGGTTTAATCTTTAGAGTTATGAGATTTCCAAAAAATATATACTTCGCTTTGTTTGAGAAAAAAAATTGCATTGTGCCATGATGTGATTTTCATAAAAGTTTAAACAATGTCTTGAAAAAGTAAAGCTAAAAATTTATTAAGCCCAAATATAACCATGAATTTTATTTATACTTTGACAGGTGCCTACAGTATTCAAAGTCCAGATATGTAATAGGTAGGTACAGCAGGACTTTAAATAACATTGTTTCATCCAACATGTTTTCACTAGAACATGAATTAGATAAAAAAAATAAAAATAAAAATAAAAATAAAAATAAAAATAAAAATAAAAATAAAACATCACTTTCCAGCCAGGGACACTGTTTGTGTGGGGTCTGCATGCTTTCCCCAGGCCTGCCTGGGTTTTCTCCAGGTCCTCTGATTTCCTCCCACATCCAGAAGATGTCCCTGTTGGGTTCATCAACACGTCTCCATGGTCCCACCGTGAGTGAGAGTGATGTGGGTGTGAGTGCGCCTTATGATGGGGTGGCATCCTGTCCGGGGCATTTTCCTGCCTATCATCCTGAGCTGCAGGGATGGGCTCTGGTCACCTGCAACCCTGAACTGGAATAATTGGGTAAATCATGATCTTACTTGTTTTTATTAATCTTTCTTAAATGTATGTATAGTTCACATTTGTTTCAATGTTAGAAGTGTTTTGGTCTTTATTTAGAAGTTTGGTGATGTTTTTGCGGCCAGAAATATGCCATAGGAATTTCACTTTGGTTTGGATCAATTAGTCTGTGGTCAGATTGGTTTCCTTATAGTTATTTTGCTTAAAGTAACAGTTTCCAAGAACCTGTAGACAACATTCAGTGAGGACTTCCTGTAGTTGGTACAGTGTATCAGATGTTTCCAAGAGAAACCATGGTTGGACACACAGATTTTGTAGTTATCTGAACTGAGTAAATAAATGACTGAATTTGTCAAGCCAAAAAGTGTAGCAGAGAAGAGTCCATGGCCAAGGAGGAAATTGTATTGCTATTGAGTGAATAGACCAATAGCAGGCTCTGAAATTGAGGCAATAATTAATAGCCTACCAAGCAAAAAAAGTCCAGGACCAGTCGGATTCACAGCTGAATTCTACCAGAGGTACAAGGAGGTGCTGTTACCATTCCTTCTGAAACTATTCCAATAAATAGAAAAAGGGAATCCTCCCTGACTCATATGAGGCTGACATCATCCTGATACCAAAGCCTGGCAGAGACACAACAAAAAAAGAGAATTTTAGACCAATATCCCTGATGAACATCGATGCAAAAATCCTCAATAAAATACTGGCAAACTGAATCCAGCAGCACATCAAAAAGCTTATCCACCATGATCAAGTGGGCTTCATTCCTGGGATGCAAGGCTGGCTCAACATATGCAAATCAATAAATGTAATCCAGCATATAAACAGAACCAAAGACAAAAACCACATGATTATCTCAATAGATGCAGAAACGGCCTTTGACAAAATTCAACAGTCCTTCATGCTAAAAACTCTCAATAGACTAGGTATTGATGGAACATATCTCAAAATAATAAGAACTATTTATGACAAACCCACAGCCAATATCATACTGAATGGGCAAAAACTGGAAGCATTCTCTTTGAAAACTGGCACAAGACAGCTGTGCCCTCTCTCATCACTGCTATTCAACATAGTGTTGGAAGTTCTGCCTAGGGCAATCAGGCAACAGAAAGAAATAAAGGGTATTCAGTTAGGAAAAGAAGAAGTCAAATTGTCCCTGTTTGCAGATGACAGGATTGTATATTTAGAAAACCCCATCACCTCAGCCCAAAATCTCCTTAAGCTGATAAGAAACTTCAGCAAAGTCTCAAGATACAAAATTAATGTGCAAAAATCACAAGCATTCTTATACACTAGTAACAGACAAACAGAGAGCCAAATCATGAATGAACTTCCATTCACAATTGCTTCAAAGAGAATAAAATACCTAGGAATCCAACATACAAGGAATGTAAAGGACCTCTTCAAGGAGAACTACAAACCACTGCTCAGTGAAATAAAAGAGGATACAACAAATGGAAGAACATACCATGCTCATGGATAGGAAGAATCAATATCGTGAAAATGGCCATACGGCCCAAGGTAATTTATAGATTCAATGCCATTCCCATCAAGCTACCAATAACTTTCTTCACACAATTGGAAAAACCTGCTTTAAAGTTCATATGGAATGAAAAAAGAGCCCACATTGCAAAGACAATACTAAGTCAAAAGAACAAAACTGGAGGCATCACACTACGTGACTTCAAACTATACTACAAGGCTACAGTAACCAAAACAGCATAG